>NC_134085.1:61385707-61985707 GCF_000715075.1 Nicotiana tabacum | reverse complement strand
ACGGTGATGCCAGAGATGTGACTATTGGTTATGATGGGGTATTGAGGATGCATGGTCAGATTGGTGTACCCAATGTTGATGGGCTTCGGGAGTTGATTCTAGAGGAGGCCCATAGCTCACAGTATTCCATTCATCCGGGTGCCGCAAAGATGTATCAGGATTTGAGGCAGCACTACTGGTGGAGGCGGATGAAGAAAGATATAGTTGGATTTGTAGCTCAGTGCCTTAACTGTCAGCAGGTGATGTATGAGAACCAGAGACCGGGTGGGTTGCTTCAGCAGATAGAGATTCCGGAGTGGAAGTGGAGCAGATCACCATGGACTTTGTAGTTGGGCTCCCACGGACTTTGAGAAAGTTCGATGCTATTTAGGTGATTGTGGATTGGCTGGCAAAGTCCGCTCACTTTATTCCTGTGTGTACTATTTATTCCTCGGAGCGGTTGGCGGAGATCTATATCCTGGATATTGTTCGTCTGCATGGTATTCCGATTTCCATCATTTCAGATAGAAGTACTCAGTTCACATCACGGTTCTGGAGAGCTGTTCAGCATTAGTTGGGTACTCAAGTGGAGTTGAGTAAATCATTTCACCCGCAGACGAACGGACAGTCCTAGCGCACTATTCGGATTCTTGAGGATATGCTCCGTGCGTGTGTGATTGAGTTTGGAGGGTCTTGGGATCAGTTCTTGCCATTGGTGTAGTTTGCTTACAACAACAGCTACCAGTCCAGCATTCAGATGGCACCGTATGAGTCTTTATATGGCAGATGGTGTAAATCCCCGGTGGGTTGGTTTGAGCCAGGTGAGGCCAGATTATTGGGCACAGACTTAGTTCAGGATAATTTGGAGAAGGTTAAGGTGATTCAGGATAGACTTCGCACAGCCCAGTCCAAACAGAAGAGTTACGCGGACCGAAAGGTTTGTGATGTTTCCTATATGGTTGGAGAGCGGGTTCTGCTTCAGGTTTCGCCTATGAAGGGCGTTATGAGATTTGGGAAGAAGTTAAAGTGGAGTCTGAAGTTTATTGGCCCTTTTGAGATATTGAGGCGTGTTGGGAAAGTTGGTTATGAGCTTGCCTTACCTCCCAGCTTGGCAGGAGTTCATCCGGTATTTCATGTTTCGATGCTCCGAAGGTATCACGGTGATCCATCACACGTTTTGGATTTCAGTTCAGTCCAGTTGGACAAGGATCTATCTTATGTTGAGGAGCCAGTGGAAATAGTGGATAGGCAGGTTAGATAGTTGAGGTCAAAGAACATTGCTTTGGTAAAGGTTCAGTGGCAGGGCTAGCCAGTCGAGGAAGCGACCTAGGACATCGAGCAGGATATGCGCAGCCGTTACCCTCATCTTTTCACTACTTCAGGTATGTCTCTATGCTCGTTCGAGGACGAACGAATGTTTAAGTGTAGGAGGATGTGACGACCCAGCCGGTCATTTTAAGAATTTATGCCCCGATCCCCTATTAACTGCTTTCCCCAAGTTTATTTCTGCTATTTTGATTTACCGGGATGTTCGGTTTTGAGTTTCGGAGAGTTTTGGGACACTTAGTCCCTAAATGAGAGCTTAAGAGTTGGAAAGTTGACCATAGTCAGAACAGTTTAAAGACGGCCTCGAAATGGAAATCGGATAGTTCTGTTAGCTCTGGGTGATTTCGGGTTTAGGAGCGTGTTCGGATTGTGTTTTGGAGGTCCGTAGATAATTTAGGTTTGAAATGCCGAAAGTTGAATTTTTGAAGTTTCCGGTTCGATAGTGAGATTTTGATCCAAGGGTCGGAATGGAATTTCAGTAGTTGGAGTAGCTCCGTAGTGTTGAATGTGACGTGTGTACAAAATTTCAGGTAATTCGGACAAGGTTTGATAGACTTTTTGATTGAAAGCGTATTTTTAGAGTTTTTGGAATTCTTAGACTTGAATTCGACGAAAAATAGGTGTTTTGATGTTGCTTTGAGCGTTTCGAAGGTCGGAACAAGTTTTAATGAAGTTATGAGATATGTTGGTAGGTTTGGTTGAGGTCCCGGGGCCTCAAGTGTGTTTCGGATGCTCAAACGGGCACTTTTGGCCTTTGGGAGATTGCAGGTTTGCTGGTATTTCTGCAGCAGTGATTTGTTCATTGCGATCACGTGAGATCACCTGCGATCGCGTAGAGTAAGCTGAGACCAGGCACTTTATTGTGAATTGCGATAGCAGAGTAAGGAGTGCGATCACATATGGTGAGTTTGTTGGTCATTGCGTTCGCATGAGAACCATTGCATTCGCGTAGAAGGATTTAGTACGACAGTGGGTGATGGAATTTTCTCTATGTGATCGCATAGAGCTAATCGTGATCGCGTTGCTTTGAGGGAAATGTCTTTTATGATCGCGTAGGGAGTTCTGCGATCGCGATTAAGGATTATCTGGGCAGAATATAAAATTTCAAAATCGAAGGTTTAGCCATTTTTATCAAAACTTAAGCTTGGGAGCTCGGATTTGAACGAGATTTTGAGGGATTTTCAGAGATATTGATTGGGTAACGATTCTCAACTCTTTTTTTCTTGTAACCTATTAATCCAAATATGAAGTCATCATTTAATTTTGGATTGGAGCACATACTCCCGACATTTCAATCACCTGAAACACCAGAAAGCATTAAGGATAGATCTTCTAGGTGCAAGTTTCTACTATCACTAATATACAACAACAACAACAACCCAGTGTAATCCCACAAGTGGGGTCTGGGGAGGGTAATATGTACGCAGACCTTACCTCTACCCCGAGGGGCAGAGAGGCTGTTTCCAGGAGACCCTCGGCTCAAGAAGGCAACAAGAGACACTATATTAGTACTATCAATAGACTCATAATAAAATAACATAAAATACCATAAAATCCATAACATAACATAAATACCATAAAATAACAAAATAACAGCAATATAAGAGATATAGGAAATACGAGAAAGATGTAAGGTATACTAATAAACAACAGATAAAGCCCATCATCAGTAGCTGATCAATAGCATCCTAAGACTAATTCCTAACTGGCTAGTCTCACTCTAGTGCGCTGTAGGAAAAAAAATCACAATTTACCCTAACCTACAACCTTAATGCTCGATCTCCACAATTCCCTGTTTAGGGCCATGTCCTTAGTAACCCTAAGTCGCGCCATATCCTGCCTGATCACCTCTCCCCAATACTTCTTAGGTCTCCCTCTACCTCTCCTCGTACCCACCACAGCCAGTTGCTCACACCTCCTCACCGGTGCATCAGTGTTCCTCCTTTGATGTGCCCGAACCATCTGAGTCTTGCTTCCCGCATCTTGTCCTCCATGGGGGCCACACCCACCTTCTCTCGAATATCTTCATTTCTAATCATATCCTTCCTTGTATGCCCGCACATCCACCTCAACATCCTCATCTCTCCTCTGGATGTGTGAGATCTTCACCGGCCAACACTCGGCCCCATACAACATAGCAGGCCTAACCACTGCCCTATAAAATTTACCTTTCAGTAACGGTGGCACTTTCTTGTCACACAGGACTCCCGTCGCTAACCTCCATTTCATCCACCCCACCCCTATACGGTGTGTGACATCCTCGTCGATCTCCCCGGTCCCCTGAATAAACGACCCCAGGTACTTGAAACTACCCCTCTTAGGGATGACTTGAGAATCAAGCCTCACTTCCACTCCCGCTTCCGTCGGCTCTGCCCCAAATTTGCACTCAAGGTATTCCGTCTTCGTCCTGCTCAACCTGAAACCTTTGGACTCAAGGGCATGTCTCCAAACCTCTAACCTCTCGCTGACGCCGCGTCGTGTCTCGTCGATTAGGACTATGTCATCAGCAAATAGCATGCACCATGGCACCTCCCCTTGAATATGATGCGTTATAGCATCCATCACCAGGGCAAATAGGAAAGGGCTGAACGCAGACCCTTGGTGCAACCCCGTAATAACCGAAAAATAATCGAAATCGCCTCCTGCTGTCCTAACCCGAGTCTTAGCTCCATCATACATGTCCTTAATTGCCCTAATGGAGGCAACCGGGACCCCTTTAGCATCTAAGATTCTCCATAAGACCTCCCTAGGAACCTTGTCGTACGCTTTCTCTAGATCGATAAACACCATGTGGAGATCCTTCTTCTTATCCCTGTATTGTTCCACCATCCTCCTAATAATGTGGATAGCTTCTGTGGTAGATCACCCCGGTATGAACCCGAATTGGTTGTCTGAAATAGACACCGTCCTTCGCACTCTCATTTCTACCACTCTCTCCCAGACTTTCATGGTATGACTTAGTAATTTAATACCCCTATAGTTGTTACAGATTTGGATATCGCCTTTGTTCTTATACAACGAGACCATTGTACTCCACCTCCACTCTTCGGGAATCCTATTAGTCTTGAATATAACATTAAGCAACTTAGTAAGCCATTCCAAGCCTGCTCTACCCACACACCTCCAAAGCTCAACCGGAATTTCATCTGGTCCGGTAGCTCTGCCCCTTCTCATCTTACGCATTGCCTCCATGACCTCATCGACCTCAATGTCCCTACAATCACTTAGTTCATGGGGGCTGTCGGCATTCCTCAATTCACCTAGTACAATATGCATGAACTCGGGAGAGTGTGAGTATTCTGAAAATATAAATTTTACCTGATTCGAGATGTGGGCGCGACGGTCGTTTTGGTCATTTTACCTAATTTCGCGTATTAGCTTAGAATTTAATTGTAGAATCAGTTACTTGAAGTGTTATTTACATTATGCAATTGAATTGAATAGATTTGGGTCATTTGGAGTTGGGTACTCGTGGCAAGAGCGTGGTTTCAGGTTGATTTTGAGCCGGTTTGAGGTAAGTGGCTTGTCTAACCTTGTGTGAGGGACCTTCCTTTTAGGATTGGTATATTTGGTAATTGAAATGCCTTGTACGTGAGGTGACGAGTGCGTACTTGTGCTAATTGTTGAAAATCCGGTTTTCATTAAGTAATCACTAGTATGTTTCCTTTCCTGTTTTTATTACATGTACTATTAAGCCTGTTGTTAGCTTAGGAAAGTATGTCTAAGTGACTTAATTGCTTTATTTGCTCAATCTGCCTTACTTGAGTTCTATGCAGAATGCTAGGCTAGAATCACTTGTAACCTTAATATGAAATTTTGCCATTTCTGTATATTTTCCTGCTGCAGTTGTGTAATTATATTGGGACTACAGATGTGGATTCCGGTAGCTTCCCCCTTGTCTGTTTATTTTGGGACTACGGATGTGGGATTCCGGTAGATCCCCCTACACAGTTATATGGAACTACGGGAATGCACCTGGTAGATTCCCCCAGTACTTGGTATTTACATTTGGGACTATGGAATGGGATTCCGTTAGATCCCCGCGCACTATGAGTTGGACTACGGGACGGTATCCCGGAAGATCCATTGGATATGTACATATGGGATTGCAAGACGGTATCCTGGGAGATCCCCGATGATATTTTGGTGCTAAGTCGCATTTCTTTCAGTGTTTTTCCTTGTCTCTATAATTGTTGTTGTTGCCCTTTTTATATCCTATGTTACTTTTACCGCTATATTTATTTATACCGTTCTATTCTACACTGTCAAACTTTATATTTTATTTAACCTCAGTAGGGCCCTGACCTTCCTCGTCACTACCCGACCGAGGTTAGTCTTGGCACTTACTGAGTACCGCTGTGGTGTACTCATGCCTCTTCTGCGCATGTTTTTCATGTGCAGATCCATGTACTACGACTCAGTCCTACACATTTGAGGCGAGGCGACTGCTCCAGCTACTTCGAGGTATATCTGCCACGTCCGCAGACCGAGGAGTCCCTTTCTATTATAGCTTTTAAACATTTCCCTTCTGTATTTCTTTCCCTTATTAGATACTCTGGAGTTAGACAGTGTAATGATCCTTAGCTTGTGATTCAGAGTTTTTCGGGTCTTGGAAGTACGTATTGGTTGAGAGTTAAATATTGTGTATGCCGAGTGGCACTTTTAAACACAATTTTTATCACTCTTCACTCTGTTTTAATTTGTTTTATTCTGCACTTTGGTTATTTTCCGCAATTTAGGCTTACCTAGTCATAGAGGACTAGGTACCGTTACGATGGTTCACGAAGGGCGAACCGGGGTCGTGACATATTACCTAGTCAATTAATCAAATAAGTGGATAAGATTAATAAAAAAATATGGCAGAAGGCCACTACTTAAGAAAATGACTCATATTGATTTAGAGTAGGTGGCAACCTAAAATGCTAATTATAAGACACATTAATTCCAACATTTTTTTTATAAAAAAAATCAGATGGAAGCTTTGGCAAAGTTAGTAATGTTTCCAACATTTTCAGTACAAATCACTTCAAATTTTTGGAAGCCACTTGTTACAATTTTCTTTGAGGATATGAACTCTGAATTCAGAAGGGCTATCACAGAGTATATTGTCCATGTAATAGTAATAAGAGAAAAGGATTATGGTGGAAATTGAAAACTATTAGGGGTTTAGAAAATTGGCCTAGGCTTATAGTTTGGATATAAATGTTGTGCGCTTTTTGAATGAAAGAAAGATAGTCACTACGGCCATGAAAGCATTTTTAAAAATTATTGAAGATCTTGAAAGGAATTTTATATTCGTTCTACTATTGTATTTAATATATGGGGAAGTCATCTACAATATGGGGGTATGATTAATTAAGATGTCTACTTATCAAGGTGCAACAAATACGGATAAATATAGAACTAGATGTATCTGGGAGTTCGGTCTTGAAGAATTAATAAAAAAGTTATAGCTTGTTGTCATGTGAGTCCATTAAATTGCTGGAGCTAGTGAATCTATTTGAATCTGTTCGTCAGTTCCATGTCCTTGTCCAACAAGATGAACTTGTGTCCATGTCATTCATTAAAATGACAAACTATTATACGAAGCTAGTAGCATGGACCTTTGTATACTGCACCGCTTGTGATATATGACACTCCTATAACTCATTTGGAAGCTTAAACTTTGGAGGCGATTTATTCAATGATTTGGCTCTGCAAAACTTAGTTCCTTCCTCCAGATATGTTAAGGCTATCCATTCTTTCTTTTAGCATGATCTATACGACACAAATGAAACGAGCAAATGCATAATTTTTATAAATGACGTTATTCGTAGAAATACTAGAAATGCTTATGTTCTTTATTCCCCATGTGTCAGATGATTCATGACTTTGTAGATTGAATGGTTTATTATGACAATTGTCTAGCAAGTTTAAGTTTAAGCCACGTAAATCACACGATAAATGTGCTGAATTTTGTTGATATATTGAGTAGTGAAAGGCACCACAAAGATATGGGAAAAATAGTTGTAGATTGTCATTTATGTAGTAGTAACTATAGGGGGCTTAACCATATATTATGACAAGGCTCTTGAATTATGATTCTCAAATACAAGTGAACGAACATGTGTTCACTTAACTAAAGGGTAAGAAATACTTTGGATCCTTTGCTATAGGGAAATGCAACTTAGGGTTCTAATTTTTTTTTTCTTTGTTAAGGTCAAGTCCTGTGATGTTTTTAAGCAAGAAAAATGGAAAAATTTCACAAACAATAAGTACGCAAGTTGGAATTATCACAAGCAAAGCTCAAATCTGAAATTTGTTTTTCAAGGATAAAGGAATCCTAAGAGCATACACAGAATTTTTAGAAAGCGGTATTACCATTTAAATAAGTTAATGAATGTATCGCTATAGCATATTATTAAGAAAATGAAATTTGAATTAGATGAATAAAAACTAATTCAAGTACATTAGTATAATTTTTCTCGATAAAATATTTATTTAAAAAAAAATTATTTCATGATATTATTCAAAGACATAATGGTCTTATGATATTCCGAAAATTTTTATTTACATACTTCTCATGGATACATTCATTTACATGTGCATTCACCCATGACTCAGATGGCGTTATATACGCGTATATATGTATAGGGGATATGGAAAAAGGTTACGGCGTTATATACGCACCACCATCTGATCAGCTGGTATACGATGATGATGTTGCCCACAGTGGCTGAAATATGACTCAAACGGCGTTATATACGCGTATATATGTATATATATGTATATGGGATATGGGAAAAGGTTACGACAGTATATACGCACCACCACCTAATCAGCTGGTATACGTTGATGATTTGCCCACAGTGACCGAGATGATATGATGGGATGCCCTCAGAGGCTTGATGATATTATATACGTACAGACCTATGCATTAAATGACATTTATACGCATATGAATGAGCTTATAAATATTTTATGATTTACGGAACGATCCAGATTTACAGTTTGAGCCCTTCCTCTACATTTCTTCCATGTACTTTATGTACTTATTTACATGCCTTACATACTCAGTACATTATTCGTACTGACGTCCTTTTATTGGGGACGCTACATTCATACCTACAGGTATAGATAATCAGTTGACGAGCCCTCATAGTAGACGAGATTGGTATTTTGCGAAGGATCGGAAAGACTCCACCTCATTCGGAGTGCAACCGAGTCCATGAGTCATCATGTCAGAGTTTTGCTACAGATTTATGGGTAGGCTGGTATCCTATCCCATATTATGTCAGTTATTCTTAGAGGCTTTTTAGATAGAAGTTCATTTTGTACAGTTTGTCAGAGGCCTTGACGGCCCATATGTATTCATGTGTTTAAGAAAAATGATTCAATAATATAGTGTTTTCTCACTTATAGTTATACATTATGAGTTATGACCATGTTGGCCCATGATTGTTACAAAGAAAATAAAAGAGTTGAAGAATGGTTCGCTCGGGCCAGTGCAGCATCGAGTGCCAGCCACGCCTCCCCAGGTTTTGGGCGTGACAAAGTGGTATCAGAGCGGGCCGTGTCCTAGGGAGTCTACAAAGTCGTGCCTAGTAGAGTCTCATTTATGTGTGTTGCACGCTACATTTATAATTGAGAGGCTATAGGGTATTTAGGAAATGTTACCCTTCTTTTGTTTTCAAATCGTGGCATAGAGCTGAGTCGTAAGAAGTCAGTATGAATTTGTCGCGAGATTTTGTATGTACCGTAGGTGCATGTATCACAGTAGAGCTTTAAGACGTAATGTGGAAGGGATGTTATGAATGAAATAGAAAATACGATGCGAGATTGAAAAGTAGGTAAAGGTGAAGAAGATACGAGATACTCAAGTACAAAAGGTTGTGAATAGTTAAGACATCATATATAGTTTTGGTTTTAGTTTAATATACAAAGGAGACCCTGATGAAAATTTTGTAAATTTTTAAAGAGTTAACATTCGAGGACGAATGTTTCTAAAGGGGAGAAGGATGTTACATCCTGTACTTTTCTATAGAAGATTTATGACCGTAAGACCCCGTAAGTTTAATAACCTTGATACCGTTAGATACATTTTGATATGGTATTTATTTTGAGTGGAACATTTTTATACAAAGTTTGAAAAATACAATTTTATATAGTTATTAATATTATTATTTTCAAATATATTTTAAATTTTACCCATAATATAAGCAATTTACGAGATTTTCTTTATTGTAAAGATAGAAATTATTTTTTCACATGAAAAGAAGGTTACCTTTTTACCATTTTAAGAATTAAGTGTACGAAAATTTGTACTCTTTATATGAGATTAGGAAAAGTAGAAGTTAAGAAAATATGTGCCTTTTTTAACATGGATATTTTAATAAAATAATAGTGTATGTATTGATTTTATATGGTATCACGTGACCATGTTAGTGAGGTGTATAAAGTATATTAAAAATATATAGAATTTTAAGTAATTTGAGATAATTCTTAATTATGCGAGTAATTGTTTAATTACCGGTAACGGGACATTACCTAATTAATTAATCAAATAAGTGGATAAGATTAATAAAAAAAAACGTAGCAGAAGACCACTACTTAAGAAAATGACTCATATTGATTTGGAGTAGGTGGCAACCTAAAATGCTAATTATAAGACACATCAATTCCAATATTTTTTTTATTAAAAAAATCAGATGGAAGCTTTGGCAAAGTTAGTCATGTTTCCAACATTTTCAGTACAAACTACTTCAAAATTTTGGAAGCCACTTGTTACAATTATCATTGAGGATATGAACTCTGAATTCAGAAGGGCTGTCACGGAGTATATTGTCCATGTAATAGTAATAGGAGGAAAGGATTATAATGGAAATTAAAAACTATTAGGGGTTTAGGAAATTGGCCTAGGTTTATAGTTTGGATATTAATATTGTGTGCTTTTTGAAAGAAAGAAAGATAGTCACTACGACCACGAAAGCATTTTTAAAAATTATTGAAGATCTTGAAGGGAATTTTATATTCGTTCTACTATTGTATTCCTACTATTAATAAGGGGGAGTTAGAGGAGCTTAGGGTCGTCATGTATGCTTGTCATTCAGGGACAAAGTCGACAAGTGACTTTCTTGTATAATTTTGATTGGTTTACTCTGTGTTGGTAAAGTAACTTTTTCATTAACTTATGCATGTCCGGACTATGTTGCCCATCTGTTGGATTCCATTAATTTAAAGCTTCTGCACGTGGCAGTAGCTGCTTTACACAGGGTCCACAAAAATGATGGCTCTACAATAACTTCTCTTTTGATTTATTAATGAAAATTTCAGTTTTGAAAACGTGATGCAATTAAGCACCTTCATTAAGCTTTTAGGTTGTCGAGGTACGTATCTAGCTTTGTAAATAATTATATGCCAGGCTCTTTTTAGAATTTTGTATTTTACCTGCATCAACTTCGACTTAATTTACTTCTCAACGTTAGAGAAAAGAAAGATGATAAAATAGTTTAAGGTTAGTTAATAATTAAATAATGAAATATTTGAGATTAATTTTTTTTTCTCTCCAAACTTTCTTGTGCAAAGTGGAGCATAACATTAAGATTTTATTTTCTTTTGCTATTAAAATTGATTCTATTTGAAAATCTACTTGAATTATTCAGTACTTTAAAATCTTATAAGAAATTTTAACATACTACACCACAAAAAGAAAAAAAGAACTTTACAAATTATTTTGATTGTATGGCCAACAATAGGTAGCTCACCTTCTGCTTATTATGTGATGTATTTCCCATGTCTCAAGTATGTTAGTGGAATATATTCTTTCTCGCAATGGCGAGTTAATAAGAATTACTTTTCCAATGAGCAGGTTGTAAGATAATGAACAAAATAAAATGTCATCGCTTACGACTGGTTGTTGAGAAAATTTAGTTGAAATAGATGACAAGACATTCATGGAGTATCAAATATTTTAGAAAGTGCAAGAAATGTCGTGTGTATCACATTTGTTTATGGAACTATTGATAAACTTTGTCTTAATTACTATTTTCCCTTTACATGTTGTTTCATGTTTCAAAGATCCACTTCTTTGACAAGTTATCAATGTGTATACTTTTTTCTACCACATTATATCAGTCCACAATAAGTGACAATTTTATCTTTGGCGCACTCATTAAGGAAATACGAACTCCTAGAGAAAAAAAATATATTCACTAAATTAACCTTAACTAATTGTTACCTTGACACATTAGAATATATAAATAAAGACAAATTTTGGAAAAATAAAATTAATTCTTTCTTAATTATGTAAATGAACACTTATTTTGTACCAAAATAAAAAGGTAATAGCTTTAATGGTAGTGAGAAACCCTTGTGGAAGAAAATTAATTAGTGCATTATAAAAAGAATATTATTTCTATAAAAGGACCAGACCATATTTTAATCAATGTTTAATTTACTGGTAAGTTTAGATATCACGTTGCACTTAATCTTAGTCATGGTTGTTAGCATAGTTTGGTTCTCAAAATACATACAAATTACTATTATTTATGTATATATTGCACAAATGGGAAACTTAATTAGAAATTGAAAAAAAGAATCACATAATATGAAGTGCGATGGCTGAGATAATTATGAAGATCTTTCCCTGAAAATAAAAATAGATATATGATAATACTATTAGTTTAAACAAAAGCATACTATCACCTGTAATCAATGTACGTCCCAATGTTCAATATAGGGAAAATGACATTACATAACCGCTCTCAAAATAATAATCGAAAATTTATATTTTCTACTATTCAATATAAATAATTTTTGGCGTATGCTAAAAGTGGAAAACCCCCCTTTAATATATGATGTTGTTGAGCCCGTGCTCAACACGGACTATCACTAACTAGTTTAATATATGGGGAAGTCATCTACAATATGGGGGTATGATTAATTAAGATGTCTACTTATCAAGGTGCAGCAATACGGATAAAGATAGAACTAGATGTATTTGGGAGTTCGGTCATGAAGAATTAATAAAGAAGTTATAGCTTGTTGTTATGTGAGTCCATGAAATTGCTGGAGCTAGTGAATCTATTTGAATCTGTTCGTCAGTTCCATGTCCTTGTCCAACAAGATGAACTTGTGTCCATGTCATTCCTTAAAATGACAAACTATTATACGAAGGTAGTAGCATGGACCTTTGTCTACTGCACCGCTTGTGATATATGACACTCTTATAACTCATTTGGAAGCTTAAACTTTGGAGGAGATTTATTCAATGATTTGGCTCTGCAAAACTTAGTTCCTTCCTCCAGATAGGTTAAGGCTATCCATTCTTTCTTTTGGCATGATCTATACGACACAAACGAAACGAGCAAATGCGCAATTTCTAGAAATGACGCTATTCGTAGGAATACTAGAGATGTTTATGTTCTTGACTCCCCATGTTTGAGATGATTCATGACTTTGTAGATTGAATGGTTTATTATGACAATTGTCTAGCAAGTTTAAGTTTAAGCCGCGTAATGGCATCACACGATAAATGTGCTGAATTTTGTTGATATATTGAGTAGTGAAAGGCACTACAAAGATATGGGAAAAATAGTTGTAGATTGTCATTTATGTAGTAGTAACTATAGGGGGCTTAACCATAAATTACGGCAAGGCTCTTGAATTATGATTCTCAAATACAAGTGAACGAACATGTGTTCACTTAACTAAAGGGTAAGAAATATTTTGGATCCTTTGCCATAGGGAAATGCAACTTAAGGGTCTAAATTTTTTTTTTTTGAGTTAAGGTCAAGTCATGTGATGTTTTTAAGCAGGCAAAATGGAAAAGTTTCACAAACAATAAGTACGCAAGTTGGAATTGTCACAAGCAAAGCTCAAATCTGAAATTTTTTGTCAAGGATAAAGGAATCCTAATAGCATACACATAATTTTTAGAAAGCGGTATCACCATTTAAATAAGTTAAAGAATGTATCGCTATAACATATTATTAAAAAAATGAAATTTGAATCAGATGAATAAAAACTAATTCAAGAACATTAGTATAATTTTTCTCGATAAAATATTTATTTAAAAAAAAGTTTATTCATGATATTATTCAAAGGCATAACGGTCTTATGATATTCTGAAAAAATTTATTAACATACTTCTCATCCATTACATTCATTTACATGTGCATTCACCCATGACTCAGATGGCGTTATATACGCGTATATATGTATATGAGATATGGGAAGAGGTTATGGCGTTATATACGCACCACCACCTGATCAGCTGGTAAACGATGATGATTTTGCCCACAGTGGCCGATATGATAAAGCGTTATATACGCATATATATATATATATATATAGGGGGATATGGGAAAAGGTTACGGCGTTATATACGCACCACCACCTGATCAGCTGGTATACGTTGATGATTTGCCCCAGTTGCCGAGATGATATGATGGGATGCCCTCAAAGGCTTGATGATATTATGTACGTATAGACCTATGTATTACATGACATTTATACGCATATGCATGAGCTTATAAATATTTCATGATTTACGGAACGATCCTGATTTACAGGTTGAGCCCTTCCTCTACATTTCTTCCATGTACTTTATGTACTTATTTACATGCCTTACATACTCAGTACATTATTCGTACTAACGTCCTTTTGTTGGGGACGCTACATTCATACCTACATGTATAGATAATCAGTTGACGAGCCCTTATAATAGACGAGATTGACATTCAGCGAAGGATCGGAAAGACTCCACCTCATTCGGAGTGCAACTGAGTCCATGAGTCATCGTGTTAGAGTTTTGCTACAGATTTATGGGTAGGTCGGTACCCTGTCCCATATTATGTCAGTTAATCTTAGTGGCTTTGTAGATAGAGGTTCATTTTGTACAGTATATCAAAGGCCTTGACGACCCATATGTATTCATGTTTTAAGAAAAATGATTCAATAATATAGCGTTTTCTCACTTATAGTTATACATTATGAGTTGTGGCCATGTTGGCCCATGATAGTTACAAAGAAAGTAAAAGAGTTGTAGAGTGGTTCGCTCGGGGCCAGTGCGGCATCGAGTGCCAGCCACGCCTCCCAAGTTTGGGGCGTGACAGATAGTGATCTAATGCTTCAAACAAAAGTAGAAATTGGAGCTTATTTTCTTAATGTGGTACCATTTATGCTTGAAGAAACGACGTTGAACCATAAAAAACGAGCGCAACAAAATTCAGACCTATTAGAAACACACTTGAGCCCCTCGGGACTCTGTTCGAACATACCAGCAAGTCCCATATCATAATACGAACCTACTTGAGGCCTCAAAGACACACATAACAACATCGAAATGGGGAATCACACCTCAATTTGAAATCAATGAACTTGAAACTTCAAACTTCCACAACCGATGTCGAAACCTATCAAATCACGTCCGATTGACCTCAAATTTTGCACACAAGTCACATTTGGTATTACTGACTTGCTCCACTTTCGGAATCGGAATCCCACCCTGATATCAAAAAATTCACTCCCAGTCAAACTTTCTAAAATTTCAACTTTTGCCATTTCAAGCCAAATTCTACTATGGACCTCCAAATCACAATCCAGAAGTGCTCCTAAATCCAAAATCACCCAATAGAGCTAACAGAACTATCAAAAATCCGATCCATGGTCAAATATTAAAAAGTCAAACTTGGGGAAACCTTTTAAATTTAAAGCTTCTAGCTGAGAATCATTCTTCCAAATCAATTTTGAATAACCTGAAAACAAAAACTGTCGATTCACATAAGTCTTAATACATCATACGGAGCTACTCATGCCTGAAAACTACCGACTGAATGCAATTGCTCAGAATGACTGGTCGGGTCGTTACAACCCAGTGCATCCCCGTATAGTTAGATGCCTTCAGAGGACGGGTTTTTACGGGATCATACAAATCGACTGGTTTCAGTTTGATTGGCGTTGATCACGGCTATGATAGAGCGGTGGCGACTGGAGACACACATGTTTCATTTACCCATCGGCGAGGCTACCATCATGCTAAGAGGAAATGGAGGTTCTTTTCAGGTTGCCCGTTGATGGTTACCTGTGGCTTACCCGCATGATCTTAGAGACTATACGGGAGAGGATTACCTTCATATGTTGCAGCGACTCATTAGTTTCCAGCCTGAGGAGCCGACTGCGTTGAGTGGGGCTAGTCGATTGCAGCTGACGCCTGTTTGGCAGCATCTGGTAGTGATGGACGCGGAGATTACTGATGATTCACCGCCAGAGGATATCGATCGGCACACGAGGTTATTGTTGTTGATGATATTTGGTGGTATATTTTTTCCAAACACTTCGGGAAACCTAGTCAACTTGCGATTTTTATATCATTTAGAGCGGCTAGATGATTTATCTAGTTACAACTGGGGTGCAGCTGTTCAAACTTATCTGTGTAGGCAGATGTGTTGGGCGTGCTTGTGTACGTAGAGAGACTTTGCCAGTTTTTTACTGCTGCTACATGTGAAAACATAGTCAATTCTTTTCATGATTATAACATACATAGTAAAAATGCCTTAAATTTTACGTCCACAATCTATATTAGGTTTAGGCTTAGGAGTGGTTCTTGCAGTTCCATCCACCTCTGCCACTGATAGATCCGAATGCACTTCTCTCCCGGTAGCTTGGAGGTGGGTTGATAAGCGAGGCCACGCCCACGAGGTCAAGGCTCAACATCATCTCCCTTATTATAGGGATTTGTTAGATTTACTTGAAGGCGCTCGGGTACATATATACTTAAATTTACTTGACGTGGCTTGATATGTGTTGCATTTACTCACAATTCTCGTGTTTGATAAATAGTTCATATGGAGGCCATACAGCGACGCACTCATAGCTCGATTGCCAGATTATTGCTCCCGTAGTCGAGCTATGTGGCGCTCTTACGTCCCATTAATATGTCTCGATATAGTCAAGCATCATGCCACCGAGCGAGTCCTTTGCCAGTTTGGTCGACCCCAGCATGTACCTATTCCGCCTACTTGGCACAAGACACATTACCAGTAGGATGATCGCTGCAGGGGCGACCGGACATACTTGGCCTGGCTAGAGGCCCAGATTAAGGATTGGGACCACAGATATGGCCTGATTCCGCCATACCCTCCACATGACCGTATGGAGGTCGAGCATAAGTTCATAGGTTGGTATCGCAGCGTTACCTGACTTCTCGTCGGGAATCCCGTTCATCGAGCTGGTGGTTGGTACATTTTATATGCAGGAGGCATGATGTACTGGTATGTTATTTGTTATAATTTCTTATACTGTTACATTATCCTTCCATAATTAATATTTTATATGATATGCAGGCTAGTTTATACCAGTACTACCAGTTGGGAATGGAGATGCTACAACATACAAGCGAGGGAGCTGTCGTTATGCACGGGCTTGGTTGTCGGGTGACTGATCTTGCTACTGCCACATTAACACGTGCTAGAGAGGAAGCACGCTTAGGATACGAGGTTGCCTATGTGCCGTCCGAGGGGTACCATCATGGGCCACCAGTGGAGCCTGAACATGGTAGACGTGGCAGGCGTGGCCAGAGAAGACGGGGTGGCCCATGTGGTTATGGTGGTCAGCGAGGATGAGGTCCCCAACAAAGGGGTGTTGAGGCACTCGTGGAGGATATTAGAGATGATAGACCGGGTGACTACCCTAAGTCACAAGATGCTCCTCATGATATTCCGTCATTTAGCCTTCAGCTATCACCAGGGACTTCGCAGGTGACTCTGTCAGCTCCATTTTTTATCGCGAGCACAACCATTACTCGCAGGAGTGGGATCAGTATTTTCCTGATCGTCTAGAGCCATCGACGGTTGTTGCTGATCGTCCGATACAAGAGGTGCATAGTGGGCGACGACTGAGTTATGGCTCATCACTGAGGGATACTGAGGATCTTTCACATACTTCATCTACTCCAGAGCTTCTCGATGTTTCAACAGAGCATTGTGTCGCTACTCAAGTAGGTTTGTCTGTATTACTATTATTTCAATCTGTTTTACCTTATAGATTAGTAGTAATATCTAAAGTATTTTTTATTTTTGTTAAAGATTTCTTCATCGCCTGTCACGGAGGTGACATTGTGAGATAAAAACTTGCCGAAGACGGATAATCTTACTCAAGATCCCACTGAGACCATGGTATGACCATTAAATTTTTTTAATAACACGTACGTTAGTATTCTATATGTCATATACTAAAATATCTTATTATTCTGTAGGTTACTACTGGCCCAACGGCCGGTTCTACCGAGCCTGCCAGTCTTACTGACAATCATGCTGCAGCGCATCCTCCGATAAAGAGGTGACGTGATAAGGATGATCCTGATAGCATTGCCGGGCGGGATGGGATACGCCTCAGGCCAACCAATGCTTAAAAACATACAGGATGTGGGACTCATTGATATGTATTCTTAGTTGTATATATGACATTAAATATATAATAGCAAAATTATTTATGTTTTTATAAAATTTGCACATGTGTTTTTATTTTTCGGGTTATTTATCAGTTTAACACGAAAACACACACAAAAAAAAAAGATAAGACAACTTAACATAAATTTAAGTTCGTTAACAATTTAAGATAATACATCACGCGTAAAACATAAAAATAAAAAACTACACTAAATGCATCCATGTGTTTGTTTAGTCACTATTGCCCATTATTCTATGTTTCAACCACTTAATTTTTCTTCCAACCGATTATTTTCTTCTTCTGCCTCTTCTAGTTTCTCTTTCATTACCGCAAGTTGTTCTTGCAGTTTTAAGATCTAGAGTTCGTAGTCACCGCTCAGATTCCAAATGTTTAGCAAACATGATTTATAGTATTCCTGGTTAATGGGTTCATCATACCATTTTTTAAACCATATTAATTTTTGTACTATCAACGGGATGATAACAAAAGAATATTAATTAACACGTTATATAAAAACTATTAACAAATATTTTTTTCAATTATAATAACTTACAACTTGTTTACACATCCAACATCAGTGCCCCAGATTGCAATTTGACAAATATGGCTTCAAAATCACACGTTTGTCACAGTAAAACCTTAGTACTCATTGCGTCCAGACATATCGTAGTGCTCGAAAATGAAAAAACAATGCAAACTTATAACAAAGTGCAAAATAAGTACAAACAAATATTTCGAAAGACCTGAAGGATCCTGTAATGACCCGACCGTTCGTTTTGCTTTCTAGAACCCCGTTCTCCTAAATAAGACTCCCCGTACTTGCTTTTACTAATTTATGACTTGCGGGGACGGTTGATTCGGGTTTTGGAAGAGTTTGGGTTGAAATCGGAACACTTCGGTCAATATTTTGAGTAAACGACCTCAGAATCGGGATTTGACGGTTCCAATAGGTTCTTATGATGATTTTGGACTTGGGGTTATGTCCGGATTGGGTTTTGAATGACCCGGGAGCGTTTTGGCGCCTAATAGTGAAAGTTGGTTTTTGAAGGTTTTTAGAAGTTCTTTAAATTTGGTTTGGAGCGGGTTTTGGTTATATCAAGGTCCAAACGGAACTCTGAGACCGGGGATAGTTCCGTAATATCATTTAAGACTTGCACGTAAAATTTGGTGTTATTCCAAGTAGTATAAGTACGTTTCGGCACATTGAAAGTAAATTGAAGAACTTGAAGTTTATAAGTTTGATTCAATTGATTTTAGGGTGTGATTTTTAGTTTTAATGTTGTTTCGGGCGTTTCGAGAGTTCGAGCAAGTGTCTGTATGATTTTATTTGGTCACATTCTTAAATCATAGTACTATAAAATAAAAGCAGTATAAATTCTCACTAATTTTATTGGATTAAGTAATATGGATTTAAGTGACTTCTGAATGCTCAATTGTTGGAAAGTTACCATATAAGTGAAAGCAATAATTTTATGAAGTGCTTCGACGAGTTAACAGAAAATTTCAAAGCCGCCTTACATGTGTTATTTTTTCTCCTAAAACTAATTAAAATATATTCGAGATACTTGATTTTGCTATTTATTTTCTTAGTTTATGTCACAAAATTAAATGAAAAGAAAAACAATGAAGTGTATTTTCAAAATTCATACGATACAACCAGCAGTTGTTAGTTCGATAAGTCCATATATATATATAGGTGTGTGGTCAAACTTAAATCCGTAGCTACATATACTCTAATCTAGTTAAAGAAGTCCATGTGCTCAGGTTATTATTTTATGCGTGGAACTTAGAAATTCACACGGTTTTGTAGAAAACTATAGGAAATTCTTATATGTGAGTGATCTAATTCATTTGATTATATTTTTTATTTTAATATTGTATACGGTTAAAATCGGGTTTGTCTTTTTTGTATGACTAATCGAGACTGGAACGCGATAAGCCAAAGTTCAACCTCGTATTATATCGAACCATGATGCTGAAAGTACGGGGGACAAGAGGGGGTGAATTGTGGTATATTAAAACTTGATTGACTAAGTGTGAGTTTAGTCGACTAGGTTTTGCACAACAATCACATAAAGTAGAGATGAACCAAACAAATTGAAAGCTAAACAAGACACAACAGTTTTTATACTGGTTCGGTACCGATGTGGTACTTACGTCCAATTTTCTTTGGGTCACAAGGGTTCTCTTAGATCTTGATAAAGGATGACAACAGTGATGGTTTTAGTTCGTTCACCACCAACGATGTTTAGCAATAGTAATTTCTGGATGTTGACATAACTCTCTTTTGTATTCTAACTCTTCCTATCTTTTATGACACTAATAGACTTAAAAATACAGTGTTTGTACTCAGAACTAGAGAGACTTAGAAGACAGTGTTCGTAGTTGCATGAAGCTTCTTCTTGAAGTTGGCAGTCTTCATATAGAAGAGTTTGAGAGCCTTTGTAGAGTGATCTTGATTGAAGCACTGAATACTCTAAGAGATTTGACCCAAGGGGTGTTTCCGAATCCTGCACTTGAGATGGGCTGGATTCGTTTATGTCCTTCCTTTTCATGTCCTCATTTCATGGAGTGATTTGAGGCTTCGATTTCGTTGGTCAATCTTCTAATAGTCTTTGAAGAGATTCCTTATATTCTCGAGCTGCACTTGATATGTTTCCTTGTTAGACAGTCTCGATGTCCTTTGATTGAGACTGAGATAGAGAGACTGATTTGGTTTCCTTTTTGATTGCTTGACTTCCTTTGATTTAGCATCATCAAATTCTCTTCGATATTATATCCTTTTGTTGATGTCCTTAGTGGTGCTTTGATTCCTGCAATCAAAGTAGATAGGATTAAGTTTTGCATAATTGTCATCATTGAAACTTAGATGTAACAATCTCCCACTTTTAGATGATGGCAATAAACAGAGAGTAAACAAAGTATACTTTCCTTTCATCACTTGAGATGTCTGCTCCCCCTGAGTTGTTGATTTACTTCTCCATAATGTTCTCCCCCGTTGTTGATTTACTCTCCATAATGTTCCCCCCTTTTGACATCAATCAAAAAGGAAAGTAAATGCAGATCAAAGAGACATAATATAGGAAATAATATGCAGATAATATGCAAACTAGTTAGGGCAACAGAAGTAATGCCTTCAGCAGATGCATAGAGCGACGGTTCATATAGACCAATGCAAAAATAAGTCACAGAACAAAAGCAGGCACACAAAAATTATTTTTAACACACAGAAACACGCCTTAATTTCTCCCCGGGAAGTACTTAAGCGTACTGATCACTTTGGTGCAGAAGGAGTCATAAGAGGTTCCAACATCTTTGACGAGCTTGTCCATCTTTGCTTTCATGGAGTTGAATGCCCTGGTTCCTTGTCTCCGTATGGCTCCCATATCCATCCTAAGCTTAGCCACATCTGTACTTGTTTCCTTGGTGACTTCCCTAATTTTGTCCACCTATTCTTTCATCTCAATGAGCAGGAGTTTTATCCTATCTAGATATTGCTGAATCTGCTGAAGATTTTGAGAGGCAGTCGACCGAGACTCTGGTGGTTCAGTGGGAGCTTCAACTTGTACTGAAACACTTTCAACTTTGGTGCGCTTGACACATCCATCATCACTTAAAGTGTAACCTATCATAGAAATGGTTGTCTTATCATAGGTACTGGTAACATGCTTGGGTGAGAAAGGTGTCAAATCAACCTTCATAACTTCTAGAATATTTGAGATAAGCAGGCAATAGGGTAGACAAGCAACATAAGAGGATATATCCTTAATACTCTCAAGTATATACTGACGAATCCATACAAACTAGTTAAGTCTTTTATTGTTCATAAGACAGTAAACAACAAAGATATCTCTGGTAGACAAGGTGTTGAGGGACCCAGTTCTAGGAAGTAAAGTGGTGGCTATTATGTGGGCCAAAATACGATGTTCAAATTTAAATATTTTGGGACCAATATCGGGAGGATTATCAGACAAGAAGGCTTTTGCTTCTTTTAAGAAAACTTCAAATTCTTTTGGCCAGGAATTTTGTACAAAAACATCATACCCGTTAAACTTAGCAGAAAAAATCTTCTCAAATTGATAAGAGTCAATAATAATTAGAGTGCCTAAAACCATGGACTTCAAATCATCTTTATCATTCACAAATAAATTTGCATAAAACATTCTCACATGCTCTTCATACACAGAGTTCCCAACTATTTTGAACAGAGAGGAAAGGCGTTGTAAATTAAAAATAGCAATCACATCAAACTGTAGATTTTTCATAAGTGAGACTTACAGAGCGTCAATAGGCCATAGATTTTGATTTATAAAACTCAAACCTTGATTTCTCACTTGGTCCATAGAAGATTAATTTATCCTCAGGGCCAAATTCCGTACTCTCCCATTTCCCTTTCTTACATGCAGGCTTTTTGGGGGTTTGCTCCATGGGCCTCTTTCCTGCCTTTTTCTGGCTAATGGGAAGGTCCTCCGAATATTCACTGCTTTCATTGTCTGTCTTGAGAAAATCTGAGTCGATGGAAGGTTCCAGGTCTACGGTTTCTTAAGGATTGTGGATTTTCTGAAAACGTCTGCTTTGTCTAGTGATAGTGGAAGATGAGAGCTTTATTTTTGCCATGGTGAGGGAATTTGTTTTGAGATAATGAAGAATGAAAGGGAGAGAAGAGGGTTCTTACCTGGGCGTTGGGAAGGTTGAAGAGTTGCATTGGTTCAAGGAAAGGACTGATTCAGAAGGAAGTGATGCTTCTAAGAAGATGTTTCGGCAGTACCGATCAAAGTAAATATACTTCTACAATTAAACACACATAATAAAGGAAATAAAATATTTTAAACATATACAATTTTTTTATAAAATAGATGTAATGCCAATCTTTTTTCGCAGTAAACAAAATCTTTCTTCTAAAAGAGGTTTTGTAAAAATATCAGCAAGTTGAGATTTAGTACTAATTAATTCTAATACAATATCACCTTTAGCAACTTGATCACAGATAAAATGATGCTTGATTTCTATATGCATAGCTCTAGAGTGATGCATATAATATTTTGACAAACATATAACACTAGTATTATCACAAAATATAAGAGTAGAGGTAAGAGATAAATCATAGTCGAGAAGTTGATGAATGATCCAAAGAACTTGTGTACAACAACTTCCAACAGCTAAATATTTCGCTTCACTCCTTGACAAGGCAACACAATTTTGTTTCTTGCTATGCTAGGAAAGTAGTGCATTTCCCAACAGTTGGCATGTGCCACTAGTACTTTTACTGTCGATCTTATCACCTGCAAAATCTGCATCTGAAAAACCTTTTAAAACACAATTGTTAGAGTGAGCATACCATAATCCCAATTCAAGGGTCCCAATAAGATATCTAATAATGTGTTTAACAGCAATAAGATGGGATTCCATTGGAGCCGATTGAAACCTTGCACTTTTACACACACTAAACATTTTATTTGGTTGACTAGCAGTGAGATATAATAAAGATCCAATCATTCCTCTATACATTGTTTCATCAACACTTTTTCCATTGTTATCTTCATCAAGCGTAGTTGTTGGACTCATTGGAGTCCTAATGGACTTTGCATTCTGCATGCCAAACTTGTTTGAGTTTGTTATTCTCTAAAGGATTCTCTAATGGAATCGAGCTGTTCCGAGGGGGTATCTAAAGGAAAGGCAATTTTGGAGGGTTGATTTGGTCCATTTGAGGTAATTATCTTGCCTAATCTTGCATAGGGGAAATACCCCTAGGATGTGGATTTATTTGGCTAATTGGAATATGTGGGAAGCAACGTATATCCGATGTAACAAGCGTATATACAGGTGCTATGTATGATTTAGACCGGATTAGACATATGTTTCTATTATGTTTTGTTTGACTATGTGTTTCCTATAAGTCTTATTTTGATCATTTGTTTGACTACGTGAGTTTCTTGAAACATGTTAGAGACTATGTGTAGGCCTTGATTCTCTATTTGAGCATGATACTTGATTTTGTTTGGCATATTTGCCTGATCTGAGCCGTGGTCGTACACTTGCACATGCATACACTTTAGCATGTTATTTGCCACAGTCCAGAAGTATATGATTTGATATTTGTGCCTATACACATGTATTCTTGTATATGTTTTCTATGATATGGAATAGTTTTGCAGCATTTGAGTTGTTCGTGCAGTTGTTGTGTTTATTGGCACACGAGTTGTTCGTGCAGTACGTGTGGTTATTGTATTTATTGGCACGTGAGTTTTCTGTACAACACATGAGTTATTGAGATTTTTGGCACGTGAGTTGTCCATGTAGCACGTGAGTTACCCGTGTGGTTATTGTGGTTATGACATGTGAGTTGTCCTTGTTAGTTATGTTGAACTGTGTATAGTGATTTGTTATGCATACATATCTTTTCTATAAGCACTGTTGGCCTTACCTGTACTCTACGCCTAGCTTTCGTTACTAATATTGTGTACATATGTATTCATAACTGTACATGTTTTATTAGTGAGTATCATTAATATCTCGTGCCACTACCTCACCGAGGTTAGTCACGATACTTGTTGAGTACATAGGGCTAGTTGTACTCATACTACACTCTGCACTTAATTGTACAGATTCGAGAGTTAGACCGAGCCGAGCTTCGGAGATTGTGGCTGCTGCCATGGAGACTTGAGGAAGAGTTGCATCCGCGTTGCAGTCCCTGGGTCTCCTATCATTTTCATTACTATATTTGATTTACATAGTGCATCGTACTTTCAGACTTGTACTCATATGTTAGAGCTCATGACTTAGTGTTACAAGTTTATAAGGGATTATGTATTGATTTGATTTCTAATTATGGATATTTGGCTACAGTTTCATTAATTCTGCAATTTATTATTATATTTTCGTTGTTTTCTATTTATTAGTGTACACGATAAAAATAGGGCCTACCTAATTTTACTATCTGATCGAGACCAGGGAATTGCATCGAGGGTGAGCCTCATAATAGATTGAGCCAGAGCACGAAGACAAGGTATCGAGTTTAGAAATCGAGGTGCCTGTCGAGATCGGGGCTAGCAGTGATCGAGACCAAATATAACAGACTTCGACCAAAACACAATAACGGAAAAGCGAGATATCCGTAATCGGTCAAAGATCACGACGGAAATCCCGAAACAGATCAAATCAAGGGTGATTGTTTAAGCAAATCATGGGATTTACTTCCGTAATTAGAATTGTATCATAGATAGGATTTCTTTATTATATAAAGAGGGTTCTAATAATTTTGTAAATACCTTACATTCATACATATCATAGAAATACAATATTCCCTATTTAGTTACATTCTCGTGTTCATTAGATTGCTATATTTTAACTGTTCTTGCACAAACTAGTTCGAGAGTATCCAAGCTCAAGGGCTGAATCCTATTCAAACACTGGTTTGCTTTACATTATTGTCAATTTCCATTACTTATCTTTACATTTATCAATTGGTATTAGGTGAAATCATTTATCCTTAAAACCATATTATAAGTTTAATTGTTATCCAGTTTTTAGGGTAAACAGTTTGGCGCCCACCATGGGGCTAAGGATAATAGTGATTGTTCAGTATTGATTCTAGTAAAACACACATTGCTTTACGCTTGTTCTTGTAAGTATCTTTGATTTCAGGATCAACATGTCGAATTCTCAAGTAGCACCCATATATATAGACAACGACCTTGGTCTTCAGGCAAGAACGTGAATGTAGCTGCCCTGGGAAACTGAGTACCTCCAATCAACCTCAATGGACCACAAGCCATTAACCCAATTGACATAGGTTCCCATGTTTCCATTAATGGAAATTTAGGCATCGACCCTGAAAATAGCATTCGCAAAGACACCCGGGTAGCCTATCAGAACGCATAGAGTGGTGAAAAAGGCGGTATTAGCCTTCGAATGATATTTGAAATGTTGCAGACTTAGCAAGCTACAATAGTGCAACTCAAAAATTAGAATCAAGCACCAAGAAGAATTAAGCTCGATACATCACAGGAAGTTATTCACAGGGTCGAACCTATACCGAAGAAATCGAACGATAATGGATCGGGAACTAGCCCCGCCATCATGAAGATGCTTGCGGAGCTCACTAAACGGATCAAATTAGGAGAAAAGAAAATCGAGGCTAATGATAAAATGGTAGAAACATACAACTCACGGGTTGATCAAATACCGGGGGCACCCCCGATTCTAAATGGTTTAGATTCAAAGAAGTTCGTGCAGAGGCCTTTCCTACTAAGTGCGGCTACGTAGCCCATTCATATGAATTTCTGCATGCCATAAATTCCCGAATACAAGGGAACCAGTGATCCTAATGATCATGTCACTTCTTATACATGTGCAATGAAAGGAAATGACTTAGAAGTTGATGAAATTGAATCTGTTCTGTTGAAGAAGTTTGGAGAAACTTCATCGAAGGGGGCAATGATATGTTACCACAATTTGCCGCCCAATTCCATCGATTCATTTACCATGCTTGCCGATTCGTTCGTAAAGGCACACGCCAGAGCAATAAAGTCGAGACTAGGAAGTCGTACCTCTTCAAAGTGAGACAAAAGGATACTTAAATGCCAAGGGAATTTGTATCTCGATTCCAGATGGAACGCATGGACCTACCACCTATCACTGATGATTGGGCTGTCCAAGCTTTCACTCAAGGTTTGAACGAGCAAAGTTCGATAGCATCATGACAACTGAAGTAGAATTTGATTGAATATCCAGTTGTGACCTAGACCGATGTACATAATCAATAACAATCAAAGATCAGGGTCGAGGATGATCGGTTAAGAGCTTATTCCAGTTCCATTTACCCAAATAGATCCGAAGGCAAAATTCAGAGAGACATCGATAGAGAGCCCTATCAAATAGAGATTGGTACCAACCATATAGTAGAGATCGTAGAAATAACGGGCCGGGACGTAATCGTGTTCAAAGTGATCAAATGAATGATCAAGAACAAAGCTCCCGAGGGATCATGAGTAAGAGTGGCTTCGATAATTATGTTGAGCCCAAAGAAGCGCCACGATTGTCAGAATACAACTTCAGCATTGATGCGTCAGGTATTGTATTAGCCATTGGACGAATCAAGGATACTAGGATGGCCCAGACCCCTACAGACCGATCTGGCTAAGGAACCCTAATAAAATATTCAAATACCATGGAACTAATGGTCACAAAACCGAAGACTACAGACAGTTAAGGGAGGAGGTAGCTCGTTTATTCAACGGGGGTTATCTTCGAGAGTTCTTGAGTGACTGAGCTAAAAATTACTTTAGAGACAGGGATGCAAACAGGAAAAACGAACAGGAGGAACCACAACACGTGATTCGTATGATCATTGGTGGGGTTGATATTCCTCAAGTCCCGATATTTAAATGCACCAAAGTGACAATCACAAGGGAGAAGCGTACCAAGGAGTACTTACTAGAAGATACCTTATCTTTCAATGATGAGGATGCAGAAGGGATCGAACAGCCTCACAATGACGCACTGCTAATATCTAACCTTATATATAAAATTGAATTTAAACGTGTGTTGGTGATCCAGGTAGCTCAGCAAATATTATTCGATCGAGGGTCGTAGAGCAACTCGGCCTCCAGGATCAAATCATGCCTGCAGCTCGAGTACTCAACAATTTCAACATGGCAAGTGAAACCACCAAAAGGGAAATCATTTTGTTGGTAAACGTGTCCAGGACTATCCAGGAAAAAAACATCCATGTCATCGAAGGTGATATGAGATACAACACGTTGCTCGGGAGACCTTGGATTCATAATATAAGGCAGTGCCTTCGATGCTTCATGAAGTCTTGAAATTCCTAACATCAGAAGGAATTGTAAAGGTGTACGGTGAACAACCCACTACCAAAGAGATGTTTGCAATCGACGAAGTAGTACTAATATTGGCACTTTCGTCAACGAAGGGATCGGAGTTGAAGGGAGAACAAGAAGTCAAATAGCAACCACAGGCACCGGCCTCGGCCCCATCGTAGGAGTAGGAGATCTTTGAGGATGAAGATTATATGATACCTCAAACCTTCATAACCCCCGATGATTATGATGCAACGAAGTCAATAGTTGAGGAGCTGAAACAACTCGTACTGATCGAACACCTTCCCGATCGAAAGGTATACCCGGTCTCGGGGTTAGCTCTCGAGCTAAGGAAAAAACTCGTTCAATTCCTTTTAAATAACATGGATTGATTTGATTGGTCCCACCTAGATATGACAAGGATACCACCGTAGATCACAACACATCGATTGAGGCTGGACCTAAAGTTCAAACCGGTAAAACAAAAGAGAAGACCCCAGTCCGAGGTAAAACATGCTTTCTTCAAGGACGAGGTAACCAAACTTCTCAAAATAGGATCCATTCGGGAAGCAAAATATCCCGAATGGTTAGCAAGCATAGTTATAGTCCCTAAAAAGGGGAACAAACTTAGAATGTATGTAGACTATAAAATTTAAAAAAAGCATGTCCCAAAGACTCTTTTCCTCTGCCGAATATCGACCGCATAGTCGATGCCACGACTGTCCACGAGATCCTTATTTTTCTCGACGCCTATTCTGGGTACAATCAAATTCAAATGAACTTGGAGGATCAGGAAAAAACTTCATTCATCACTAAGTATGACACCTACTATTATAATGTAATGCCATTTGGGCTAAAAAATGGCGGTGCTACTTACCAATGCCTAGTGAATCGAGTGTTTGAAGAACAAATAGGTAATTCAATAGAGGTACATTTTGACGATATGCTAGTTAAGTCCCTGCGCACAGAGGACCATTTGACATATTTGTAGGAAACTTTCAACATATTGAGAAAATACAACATGAAGCTCAATCATGAGAAATGTGCATTCGGGGTCGGATCGGGCAAGTTCCTCGATTTTGTGGTTCAAATCGGGGAATCGAGATCAACCCCGATAAAATCAAGGCAATCAAAGACATCACAATCATGGACAGTGTTAAGGCAGCACAAAGATTAACACGACAAATATCCACTTTAGGCCAGTTCATCTCGAGGTCTTTAGATCGAAGTCACAGATTCTTCTCACTACTCAAAAAGAAGAATAATTTCGACTCCGAAATGCCAACAGACGTTGGAAGAGTTAAAGCGGTATCTTTCGAGCCCACTATTGCTTCATACTCTGAAAGCGGACGAGCAGCTATACTTATATTTGGCAGTTTCAAAAGTTGCGGTAAGTGGTGTCCTAGTTCGACAAGAGCAAGGTACACAATTTCTGGTTTACTATGTTAGTCGAACTTTAGGTAAAGCTGAGACCCGGTACCCATACTTAGAAAAATTAGCGCTTTCTATAATAAGCGCCTCTAGGAAATTAAAGCCATATTTTCAGTGCCACCCAATCTGTGTGGTGACCACTTACCCTCTTTGTAATATTTTGCAAAAACCCAAACTCTCGGGTCGACTGGCTTGATGGGCCATCGAAATCAGTGGGTATGATATCGAGTATCAACCTCCAACCACCATCAGGTCTCAAATCTTAGAAGACTTCATGGCCGACCATGCTAGCCCTCGTACCGAAGGTCAAAAAGGAACTTTTGTTGAAAACGGGTACATCTTCGGGGGTGTGGACCCTTTTCACAGATGGTGCTTTGAATGTGAAAGGGTCTGGGCTAGGCATCATTTTGAAGCCGCCAACAGGCAATACAATTAGACAATCTATCAAAACCCCTAAGTTGACTAACTATGAGGCAGAGTATGAGGCCATGATTGCAGGTCTTGAGCTAGCTAAACGTTTGGGATCAGAGGCCATCGAGGCCAACTGTGACTCCCTACTTGTGGTTAACCATGTCAACAGGACCTTCGAGGTTCGAGAAGATCGAATGCAGAGGTACTTGGACAAACTGCAGGTAACCCTACAACATGTACCTCGAGAATAGAACAATGAGGTCGATGCCCTTGCAAATTTGGGGTCATCAATCGAAGACGACAAAATTAGCTCAGGGACTGTCGTACAACTTTAAAGTAAGTAATCGAAGAAGGCCATGCCAAAATAAACTCCACAAGCTTAACTTAGGATTGGAGGAATAAATATATTGAGTATCTAAAAAATGGGAAGCTTCCATTGGACCCTAAGGAATCAAGGACTCTGCGAACAAAGGCTGCACGATTCACATTGGCCGAAGATAGAACATTATACAGAAGGATGTTCGATGGAAAGTTGGTAGTATGTTTGGGTCCGGGGGACACCAACTACGTTCTATGAGAAATTCATGAGGGTACTTGCACGAACCATTCCGGTGCCGAATCACTGGTTCAAAAGGTCATCAGAGCGGGATACTATTGGGCCAATATGGAAAAAATACTAAGAAATTCATTTGAAAATGCGAAAAGTACCAAAGATATGCACTGATGATTCACCAGCTTGGAGAAAAACTTCATTTAGTCCTATCCATATGGCCATTCATGACATGGGGAATGGATATCATCGGCCCTCTGCCATCCGCCCCAGGTAAAGATAAATTCATTTTATTTATGATTGACTATTTCTCTAAGTGGGTTGAAGCATAGGCTTTCGAGAAAGTCAGAGAAAAAGAAGTTATAAACTTTATCTGGAATCACATTATATGCTGATTTGAGATACCCACCGAGATAGTATGCGAAAATCAAAATCAAATCATATGCAGCAAAATAACAAAGTTCCTCGAAGATCACAAAATAAAAAGGATATTATCGACACCGTATTATCCTAGTGGGAACGGATAGGCCGAATTGGCAAACAAGACCATCATTTAGAATCTAAAGAAGAGATTGAACGAAGCTAAGGGAAAATGGTGAGAAATTTTGCCCGAAGTCCTTGGGGCGTATCGAACAACGTCAAAATCCAGTACGGGGGAAACACTGTTCTCCTTAGTATATGGCGTCGAAGTCGGGGAACCTAGTGTCAAGTTTTGATACACAATGGAAGAGTCAAATAACGAGGCTATGAAAACAAGCCTCGAATTGCTAGATGAAAAACAAGAAGCCGCCCTCGTTTGAATGGCCGCCCAAAAATAGCGAATCGAAAGATACTACAATCAAAGAGCCAATTTCGACACTTCAAAATTGAGGACTTAGTTTTGAGAAAGGTTATCATCAATAATCGAGACCCAAATGAGGGAAAGCTCGGTCCGAACTGGGAGGTACCATATCAGGTCCTCGACATCGTTAGGAAATGATCTTACAAATTTGGAAAGCTGAACTACGAACAATTGTCGAATAATTGGAACATATCACTCCTCAAACGATATTATTGCTAAGGTATGACCTTCTCCTCTTTCATTTGTATTTTATACTAACTTGTTGCAAGTGTTCGACCGAAGGCATCGAAGTTCTCTCCAAAAACGAAGTCCTTTGGTCTGAAAGCACGCGTTGCACTCTTTTTCCTTTCGACCGATTTTTATTCCAAAATGGGTTTTTCCAGCAAGGTTTTTAATGAGGCAACCATTGTTTGTGCTAACTTAGAGTAATTCAACAGTATCCGAGGCTTCTTTACAATCGACCTCTAAAGCTTGGGGGCATCACCCTCGAATGTTACATTTTCAAGGAAAATACTTCATGCCAACAGGGTCTCGATAGGTAAATTTTGAAAAGGGCGAAATGATTAAATGAATCGTGTCCATGTAGATTACTCGAGACCTAATAGCAAAACATGTACATTGTTTACCTTGAAAATGGTAATAACAACTAGATTTGATTTTGTGGTTCTAAAAATACGTGATCTGTCTTTATGCTAGTTGTTAGGCAATAGATGTTAAGTGAAAGATTTGAAGATAAGATAAGAGCTTGTAGATAGTGTAATAATCAAACCGAATGGTTGGAAATCGGGGCCTTGAGCTTGCGTATACGGGACCTCGAGGTTGAGTCGGATGCCCGGCTAAGGGTAATCGATGGAGGGTTAACAGTTATGATAAATTTGATGGTGGCTCTTTATGGCCAATAATGAGAAATAAATGAAGAACAATTAATGAAATGTTATAAATATAAGTAAGACAATAAATATAAGCAATATGATCAAATAAAGAGTATATTTGAGTTAGAGAGGAGAGAGAATGTTCTTGTATATTCAATGTTGTGTATCAGATCCCCTTATAAAATGATAAGGGTCCCCTTTATATACGAGGGGGAATCTCAAAATAATACAAATGCATTTATTACAAATATATATGGTTGATACAACCATTTAATGCCACGGTACGGGCTTAAACTAGCCAAATAGACTTGGTCAGCTTTAGTCACATGCCTTGGGAACTTCCTAGTTTTTCATCATAACTATCGACCTGTACTGCCCCGAGGTTGGACGTCAATAACCCCTCGGGTGTGAATCTCGACCATAGTCTAGAGCCTTTAGAAACGGGCTTATGAAGCATCGCAATGACAAAAAATTGGACCCTCCGATTTAACCATATACAAATAGTCCCCGCGTTTCTTAGAGTGACACGATAAGAAATGACTTTGATATCTATCTCCTCGAGCTTCCCGCGATGATGTCATGCTTATGAAATAAGCCTTTAATATAACTGAAGCATCCCATCGGTTCATCTTTCCAGAATCAATCAATGTATCACCAGTTTATATTCTCCAAAGAGATAATATCGTCGCCGATCTGTTTCCCAAAATGAATTGATTACACCTGTCGGTACGTTTTCTAAAGGCATAGAGTGCGCCATCGATTGTGCTACTACCTTTCTATAAATGGAAGCTTTCTTGAACCCAAACTTCATCCAACCATTCTTTAACAGCCTTTAACTCTTTTCCTCTCTTCATCCTCTTCTAACTCTATTCTCCATGTTCCAAGCCCGTGCCGTAAGGTCATATGATGGAGGCCTTGCCAGTGGTGCTATGACTCCTTTTCAGAACGTTTCCCCATTGAGTGGGATCGTACTGGTGTGTTGTTGTTGTTGTTGGCCCGAGATAATGATAGAGAAATCTCAAATTATTTTCACATTAAAGGACATGCGGACTATGAACTTCTACTCATCTCTCTTAACTACCTGGTGTGGTGCTTCCCTCTTTTTGCTTTCCGTGGAGTGAGGTGGTGCCATCTACTAACTGTTTCATCCAGCACTGGTGCAATATCTCAAGAAGTGGATTCACAATAGTAGTGTTGGCGAGACCCATACTCGCTAAATTTTTCACCCAGCCACTTCTTCATCCTTTTCTGTTTCTTCATCTTTTTCTACTTCTTCTTCATCCATGAAGGCGCCATTTGGAAGACCGAGATGAGGCCTCTAAGAAATGATTCTCAAAGGCATTGCTCCCAAGGATGTACCCTCGAGAATATATTAGACTTTTAGCTATTATTTTTGCTTCTTTGTTTCTGTGTAAGGTCCCTTCGTGGGCTTTTGTAATCATGTATAAGGTCCCTTCATGGGCTTTTTGTAATCATCATTTATTAATACAAAGATGTTTCTTCAATTTTTCTCTGATTTATGCTGGATTTCCCTTTTTTGCGTTTGTGAAGAATCTAAGTGCATGACTCTACCGATCGGTTCGAATATTGGGCCCGAGTGTAGGTATTTCCCCGGTTCCTGATTGGTTAATACAATGTCTCATGGAACCCTTTGTCATTCTTCGGACTGAGCCAAGATTAAATTGATACAAACTTAGGCTGTCAAGACCTCCTACTTCGAGTTGAGTGAGAATAGGGCTTCGAATTTTAGAATGAAACCTAGCCTTTCAGACCCCGTCGATAGTCCTCGAGGGGGAATTTGCTCGAACGCCTGAGAATAAAGATGGTCCCGGGATTTTCACAGATAGTCCCCTAGTGAGAGTAAGCTCGAGCTCGGGTGGCCTAGAAAACTTGATTCGAACATAGAGTGAAGATGGCCCTAAGTCGTCATAGATAGGCTCTTGATGAGGATATGCCTAGACTCGGATGGCACCTGGACTAAAGTAATCGAGAGGACGTGTCATCTTGATCTGAAGGCAAAAATAGCCCCAAGGCTTTATTAGTAATTATCGAGTGAGCACTGGCTCGAGCTCAGATAGCTTGAGGGCCAACGAATCGGGTGAATAACCCCTGCTTGTAATAGTAGGAATCTTCGAGGTAAGGTACCACCTCGCGGTCATGCTTATATGAGTAGCTCCTTAGAGCTTATTTTTTGTTTTGACAGGGATCCTCGAGATCAGGCACCATCTCTAGGCTTAGAATGATTTCGATGACTCCTTAGAGCCTACTTTTGTTTTGACAGAGATCCTCGATATTGGGCACCATCTCGAGGCTTAGAATGATTTCGATGGCTTCTTAGAGCCTACTTTTGTTTTGATAGAGATCCTCGAGATCGGGCACCATCTCGAGGCTTAGAATGATTTCGATATGGGATTTTTTGACCCCTCAAACGCTGTTCATCAAAAATGATTGTGGTGATCCTCCCGGTATATCTCCCCAAAAGTGATAATGGCCCATTTGGAATTAATTGGCTTGCATGGTAGGCGGACAGTCACTGCTTGCTCTATATATAGGTTTTCCTTCCTTCCTTTGAGGATTCAGATATTTTGAGTAGCTATCCTCCTTCATAGAGTTCTTCTTTCCTACGTTAGGCCCTTCACCATTTTAACTTTGAAGCCCTCACACAAATTCCTGCTCCAATTTTCAGATTTTACCATAATTATGGCTGCTATTCCAGGATCCGTTCGGCAACGAGAAGGAAGTTTCGCCTCTGGTTCCCGCATGGTTGGTGGTGCGCCCCCGGTGTCAGGCGAGCCAACCTCAAGGAATTTTGTTTCGAGGGGGGACTTCTTATTAGAAAAACATCCCAATGTTCAGGGTCATTGGGAGTATGCCTCGAAGTTTATTTCTTTAATAGGAGAGGGGAACCTTCAGTCTGTGAGGAAATCTTGTGGATGGGGGGGAAGGGGTACTACTGCAGGTGCCTTCCCCGGAAGAGAGCATCATGGATCATGTCGAGGGGTTTTTGAACGTATACACGTACCCCTTTACGCTGGGTCCCCTGTCAGGCCCCCTTTTTCCTCCGCGGAGTCCGGGTTTCGACATTCACAGGGTGTAATGACTCATTTCCTTTTCGGAATTGGGTATTTGAAGAGTCTCCACCTAACGAATTATGGTGCGTTAGGGCACCTAAAGTGACTAACTCTTGAGTTGGTTTATATTACCAGAGATTAGGGTAAGGGATCGAAGTAACCTCGAGGGGAAGGTGTTAGGAACCCCTCTTGGTCCACAACTGTGCGTCCCGATTGAACTTATATTCACAAATTAGTCCACATAAACAGTTGAATCAAATAAGTTGCTAGTAAGGCACATTGGATAGTTCAAGTAGTAAAATAAAGGTTTGAACAAGTTGTAAAAAGTTTAAATAAAGAGAGATGATTTGGTAAAGAGGAGTCCTAGGTTGTTTATCCTATAGGATCACCCCACACAATGTCCGGTAAACACTCTTCAATGAGGGGCTACACGTGATATTAACGCGTAGTCATCATATCCCATGTCTACCCTTCCCATCCCCTTATTGGTCATGCAAAGCGAGTGTTTGGTCAATGATTCCTATTGTGTGCAGCTGCCTGTCTCTTCTTAATGGTCCCGGAGGGAGTTAGGACCCCTACCTATAGGTAGTTCTAGACGTACCCCTAAAGTTTAGAAAGTCAAAAATTCTAAGGCGACAGTCAAAACATTTAGGACTTTACACATAATGGGAGCAAATAAGAGGCTCACAGTTTCCTCCTTAAGTAAACATACAAGCAGCACGACTCAAACATAGTTAAGGTCTTTATTAATCAAAGTCCTAAAGCAGGATCTCTAAGTGACTATGTAGAAACAGACCAAACTTTCATACCTGGAAGTTATAACCTAGTAGTTGCCTAGGGACTCCCTTTTAAAAGCCGATTAGAATAACAAACGTTAAGCGACAGAGACAGCTTCAGGAAAATGCAATTTTGAAGACGCCCTAAGGCTTGCCTATATGCAGTATACTGGCATCTATGTTAATGCAGAAACAAACAGGTTTTTTGAAATAGACTTTTTTAATACCTATAGGCATGATATCTAATGAGATTAAAGCAATTTTGAAAGAACTTGTTTCAGAAAATGTTTGACACTTAATAAGACCAGTTTTGAAAATGAACTAGGCGTAATGAAGTTGATTCACTAGGCTAATTAAATTATCAGATAGAATTGCGAGTAGAGATCCCTATAGGTATGATATCTAGTTGTATTACTGATTTTAGTCGATTTGCAGCAACATATAGAAAGACTTATTAGAACTTAATTGGAGTTGAGTCCTATAGGCAGGGCATCTACTGATTTAAGACAAAATGGTTTGGAACCTATAAATATGGTTTCTAATATGATAAAATGCAAAACCTTATGAACATGATTTCTACTTGATGCAAACGAAATTAGAAGTGAAATCCAATGGTCTCACAAGCCTCAGTTCCATAGACAAATCAATGTCTAGGTGCATCAAAGCTCCCTAAGGGTCTCAAGGACCCGAGCAATGCTTACACCTAGACTTAGCAAACAAGCATTGAACTAGTGCAGTGTTGAAAGGCCAGCCTCAGTATACCAGAGTTCAGAGGTCTCTCAAGAGGATCCCAAGGCAGTACACATACTAGAGGGGGCAAAACTTATTGACTAAGAGTGAAGTGAAAGTGCAAAACACAAGTTGAAAGAGGTTTATTAAAGACTTGATTAGAATGTTTGTTTTGAAAGTAATTAGTAAAGCAACAGAGATTTTTGAAAAAAACGGATTGGAGTAGTTAACAAAGCTCAAACACCTTAAGATAGGATCACACACAACTAGTTTACAGAATCCAAATGAATTCAGTAGTTACACAGGGGTCACGGGGTTTGGGATACACAAATATTTGACTGCAAACACATAACCCAGTAAGGGTCTTCGGACTGGTTTGGACATGCTCAGAAATAGTTGACGCTGGCATAATCACAAACCAATCAGGAAGGACACAAACACATGGATGGGATAGGGATTTGGGATTTATAAGGTGGTAAGTACACAGTAAGTAAAGACAATTGACAAGGCATGCTTTGAAATGCACATTAGGGAGTACATTAATCTAAAGGGAAGGGGGACATAATAACATGCTGATAATGTAACTTAACTACAAGTTTCACAACAGAACCACAAGTAGAAGCAGATTAGAAATAATAGAAACTTAAACAATAAGAGAAGCATGTTGTTGTGAGGCTTTAAATTAAAACTAGGACATACCAGTGAAGAGAGAAGTAAGCAGAATGAAAGAATAAGAGAGCACAAATGATTAGCTTTGGCTTGCAGCCGGCTAATTGCAGCAAATGGCACAAGAGAGAGGGGAGAGCAGAGATTTTAGTAAGAGAGGTAGCTTTGAAAACCAAAATGTTCGTGTCTGTGTTAATGAAAACTTAGGGTATTTATAGTTTTGAAAATAGGCAGAAAATAAGGTAACAAGTAAAGGTTTAGCACAATTATGGAAGTAATCACAATTAGAATCCAATTAGTACAAGTACTCCCCTTTAATTAAGGAATCACAGCTTAAGCAGATACCAACAACGATAACAAAAGAAAGAAAATTATCTAAGAAAGACTGATTTTTACCATATAAGGGGTAGTAAAAGTATAGAACATATGGTTGAGTCTAAGTACAGAATATACCAATTAAGGAAAGGACTCAGCAAGAATGAAGTACCACAACAAATAAGGGAATGGAATATGTCAATTTAAACAAACGAGTAGAATTTTAGGGTTTCGAGAGAAAATCTTGCAATCAAACCATCAATTAAGGAAATCAGAATCAAATCAAGAGAGGGTCATGATTATATATTGCAATATATAAATAGAGAAGAATGAATAGATGTAGAAAGCAGGCAAAGTCAGCCATATCGATAGAAAGAAGCAAGAGATGAACAAACAAAACGAACACAGTCATATAGAAGTGACATAAGTAGGCTAAACACTTAGTAGAAAACCCATTCGAAGCATGGTAATCAAGTAATCATGCTAACACACAGAACAAAACAAAGAAGGTTTTAGAAAATTAGGGTTTTTAATAGAGTCGAGTTAAAAAGGCAATAGGGACATAAGATTAGTCAAAACAAGAAAGGAAAGAGGTTTAATCATAAATAAAATCGGTTAAAACAAGTGTAGAAGAAACTCCGAGAAACCCTAATTTTTAAAGAAAGTAAAACGGTTTAAAGTTGAGGATCTTTCAGAAGAAGTTCGAGAATAAGTGCAAAACATAGGAAGAAACAGACTTAAAGCATAAAAATAGCTCAAATCTGAGAGACTTAGACGAGATTTAGGGTTTCAAAGGAAGCCCAGATAGGAACGAAAGAACTTGTTGTAAACCTTACCGATCATAACATATAAGGTGTGATTTTTCCTAAAATCACACCGGAGAAGCCATGAGTAACAGAAATAGAAACCCTAGATCCAAATCGGCATGTCCCAGGAGCCTTGAAGGCCTTAGAGATGATGAGCAAGGCGGTGGAGTGACCATTGAAGGCTTTGGGATTGAAAGGTAGTCGCCGGAGATAACCGGAGAAGGAGGCGGTGGTTGAAGAATGATTAGGGTTAGGTTGAGAGAGAAGAGAGACGAGAGTATCTGAAGGCGACGGGGGTTTGGAAATGAGTAGGGTTAGGGGTCGTTTAGGAATTAAAAAGGAAAGGGTGTGTGTGGACCGTTGATCTAGGGGATTAATGGTCAGGATTCAACCGGGTACGTGGGTTCTAGATTTGGGTAAGGGTTTATAGGGTATGGTTCGGGTTATGTAATAGAAAATTGGCCTGGGGAGGGGTCCGATTTGGGCTACAATTGAAAGCCAAATCTGGCTATTAATTAAATAGCCAGTTTTCCCTATTTTAATTATAATAAATAATAAGTAATTTTTGGAAAGTAATTTAAGGTTCTAAAATATTTAAAATACATAATTAACATTTTAAAAATATAGGGACCAATTTTACGCATATAAAATATAATTATATTTTAAAAATGGTCTAACATTGCAATTATATGCAATTTAGCTTAAAAAATACTAAATATAATTATAAAATGCATGAAAATTATATTAGCCTTATTTTAGCATAAGTATAAAAATCAAATAAATAAATTATCATAAAAATAATTTTAGAAATAATTTTTGGGGATTTTATGAATGAAAGGGGAGAAAATAAATCAACTTAAACCCTTAAAATTATGGAAAAAATTATAAAAGCGTTGTGCATGCTTATATATGCATATATATGCTATTTTGAAGGTATTTATGCATATTTAAAATACATAGGAAAAAATTAGGTATCAACATCCCCTTGATAGGGTTGTGCTCGACTTGTGTCGAAAGTATTGGGCTACCTTGGCGCAGGTTCATCTGTCATTTTGGAGGGTAGTATTGATGATGAGATTCTTTGTAGAGGAAGAAGGGATTGAGTTCACCCTTAGTCACCTCATCAAGTTGTACCGGCCCTGCTGACCCTACGATGCCGATCCACCAGGCCCTTCGTTGTCGATGATGAAGAAGATGGGGATCGGGGATGGGTGAGCTGATTCGTCTAAGTATGGACTGTTGACATTATCCCCACGGAGTTTCTACCATTTCACGAGGAATGTAATTTTACAAGGAAGTGGTACACTTGTGCCTTCGTTGTTTTGCTTATAGCGAAGGCGGGCTTCGTAAATGCGCCTTTCTTTCCCTTTCTGCAGCAATTCCATGGATGCCATATGAGGTCCCTGAACTGATGGATTGGGCTTGGAAGTTGGTGACCCACTCGACTTATGATGAATGCAAGTGGCGATACTTGTCTAAGGGTAGATGGGAGGCAAAACACCATGGTACGTGCTATGTGATTTGCCCCTTTTTTGAAAGGCACTTTCTTTTTATGTGTACTAACTCCATCATCGTAGGCATTGAGGAGTTCTTTGAGGCGAGATCGTGCCCTCTTAGAGATGGATAAGGATTCGTCAGCTTTGGGGCCGAGGAATAATAACAATAAGTAGAAAGGGCCTTCACAGAGCGATAGTGATTATAGCAGGATGAGTGCAGCCCGGAGGCTCAAAGAGGATGTATCAGCTGAGCATGTAGCGCCCGAGACCTCTAGTTTTAGAAAAATGGTCTGTCCTCCATTGCCATCATCTTTTTTCGTTGAAGGTACCTCGAGGAACGAGGTTTCTCTGCCGCCGACTTCTTCTCCTATCGAAGGTACTTCGAGGGATGTTCAAAGCCAGGGGCCGCATATATCGAGAAACCGTATCCCAACTAGGAGCGGTTCTATTAGGGTTGATGGAGCCAGACTAGTAGATATGCGCTTGACTTTTGAGGAAGCTCACCGGATACTCTGTGGTAAGTTTTGGCCGATCATATTGGTTTTATAGTTTTTGCAATTTTTACTCTCTTATCGAGTTTCTCCTTCATAGGCTTTTAACAAGCTCAAGTCTGAGTTGTTTCCACATGAGGCCAGGCTGCGAAAAGCCGTGGATGGGGAGAAATCACTCAAGCTTCTTTGCGATGAAAGGGAACACGAGCTGGCACACTTGCGGTATGAGGCGAGGCGAAGTCTGAACTGCGAAAGCTACCTCGAGGAGTAGATAATTTTTGTTCAAAGGGAGTGTGTGTTTCTTCTTCTATCTTCTGAGGCTAATGTTTCATTTACTTCAATTGCAGAAAAAGATGGAGGACTTGGAATTCCTTTAGCGTAGTTGGTCAAGCCAAGTGTGAGTTTGATGAGCTAAAGGCTCGGGTGGATGCCTAGGTTGCGGCTAAGAAGGATGTTTTGGCCAAGGCTTCCGCCCTCAAAGTACAACTCTGTAACACTCGTAAAAATATCTAAATCTGAATGGACATGATTATAAGGCTCGAGTCTGAGCTTCTAAAGATGAAGGCTGAAGTTGTAGATACCCGGGCTGAAGCCCCGCAGCGATCCGAACTAAGGCTGATAAGAAAGTGGCCATTCATTTGAAGGACGATGCTAACGCTCGTGCTGAGCTGAGAAGGGCTCTCGACCAGGAGAGTAGGAGCAAAGAGTATGTTAGGTGTAACTCTCGGAGGCAAACCCTCGAGGAGATCCATGCTAGGGGCTTCGATCTCTTGGAAAAGATAAAGCAGGCAAAGGCGGACGAATATGACGCTAAGTTCCTTCTGTCCGATGTTGAAGATAGTGAGAAAGAGGTCGAAGGGCCATAGTCCCTGAGGGGGACGTAGATTAGGCCTTTCTTTTTTGATTTTGTGTATAGTGCTTTTAAAGAACATGGAGCTTTGTATTTTTTCACATATACGTATATGAAAGGAAGCCTTCCTGTTTCATTTTTTATACACTTCCTTTTGCTTTGATGTTTGTGAGCCATTAGCCAGATGAATTGGTATTCAAGTTAAAAGAATCCTTAGGTTTATAGTACGGCCCTGGGGCACGTTGGGCTGGCCCGTAGGCTCTTACGCGTTTGGTCGGTACGACTTTTTGATATAAGCCGGCGTTTAAGCTCTTATGCTTTTGCTCTTAGGCATATTAAGTTAACTATTTTGGGTTCAGTCTTCGAGTCGGGTTTCGACTCGAGCTCATTGACCCTTAAGTTTTTGAATTTAAAGCTGGATCTTAGGCTCTTATGCGTTAGGTCGGTATGACCTCTCATATGGGTTGGCAGCATTTATTATTACGTATTAGGTCGGTACGACCTTTTATATAGGCTGGCGACAGTAGCTCTTACGCATTGGGTCTGTAAGACCCTTTAATATAGGCTTTATTTTTCCCTCGTTAAGGAGTTTTTTGAAATTGTGTTTGCCTCACTCTTCGACGGTTTGATAAAAACCTCAATTATGAGTCATTATGCGGTGATGAACGAGCACCTCAGGAGGTTTTGCTCGGTGGCTGAGTGTTTCGAAGCCTATGGTTTGGAGCTGACATGGTCGAAGCTCGTTTGCCTATGTCAAGGGTAGCCTATTTAACCGGTTCTTTTCAAAGTACTTTCGAAGTAATTGAAGGCCTATGATTTTATAGCAAAGGTCGGGTGTCCCCGAGTCATGTTAGTTTGGCTGGTATAGCCTTGTGACCGTAGTCATTGTATTTGGCTGGAGCCTTTCAGTCCCCGAGTGAAGTAGTTTCGGTGTCTATATCGAGGGTATGCCTTTTTAAGGGTCTTACAAGTTCAAATATATAGCCTTAACTTTAAGGTCGGGATAATGTCATTTTGTAAGGTCTTATAATTTTCACATGCCTTTGAGGTCTTACGTTTCGATGACTTGGTACAAGTATGGTTCATGCCTTGCTTGAGGTCTTACAGTTTTGGTTACTTGGTACAAGTATGGTTCATGCCTTGCTTGAGGTCTTACATTTTTGGTTACTTGGTACAAGTATGGTTCATACCTTGCTTGAGGTCTTACAATTCTTGGTGTTACCTTATAAAGGTCTTACGGGGTTGAGGTTTCATATGGGGTCTTATGACCTCGGTTTTCGATAAGTCGATGGGATGGCAATTGGCGGCAGTCCCCGATACATGAGGGTTTACGAGTTTTTGACGCTAGTCCCCGAGTGTTCAGGACATGTTTGGCTTTTGGAACCGTTTTGTAACCTTGATGTTGCCTCTTTGAGGGCTTACAAGTTAGAAGCTTCCGACTCGGAGGTCATATGGCTTTGAGTTTTACATGTCAACCCCCGAGTGTTCGGGATATTTTTGGCTCTGGAGCCGTATTTGTAAAAAATACCAAACTTCTTTGAAACGCGGAATGCTTTGATGGAGGGGAGTATTCTTTGATTACTTGGTACAAGTATACACGTTTTTACTGTCAAGGGCTTGGTTATTCTATACAAACACGGTTTGTTCGACTGTTTGGCCCGGTACATAGTTTTCCTACTGAGACCCCATTTAGCACATCTTGGCTTCTCCGAGGAGGTGACCTTTCGGGGGGATGCCTCTTAGTATTCGAGGTTGATTGAAAAGAAGCCTTGAATACTTGTTGAGTCTTTCTTAGGTAGCATATGGATGTTGCCTCGTTAAAAACCTTGCCGGTAAAACCCTTCTTGGGATAAAAACTCGGTCGAAGGAAAAGAGTGCAACATAAGCTTTTACAACCTAAGGCCTTCAAGCTGTATGGCTCTTCGATTGTTCTGATCGGGCATCTGCATAAAGGTTAGTGTAAAATATAAATAAAAATGGAGATGGTTATACCTTGGTGGCGATGGCGTTTTGAGCCTCGGTAGGTCTTCAATATTTGCTCTGAGGACATGACATAATGCTTTGTTTGTTTTATTTGGGTATAGCCGAGAATGTGTCTTGTGATTGCTATTTCACTGTTTGTTTGTGCTGTGGTTCCTTCGACGTTGAAGGCATTGGTGCTGATGCTATGTCGAGTACCGCGAACATCTCCCTAGCTTCATGTTGTTCCCCATACATGGTTTTATTCCGTCCTTCGTCGGAAACTTCATCATTTGGTGAAAGGTTGATGGTACTGCTCTTATGCAGTGTATCCATGGCTTCCAAGCAAGGCGTTGTACCTCATATCTCCTTCGATGACATGGAATTTGGCATTTTGGATAGTGTCGGCCATGTTGACCGGGAGGGTGATTTATCCTTTCGTTGTTTCGCTCGCCATGTTGAACCCGTTGAGGAATCGAGAGGCGGGCACGATTTGGTCGAGCAGTTCGAGCTACTCCACCACCCTCGACCTGATAATATTGGTTAAGCTACCTGGATCCACAAGTACACGTTTAATTTGAAATGTATTCACAAGAAAATAGATTACCAATGCATCGTTGTGAGGCAGAGACAAGGTCTCGATGTCCTCGTCGCTAAAGGTGAGAGCGTCCTCGGGTATTTAACCTCGCGTTTGTTTTTCCCTAGTGATGGATATTTTTATTTTCCTGACCATGGGTTTTTGTGGAGCGTCGATGCCTCCTAAGATCATATGGATGATATGTTGTGGTTCATCTGTTTCATTCTTTTTGGTCGCCTCTCTTTTCCAGAACTGATTTTTGGCTCGGTCGCTAAGGAATTCTCGAAGGTGACCTTTGCTGAGTAGTCGGGCTACTTCTTCCCAGAGTTGTCAGCAGTCCTCGGTCCTATGACCGTCTGTGCTATGAAATTCACACACTAAATTATGGTTCCTTTGCGAAGGATCTGATTGTACATGCCTTGATCACTTGGTGTCTCTGATTTTACTGATGGCGAATACAATGTCTGAAATGTCGACGTTGAAATTGTATTCCGACAAGCGGGGTGCCTCTGTTGGCCCTGTGTTCCTATTGAATCCAGCTATGCTAACGAGTCCCCGAGGATTCTGGCCTCGATCCATCCTTTGGTCATTGCGGGATATGGTGCGCCTCGGGGAGTTTCTTCTATCTTCAGTGTATGGTTGGTATCTTTCTTTGTTAGGCTTTGGCTCCTTTACCGGAAGCTTGCTAGGATATACCGAGCCCGAAGGGACTCCTAGTTGGTCGTCTTCAACCCTGATCTTTGATTGGTATCGGTTGTGGACATCCGACCAAGTCACGGCGGGATATTTGACTAAGTTCTGCTTCAGCTGCTTTGACGCTACCGAGCTTCGCTTGTTCAAACCTTGAGTGAAGGCTCGCACTGCCCAATCGTCGGAGACTGGTGGTAGTTCCATTCGTTCCGTTTGAAAGCGAGATACGAACTCTCGCAGCATCTCGTTCTCCCTCTACTTGATTTTAAATACGTTGGATTTCCTTGTAGCTACCTTGATGGCACCAACATGTGCCTTTATGAAGGAATCTCCCACTATGGCAAATGAATCTATCGATTTTGGGGCTAGGTTGTGATACCACATCATCGCCTCTTTTGAAAGTGTCTCTCCGAACTTTTTTAGTAGGACGGATTCGTTCTCGTCATCCTTTAGGTCATTTCCCTTCACCGCACAAGTGTAAGCAGTGACGTGCTCGTTGGGGTCCAAGGTTCCGTTGTACTTCGGAAGGTCAGGCATTCTGAACTTCTTTGGAATCGGTTTTGGAGCCTCTTCGTGCGGGAACGACTTTTGTACGAACTTCTTTGAATCTACACCCTTCAAGATCGATGGTGCGCCCGAAATTTGATCGACCCTAGAATTGTAGGTCTCTACCCTCTTGTCATTGGCTTCTAGCTTCTTCTCGCCCGACTCAATCCTCTTTGTGAGGTCCTCGAGCATTTTTATGATGGCGGGGTCGGTAGCCGAACCATTGTTGCTTGATCTTTATGGTACCTGCTCGGCTTGGGAAACCATTCCCGGTGCTATCGTGCTGGGAGTGTTCTGGTGGCTTTATAGCTGAGCAATTGCCAGCTGTTATGCCTGTAACATTTCCAAAATAATGTGAAGGCTAACCTCTCATTCTTTACTAGCTAGGGTTTTCTAAGCTTCTTGTTGGTCTCCTTGGCGTACGCTCCTATTAGTGTGGGAGCTTATATCGACGTGTTGGGCATCGCGTGAGACCACATCCACGGGGATTGGCTCTGGCGCGCCCTCAGGGTTTAGCGGTGGTGCGCCAATACCTGGAATAGCTACACCATTCTCTCCATGGTCTTCGAGACCGTTGTTTTCATACCCATTCACTGAGTTAGACATTTTGACCTAAAATCAAAGATTTTTGGACAAGAAAAAGCGTGAAAGATACTTGCATTATGTAGTAAACTAGCAAGAAAACAATCACTATTATTTTTAACCCCATGGTGGGTGCCAAACTGTTTACCTTGAAAATGATAATAACAATTAGATTTGATTTTGTGGTTCTAAAAATACGTGATCTATCTTTATGCTAGTTGTTAGGAAATAAATGCTATATGAAAGATTAGAAGAAAATATAAGAGCTTGTAGATAGTGTAATAATCAAACCGAATGATGAGAAATCGGGGCCTCAAGCTTGCGTATATGAGGCCTCGAGGTTGAGTCGGATGCCCGGCTAAGGGCAGTCGATGGAGGGTTAACAGTTATGATAAATTTGATGGCGGCTCTTTATGGCCAATAATGAGCAATAAATAAAGAACAATTAATGAAATGTAATAAATATAAGTAAGACAATAAATGTAAGCAATAGGATCAAATAGAGAGTATGTTTAAGTTAGAGAGCAGAAAGAATGTTCTGTATATTCAATATTATGTATCAGATCCCCTTACAAAATGACAAGGATCCCCTTTATATATGAGGGGGAATCCCAAAATAGTACAAATGCATTTATTACAAAGATATATGGTTGGTACAGTCATTTAATGCCATAGTATAGACTTGAACTAGCCAAATAGACTTGGTCAGCTTTAGTCACATGCCTTGGGAACTTCCCACTTTTTCACCATAACTATCGACTTGTACTGCCCCGAGGTCGAACGTCGATAACCACCCGGAAAGAAGTATTTTTACCTTACCAGATGTTCCATGCTTTAGTGAACTTTCTACTTTACAATTTCATACGTATGATCTATTGCGGAAACTGGCTCAAGCGCCGATTGCCACTAAAGCTCGAACAATCAACCCCGTACTCGGGAACTGCCATCCAAAAATTGACATGATCGAATTATTAAACTTCAAGATTATAAGCCCTTATAAAGGCAATCCTCATTTCTATAGGCAACAGCCACCCCCTCGGGGACTTACGCTTTGAACAAGTTCGAAGTATAATTGAGAAACAAAGGGTTAAAAGGGTTACCCTCAGCAAAATTACAAAGGGTTTCGATAACATCAACCCTAAAAACCCTTAAGGGGTACCAAAATGTCCAGACTCTCGAACAATCTTATTCTAAGGCATAATAAAGTAAAGGGTATCGATAACACTAACCCTCAAAGATCCTAATGGGTACAGATCTACCTCGTGCTAAGGCGTAACAAATTTTTATATGATTAGACATTTTAAGCCGAAAAGAGGAAAACCACTCCTTTGAGGTTGTATCGGCCCAATTCAAGAGCCTAAGGGCCATTATATTTTTTGAGTTCGAGAATTCACTCTCACTCAACAAAAACCTAAGGATTTTCCTACTTTGAGTTCGAGCAAATACTTACTCGATCATAGAGACTATATTAGTCTGACTTCGATCAAGTTGCCTAAGTTTCGGATTCACAAAACAAATTCTCGCAAGGCACAAAGTGAGTCAGACGGTCTCGCAAAGTGTATCAAAATTGTCATAAGGCAAAAAGCAAATTGAAATTTTCACGAGACAAAAGTCGAGATGAGAAAGTAAACGTTTTATACATATATATGATAATATTTACATGGATCGGTCAGGATCCCACAAAAAATTTAGAAAAGGAAAAATCCTCAGTGCCTAATTTTCTTCGGGAGCTGCGTCCTCATCATCAGAATCCCCTCCACTCTCGGATCCACTCGCGCTCCCGGATTCATCATCATCGGAAGAGAGAAATGCTTTAGCTTCGGCCTCGAGTACTTTCACGTTCTCTATATCGACAACAAGGTCAAAGCCACGAGCATGAATCTCCTTAAGATTCCCTCTTCGAGACTATACTTGGCATGCTCAACAACCCAGTATGATCGAGTTTGGGCTGTATCAACAACTTCCTTTGCTCTAGTTTGAGTAGCTTCGGCATCAGCTCGGTAGACGGCCACGATCAGCTCCGCGTCAACCTTTACCTTTTCTGTCTCAGATGTGGCCTTTGCAAGTTCAGCAGCCAGCCAAGCCTCGAGCTCCTCAATTTTCTTAACTCGGGCTAAGCTTTCCTCCTTCATGCTTTGGATTTGACGTTCGGCCGATGACAGTTAGGCTCGAGCAGTATCTTTCTCCAAGGTAAGGCGGTCCATATATTGCTTCCATCACAAAGTCTGAACCTTCATCATGTTGGCCTCCTCAGGAAGCTGCTCGATCTTTTCAGCCTTCTACTAAATCTGCAGGATCAAAGTATTTGTCACCATTGATATTTATATATTATATGTATACTATATTTATATTTATGTATACTACATGTACATTTATATATAAAATAAGCATATTATATATTTGTACGTACTTAGGGCCTGTTTGGCCAAGCTTATGGAGGTTAAAGTACTTTTTTTGCTAAAAAAAACTTATTCAAAAATATGAGGTGTTTGGCCAAAAAAGTGAGGTGCTTTTGAGCAGCAGTAGAAGCAATTTTTTTGCTTTTGGGGAGAAGCTACAAATTCTAGATTCTTCCAAGAAGTAGAAGTAGAAGCAAAAGCAAAAAAATTAATATTTTCATGACAAAAATATCTTTGCCATAAAATTATATTTCCTACATTATTCGTTATTAATTTAACCTTTTGTAACAACCCGACCAGTCGTTTTGATATTTAGCATTTTACTCGGTGGTTTGAGACTTTGAGTACCTTCATAATATGTATTATGACTTGCGTGTATGGTTTATTTCGGGTTTCGAGTGGTTCGGGACTGATTTGGAAGAATGATTCGTGTTTTAGAAGCTTTAAGTTGGAAGAGTTGACCAAAGTTTGACTTTTGGGTAAACGGACTCGGAATCTTATTTTGATTGTTCTGCTAGATTTGTATGATAATTTTGGACTTGTACAAATGTTCGGATTTGGTTTCGAAGGTTCCTAAAAAAATTCGACACTATTTGTTGAAAGTTGACAATTTGAAGAACTTAAAAGTTCATAAGTTTGATCAAGAGTTGACTTTGATATTATTGGACTCCAATTGGTGTTCCGAGACATTAGAAATGTCTATATAGTTGAATTGAACTTGTGTGTGTAGTTTTAAAGTAATTTGAAGTGTTTAAATGTGACTCATACACTCTTTTGAAAGAATGAAGTTTTAACAACTTAAGAGAAATTCTATTCGGTTTTAGCCTAGATTCTTTGTTATGATGTTTCCGTGGTTGTTTTAAGGCTTTGGATAAGTTTGGATGATGTATTTGTACTTGGTGGTATGATTAGATTGGGTCTTGAGGAGCTCGGATGTGTTTTGTATCATTGGTTGAGAAACTAGTTACGTTAAAGATGTGAAGTTTGACCATGGTCAATATCTGGTCAAGATGACCTCTTTTCAGTATTTTGAGTGCGCGAGCAGGTTCGTAACGTGCTTTATGATTTAAATGCATATACGGTTTATATCTGGGAGGTTGCGAATGAGTTTTGAGGTGTTAGAACGAAGATTTTCTTATTGCTCCTTTTTTTCCTGGTGTAAATAATTACAAAATTACCATTGAAATTTTCAGATTTCTTTTAAAACCTCAAAACATAATATCTCCCTCATTTTAAGGCAAAATTGTGTGATTCAAGAGGCTATTGGGTGTAATCTTGCAAGGATCGTGTTGAGCTTATCAAGCATAAGTTTAGGGATCATCTAGGACCTTAATCGAGCTGGGACAACTACTTTAGTTTTTTCTTATTCAGAATTTAGTTACTTTTTCTCACAAGAATTTGGAGCTCGGTTTTGGCTGATTTTGGATGAGCTTTTTACTGCTTGGATTGGGGTAAATATTTTTGATTCAGATTTGTTATTATTTCATGATTCCAACCTCGATTTTATTGTTTGATTAATAATTTGAATTCGAGAAATTGAGGATTTTAGTAAAAACTTTCAAAAATATAAATTGATGGTTTGAAGGATGATTTGAGGTCGGAATTTATTGATTTTGGTATGCTTATACTCGTATCGGAATGTAGGGGTGAGCGTTTGGTATTTCGGTTCGGTATTTAAGAATTTCGGTTCGGTATTTCGGTATTCGGTTTATTAGTTGTATATACCAAATACCGTACCATAATATTTCGGTACGGTTTGATATTTCTTATTTTGGTTCGGTACGATTTCGGTTTAAACCAAATCTTCACTGTCTCCCCCTCCATTAACTAACAAAATCTGGCGTCAACATTATTTTACCTTCAATTACTCTAATAGTAAAGATAAAAACTCCAAACTAATCAAAGATTAGATGATATGATTTATAGTTGTCTGTCTTCCAATGACTAGTTCATTTTGTACTAAGCCCGTCAAATGACAATGTTACAGCAAATGAACATAAATTTTCAAATGTACTTGAGGCTGATAAATAATCAGAAACAAGAAAAGAATGATGACATTTTCTTAACATTATTTCAACAGATAGATGGTCCTTCCCTATTTCTTTTTCCTTTCTGAACTGGGCCTTGTTCTTGTTTTTGGCCCATCACAGTTTTCAGTTTAGCACAATTATCTTCTGCTTCATAGTCCATTTCTTACTGAGATGTTGTAGCAGGGTTGAGTAGAGTAACCAATCAGAACTAATAATGACAGGGACACCGAAATATTGATCTCACCTCATTAAACTATTTCGGTATTTACCGAAATACCAAAATATCAATAATCAAATACCGTATACCGTACCGAATTACCGAAATACCAAAATTTCTGTACCAAAATAAACCGAAATACCAAAAAAACTGAAACTGAAATACCAAATTAATTCGGTTCAGTTCGGAATTCGGTTTTTTGGATTTTATGCCCACCCCTATCGGAATGGGTATTCAAAATTCAAATTTTGTCAGGTTCTGAGGTACGGGCTCGTGGTTGACTTTGAGTTTTTCATTAAAGATAGAAACTTTAATATCCGAAATTATTTCCTATGAATTTTATTTGTGATATTAAATTATTTTGGCTAGATTCGAGCCGTTCGGAGGTTGTTTCATATGGGAAGGGCTTCTTAAAATATTGATTTAGCTTCTTTAGAGTAAGTATCTTGCCTAACTTTATGTGGGAGAAACTACCCCTTTGGTTTTGGGTGATGGTACTACTTGAATTATGTGGAAGACGTGTACACGAGGTGACGAATGACTATGCGGTCTTATATGTGGTATTTGGCTATTGTAGACTTCTAGACTTCTTCTTCACAACATGTTATATCTTTCACTGTTGAATTAGCTTTCTCACTTGAAGTCATTAGTACATGTTCTATCTTTTATTGTCAAGTTCACTCTTATATGTTTTATTTGTTAATTGTAATTACTTATTAAATTCATGCCTTAATTGCTAATTGATTCTTGGTAATCATGTCCTTATTTATAAATTGTCATTACTTGCTATTTGATTTTGGGAATTATCATGTAACTTTATCATCTATTTGTGACTTCTTGTGTAGCTTCGTTATTGCGTTTGGTTTTGTGATACGTCGTAGTTAGATGTAATTGTTTGTGTAATACCTATTGTTTAGGGATCGGGTTGCACACCGTAACGGTACTGAAAAGATATGAAGAGAGATGATATAAAGAGATAAGGACGGATGATATAATATAGAAGGGATCGGGTTGCACATCACAACAGATATTATTATTATTGTGTGGGATCGGGTTGCGCGCCGCAACAGATATTATTATTATTATTATTATTGTGTGGGATCAGATTACACACTATAACATATATTATTATTATTGTGTGGGATCGAGTTACATGCCGCAACGGATTGGTATGTTGTAATTGTTGTGACAGTAAAGTTATCCTAAATTGTTATTCTTATAGTGTGTTCTATGCTGGAACGATTTATCAGTTGGATGGTTATTATGTTTCCTTAAATCATTTCACTGGTATTTGATCATATTTGGTTGACCGTTGTTAATCCAATATTGGAACGATAGGGACTTCTTTGTGAGTCATGTATTCTACATGGTTTGTTGTATTACTCTAATGTGCCAATATGTGCCTCCGTTATTACTTGGTAAATAAAATGTCAAGGTGAATTTACCTGCGTAGGTCATTATCTCATATTCTGTTGAGTTATTGATAACATAACGGTTTTAAATAAAAGAATTATTAACATATCTTATTCTATGTGTCTCTTAAGATAGAACTCGTTATCTCACTTGGTGCCTTATTATTTTGAAATGCTTATCACAGTTTTACTTTAATTGGGTTCTCAAATTTTACTCATCACCCTATTAATATTACTTTACTTAAAATTGTTATCAAATTTTATTTCTAATCAATTCTATTTAACCCGTTAATTTAACTGAGGTATTATTTTGTTTAAATACAATATTTTTACTTTATCTTATTAATTTCTAAACTAAACCCATTGTCATTATGCTTTATTGTGTTTAAATATACCTCTCGATCATCTTAATTGATATTGATACGAATGTGATGTACATGATAGCACGAGGACTTTGTTATGCGAAGATGATTGTTATTGTAGGCAGAAGGTGCCATATGTGCAAGATTTGCAAATTGTGGATCATGAATTATGATTTCGAGGTGTGGTACCTCGGTAAATCTTGTTGCAAGTCCATGCTTTGAGAAAGATTTGATTAATTGAGTTGTTATCTATTTTCCTTATTGAGTTCATTCATATCCCATCGATGTTCTGATTATGCTGCTGTTTTATTACCCATCTACTTCTTGCTAGCATTTGAGTTTCCATTTATCTTTACCGTTAGTTATAAATTATAATCCTTCCATTATTATTTTTGTGTTATATTTTGTTCAGGTTTCTATGTCTAGTATGTGTCTTGACTTAGCCTCGTCATAACTCCACCGAGGTTAGGCTTGATACTTACTGGGTACCGTTGTAGTGTACTCATGCTATGCTTCTGCAAATTTATGCAGATCGAGGTACTTTTGATCATATTATTGAGTGTTGTGTTTGCATGGTTGGAGACTTCAAGGTATATCTGATCGACATTCACAGGCGTTAAAGTCACCTTAAGTTATCTTCCCATTACTATTTATCCTTTTAAAAGACAATGTTGTATTAGAGGTTTAGTACGTTTCTGTAGAGCTTATGACTCAGTTTCACCAGATTTTGGGAATGTTGTATTATAATTTTGTATGGAGTTATTATAAGACTTCTTAGCTTTATTTCATATTTTTAGTCGTTATTTCTGTAATATTTCCTTGTTGATTAAGCTTACCTAGTCTTAGAGACTAGGTGCCATCACGACATCCTAAGGTGAAAAATTGGGTCCTGACAAGTTGGTATCAGAGCTCTAGGTTCATAGGCGCTGCATGTCTTAAGCATGTTTAGTAGAGTCTTACGGATCGGTATGAAGATATTTGTATTTATCTTCGACAGGCTATGTGTGATGACCCGGCCAGTCGTCTCATGAGTTACCGCTCTGTTCCCCCCGTTTCTACTTCTTATTACTTTGTTTATCGGTATTTTGTGTTATCGGGTTGGTTGGCTCGGGTTCGGAAAGGTTTTGGCGAGATTTGAGACACTGAGTCTCTTTTAAGTGAGTTTAAGTTGGAAAAGTCAACCAGATGTTGACTTATGTAAAATAGGGCTCGAATATGAATTCTGATGGTTCGTATAGCTTCAGGAGGTGATTTGGGACTTAGGAGCATGATCGGAATGTGTTTTGGAGGTACATAGCAGATTTAGTCTTGAATTGGTGAAACTGGAATTTTGGCATTTTCCGGTTGATAGGTGAGATTTTGATATAGGGATCGGAATGGAATTTCGAGAGTTACAGTAGGTCCGTTGTGCCATTTGGGATGCGTGTGCAAAATTTTAGGTCATTTGGACGTGGTTTGATAGACTTTTTGACCAAAAGCGGAATTTGGAAGATTTTGGAGTCTTAGGCTTGAATTCGATGTGATTTTTTGTTTTGATGTTGTTTTGAGTAATAACGAGTTTGAATAAGGTTATAAGGTTATGTTAGCATGTTTGGTTGAGGTCTCGAGGGCCTCGAGATGGATTCAAATGGTTGACGGGGAATTTGGTGTTTTGGAGGAGCTGCAGAATTTTTCTGCTTCTGATATTTACACACCAGGGGATTGGGAACCGCAGGTGCGACGCCGCAGATGCGCTGAAGAGGCCGCAGATGCGGTCAAGGATGTAAGGGGCAGGAACCGCAGGTGCGGGGTGCTGAGTGCACCTGCGATGGCGTAGGTGCGAGATGGTGACCGCAGATGCGGTATGGAGCTTTTAAGTGAAAACTGCAGGTGCGGTGGGCTAGGCCGCAAAAGCGGGAAAAGGCGCCGCAGGTGCGAAAACCCTAGGCCACAAAGTATAAAAGATTTCCTTCACGAATTTTTGGTTATTCCACCATTCTTTAGACAACCTTTGAGCTTTTTAGAAGATTTTGAAGAGGGATTCAAGGGATAACATTTGGAGGTAAGATTTTTGAACCTAATAATCGATCCTATGGCATTATTTTACTAATTTTGCTTGAAATTAATGGAAATTAAGGGTTGAAAATTGGGGATTAAGGCTTGGTATTAGAGACCTTGACTTGAGGATTTGAGGGGGTCATTTGTGACTAGATTTTGTGACATTTGATATGAATGAACTCGTGGAGTGATAAGGATTCCATTGATGTAAATTTTATCAAATTTCGAGACGTGGGCCCGGGGGTCGAGTTTGGTTAATTTCGGGATTTGTGTGGTATTTTTATTACTTTTGAGTGGCTTTGTTCCCTTAGTATATTTTGATGGTTATGTACTGATTTTGGCTAGATTTGGAGCATCCAGAGGCCGATTCGAGGGGCAAAGGCATCGCGAGCTACAGTTTGGACTGGGTAGAGGTGAGTAATGATTGTAAATATTGTCCTGAGGGTATGAAACCCCGGATTACACATTGTTGTGCTGTGTTGAGGTGACGCACACGCTAGATGATAAGCATGGGGTCGTGCACCATTGGGGATTGTGACTTAGTCCATCCCAAATGACTGTTTTCTCGCGTATTTGATTGAAAACTGTTTGCTATCATAATGTTTTGGGCTGAATGCCATATTTCGGCTTCGTGCCAACTGTTTTGGACCCTTAGGGGATTTATACTGCTTTTCCCTCAATGTTTTAATTTTATACTTGTACTCAGTCATGCTAAATTCTACTGTTTTCATAACTCAGCCATGTTTACTCTGTTTTAACACTTTAAATGATATTTTGGGCTAAGCATCATGTTTTACTGTGCCCTAGTGGCTTTTAGAGATTCTGACTGAGTAGGGCCGAGGGCCTGTGATGTGACGTTATTTTGGGATCGGACTGCACGCCGAAGCAGTGTTGTACTGATTTACGATTATAAGGTCGAGGTCCTGAGTTGTTATGCCACAAGGTGGCTTGATATGAGGCCGAGAGCTTATTGATTATGTCACGAGATGGCTTGATATTGTGTTTGGGCCGTGGGGCCCCTCCCGAAGTCTGTACACCCTCAGTAAGCGTGGGTACCTAGTGTGATATGTGATATAGCCCGAGGGGCTAGAGTTGTTCCATGTTATTGCCCGAGGGGCTGATTTTGTTGATATATATCCATAGGGGCTGATTTTATGTGGTTATCTTTTCTCACTATTTTTCATTTACTTGTTAACTGTTAAAAAGGTATTTTAAAGAAGCTTATACTGAACTAATGTATTTTTATAAGATGTCATTATTTTATTGCATTGTATTGGTTTTTCACTTCCTCTTGTAGTATTTTGTTGTGTTTTTACGTGTTTTCTTATTGCTCAGTCTTCATTTATTTTTATTACACTAAGTTGTAGTGCTCACTTTACTCCCTGCACCTAGTGTATAGATTCAGGAGCTTCGGGTCCCACTAGTGAGGGTTGATTGCTCCCAGCAGGCTATTCAGAGTCCACTGGGTAGCTGCTCGGCGTTCACAGCCCAGTGTTTCTCCATCCTATCTTACTTTCTATTAGAATTAGTTCTGTAATAAACTGTATAAACTCTTTCAGACTCTTAGACATACGTGTAGGTGCTCATGACTGGTGACACCCCGATGTCGGGCTGTGTTTGTTTCCGCAGTTGATATATTTCACTCTATTTTGGGAATTATCATTATGATTGACTTAGTTATGAATTATTATATCTATTAATAGATTTGGGGGTTTGTGTCGGCTAGCCTTATCTTCACGAGAGGATCTATCACGACCGGGTCCGTATTTAGGGTCGTGACAGGTTGGTATCAGAGCCTTGGTTACATAGGTCTCACGAGTCATGAGCAGGTTTAGTAGAGTCTCCCGGATCGGTACAAAGACGTCTATATTTATCCTCGAGAGGCTGCAAAACCTTTAGGAAAAACTTCATATTCTTGAAATTCTTATCGTGCAAATATGTTGATCCAAGTACTAAACTTCTGTTATTCTATTTTCTCACAGATGGTGAGGACATGTGCTACCGGTCAGGATGGACGACCACTAGTACCACTATCTGTGGCCACTAGAGGTCGAGGACGCGGTCGAGGTCGCGGTAAGGGTAGGGGTGTGGCTCGCACAACAGCTAGGGAAGCACCTGCATGTCCACCAACCACTCCAGTTTAAGATTAGGTCCCAATTGTGGACGCTCCATCAGCACCAGTTTAGGCACAAACTGTGCCCATTGTGATTCTGGGCCTTCATGAGTCCTTGGCTCAAATTCTATCAGTATGCATTGGCCTAGCTCAGGCGGTCTCAGTTACTACAGTCGCATCTACATCTCAGGCCGGGGGAGGCACTCAGACTCCCGCCACTCGCACACCTGAGTAGGTCGTGCAAGGACTTCAGACTCTGAGTAGCTCCTGCCATGTCAGAGGATGAGCAGCAGGTTGGAGAGCTTTTGTAGACTTCAGCCTCCGACTTTCAGTGGTGCCAAGGGTGAGGATGCCTAGGGTTTCTTGGACAAGTGTCAGAAGATTCTTCGTAAAGCGAGTATTCTAGAGACCAGCGGGGTCGCATTCACTACTTTTCAGTTTTTTGGATCTGCCTTCACTTGGTGGGAGGCTTATGAGAGGTGTAAGCCTATTGGTGAAGCACCCCTTACCTAGCAGCAGTTCTCCGTTCTCTTTTTGGAGAAGTATGTGCCACAGTCTCGCAGAGAGGAGCTGCGCAGGTAGTTTGAGTTTTTGCGTCAGGGAGATTTGACTGTGACGCAGTGTGAGATGAAGTTCTCGGAGTTAGCTTGTCATGCGGTTTGGTTGGTTCCTATAGAGAGAGAGAGGGAGGATTAGGAGGTTCGTTGATAGCCTCACATATTAGCTTCGTATTCGCATGACTAGGGAAAGGGTGTCTAGTGCTAATTTTGAGGAGGTTGTTGACATTGCTCGTGAGATTGAGTCAGTTCGATGCCAAGAGCGAGATGAGAGGGAGCCCAAGAGGCCTCGACGATCTGGTAGTTATGGTGGTGCTCCTTTAAGAGGTTAGTTTAAGCATGGTAGAGGCCATCCATTTAGGCATGCTCATCCAGCTCGCCCAGGTTATCGTGGGGCATCATCGGGTCATGGTTCTCACAATTCTCATCAGGGCCAGTCATCACTCAGTGCCCTTCCAGCTTAGAGTTCGTCCCGTGCTCCATTAGTTCAGGGCTCTTCTATGCCAGGTGCATCTGCTAGTCATTGTGGTCCTAGGAGTTCCCTTCAGTCCCCGTCTTTAGCACTCGGATTGCTGTGAGTGTGGAGAGCTGGGTCATATGTGAGGCAGTGTCCTTGTCGTCTTGGTGGTTCATCTTAGCAGCGGAGTCAGCCATCGACTTTAGCGCCAATTACTTCACCATCACCCACCCACCCAACTAGGGGTGGAGGTCAGTCAGCTAGAGGTCGCTCTAGAGGGGGAGGCCGATCAGGTGGCGGTTAGGCCCATTTCTATGCACTTCCAGCTAGACCTGATGCTATTGCTTCAGATGCTATGATCACAAGTATCGTCTCAGTCTGTCGCAGAGATGCCTCTGTATTATTTGATCCTAGTTCCACTTATTCTTATGTGTCATCATACTTTGCTTATTATTTGGATATGTCCCGTGAGTCTATTGTTTCATATGTTCGTGTATCTACTCCAATGGGCAATACTGTTATTGTAGACCGTATGTACCGGTCATGTGTGGTGACTATTGGGGGTCTGGAGACCCGAGTGGATCTGTTGTTGTTATGTATGGTAGACTTTGATGTTATATTGGGCATGTATTGGCTATCTCCGTATCGCGCTATTTTGGACTGTCATGCTAAGACAATGACATTGACTATGCCAAGTGTGCCACGGATTAAGTGGCGAGATTTGACTAATTATGTACCCAATAGGGTAATTTCATTCTTGAAGGCCCAGGTATGGTTGGGAAGGGTTGTCTTTCATATCTAGCCTTTGTGTGGGATTTCGGTGCAGAGACTCCTAGTATTGACTCTGTTCCTATTGTGAGGGATTTTCCCGATGTGTTTCCTGTAGACCTGCCCGCATGCCACCAGATAGGGATATTGATTTTGTGATTGACCTGGTGCTGGGCACTCATCCTATTTATATTCCGTCATATCGTATGGCACCATCAGAGTTGAAGGGGTTAAAGGAGTGAGAGTGCCTTTTGAAGTAACAATCAAGAACAAGTACCTTTTGCCTCGTATCGATGATTTGTTTGACCAGCTTCAGGGAGTGAGAGTGCTCTCCAAGATTGATCTTCATTCAAGTTATCACCAGTTTAAGATCAGGGACTTGGATATTCTTAAGACAACCTTCAGGACCAGATACAGTCATTATGAGTTCCTTGTTATGTCTTTCGGGCTGACCAATGCCCCGACAGTGTTCATGCATTTGATAAACAACGTGTTTCACCCTTATCTTGATTCATTCATGATTGTCTTTATTGATGATATTCTGGTGTACTTGCATAGTCAGGAGGAGCACGCGGAGCATTTGAGATTTGGGTTGCAGAGGTTGAGGGAGGAGAATCGTTATGTAAAGTTCTCCAAATGTGAGTTTTGGAATAGTTCAGTGGCATTCTTGGGGTACGTGGTGTCCAGCAAGGTTATTCAGGTTGATCCAAAGAAGATAGAGGCGGTTCAGAGTTGGCCCAGACCGTCCTCAGCTACAAAGATTCACACCTTTCTTGGTTTGGCAGGTTATTACCGGTGGTTTGTTCCAGGATTCTCATCTATCGCATCGCCCTTGACCGAGTTGACTAAAAAGGGTGCTCTATTCAGGTGGTCGGATGAGTGTGAGGAAAGCTTTCGAAGCTCAAGGCTGCCTTGACCACAGCTCCGGTATTAGTTTTGCCATCAGCTTCAGGTTCATATCCCATGTATTGTGATGATTCGAGAGTTGGTATTGGGTGTGTATTGATGTAGGAGGGAAGAGTTATTGCTTATGCTTCTCGTTAGTTGAAGCCCATTGAGAAGAACTACCCTGTTCATGATTTGGAGTTGGCTGCCTTTGTTCACGCATTGAAAATTTGGAGGCATTATTTGTATGATGTGTCTTGTGACGTGTTTACTGATCATCGTAGCCTCCAACACTTGTTCAAGCAGAAGGATCTCAATTTGAGGCAGCGAAAATGGTTGGAGTTGCTAAAGGATTATGATATTACTATTTTGTACCATCCGGGGAAGGACAATGTGGTGGCCGATGCTTTGAGTAGGAAGGCGTTGAGTATGGGGAGTTTGGCATATATTCCAGTTGGGGAGAGACCTCTTGCAGTTTATGTTCATGCCTTGGCTAATCAGTTCGTGAGGTTGGATATTTCGGAGCCCAGTCGGGTATTGGCTTGTGTGATTTCTCGGTCTTCCTTATATGATCGCATCAGAGAGTGCCAGTATGATGATCCTCATTTGCTTATCCTTAAGGACAGAGTTCAGCACGATGATGCCAGAGATGTGACTATTGGTGATGATGTGGTGTTGAGGATGCAGAGTCGGATGTGTGTGCCCAATGCAGATGTGCTTCAGGAATTGATTTTGGAAAAGGCCCACAACTCGTAGTATTCCATTCATCCGGGTGCCGCGAAGATGTATCAGGATCTGACACAGCATTATTAGTGGAGGAGAATGAAAAAGGACATTGTGGGATTTGTAGCTCGGTGTCTTAATTTTCAGCAGGTGAAATATGAGCATCAGAGACCGGGTGGCTTGCTTCAGCAGATGGATATTCCAGAGTGGAAGTGGGAGCGGATCACCATGGGCTCCCACGGACTTTGAAGAAGTTCGATGCTATTTGGGTGATTGTGGATCGACTGACCAAGTCTGCGCACTTCATTCCTGTGTGTACTAGTTATTCTTCAGAACGGTTGGCAGGGATCTATATTCGAGAGATTGTTCGTTTGCATGGTGTCCCGGTTTCAATCATTTCCGATAGAGGTACTAAGTTTACATTGCAGTTTTGGAGGTCTGTGCAGCGAGAGTTGGGTACTTAGGTTAAGTTGAGCACAGTTATTCACCCTCAGACGTACGGGTTGTCCGAGTGCACTATTAAGATATTGGAGGACATGTTACGTGCTTGTGTCATTAATTTTGGAGGGTCATGGGATCAGTTTCTACCGCTCGCAGAGTTTTCTTATAACAACAACTACCAATCAAGTATTTAGATGGCTCCATATGAGGCCTTGTATGGGAGGCGGTGTGGATCTCCAGTTGGTTGGTTTGAGCAGGGTGAGGCTATGCTATTGGGGACACATTTGGTACAGGATGCTTTAGAAAAGGTGAAAGTAATTCAGAAGAGGCTTCGTACAGTGCAATCGAGACAAAAGAGTTATGATGTCAGGAAGGTTCGGTATGTTTCCTACATGGTTGGTGAGAAGGTTCTGTTGAAGGTTTCACTCATGAAGAGTGTTATGTGATTTGGGAAGAACGGTAAATTGAGTCGTTCGTTCATTGGTCCTTTTGAGGTGTTTTAGAGGATTGGGGAGGTGGCTTACGAGCTTGCTTTACCACCCAGCTTATTGAGTGTGCATCCGGTATTTCATGTTTTTATGCTTCGGAAGTATATTAGCGATCTGTCTCATGTTTTGGATTTCAAAACAGTACAGTTAGATGAGGATTTGACTTATGATGTGGATCTAGTAGCTATTTTGGGGCGTCACGTTTGAAAGTTGAGGTCAAAGGATATAGCTTCAGTGAAAGTGCAGTGGAGAGGTCGGCCCGTGGATGAGGCTACCTGGGATACCTTGCGGGAGATGCAGAGCAAATATCCTCACCTATTTAAGGCTTTCTGTATGTTTCTTTACTCGTTCGAGGATGAACGTTTGTTTAAGAGGGGGAGAATGTGACGACCTGGCCAGTCGTCTCATGAGTTACCGCTTTGTTTCCTCCATTTCTGCTTCTTAGTGCTTTGTTTATCAATATTTTGTGTTATCGGGTTGGTTGGCTCGGGTTCAGAAAGGTTTTGGCGAGGTTTGAGACACTTAGTCTCTTTTGAGTGAGTTTAAGTTGGAAAAGTCAACCGGATGGTGACTTATATGAATTAGGGATCGAATGTGAATTCCAATAGTTTAAATAGCTTCGGGAGGTGATTTGGGACTTAGGAGCATGATCAGAATGTGTTTTGGAGATACAGAGTAGATTTAGGCTTGAATTGGCGAAACTGGAATTTTGGCATTTTCCGGTTGATAGGTGAGATTTTGATATAGGGGTCGGAATGGAATTCCGGGGGTTGCAGTAGGTCCGTTGTATCATTTGGGATGCGTGTGCAAACTTTTAGGTCATTCGACGTGGTTTGATAGACTTTTTGATCAAAAGCGGAATTTGGAAGATTTTGGAGTCTTAGGCTTGAATTCGATGTGATTTTGGTGTTTTGATGTTGTTTTGAGTGTTCCAAAGGTTGGAACGGCTTTGAATAAGGTTATGGGATATGTTGGTATGTTTTTTAAGGTCCCGAGGGCCTCGAGATGGATTCGGATGGTTGACGGGGAGTTTGAAGTTTTGGAGGAGCTGCAGAATTTTTCTGCTTCTGATATTTCCGCATCTGCGGATTAGGGATCGCAGGTGCGACGCTGCAGATGCGCTGAAGAGGTTGTATATGCGATCAAGGACGTAAGGGGCAGGAACCGCAGGTGCGGAGTGCTGAGTGCACCTGCGATGGCACAGGTGCGAAATGGTGACCACAGATGCGGTATGGAGATTTTAAGTGAAAACCACAGGTGCGGTGGGCTAGGCCGCAGAAGTGGGACCACTGAAGCTGAAAAAGGGGTTGCAGGTGCGAAAACCTTGGGCCAGAAAGTATAAAAGATTTACTTCGCAATTTTTTGGTTATTCCACCATTTCTAAGACTGGTTTTGGAGCTTTTTGGGAGATTTTAAAGAGGGATTCAAGGGATAACGTTTGGAGGTAAAAAATTTGAACCTAATAATCGATCCTATGGCATTATTTTACTGATTTGGCTTGAAATTAATGGAAATAAGGGTTAAAAATTAGGGATTAGGGGTTGGTATTGGAGACCTTGACTTGAGGATTTGAGGGGCCATTTGTGACTGGATTTTGGGACTTTTGATATAAATGAACTTGTGGAGTGATAAGGATTCCATTGATGTAAATTTATCGAATTCCGAGACGTGGTCCCAGGGATCGGGTTTGGTTAATTTCGGGATTAGCATGGTATTTTGATTACTTTTGAGTGGGCTTTGTTCCCTTAGCATATTTTGATGGTTATGTACTGATTTTGGCAAGATTTGGAGCATCCGGAGGCGATTCGATGTCCTGAGGGTATGAAACCCCGGATTACACATCGTTGTGATGTGTTGAGGTGACGCACATGCTATATGACGAGCGTGGGTTCGTGCACCGTTGGGGATTGGGACTTAGTCCATCCTGAATGACTATTTTCGGCGTATTTGATTAAAAACAATTTGCTATCATCATGTTTTGGGCTGAATTCCATATTTGGGCCTCGTGCCAACTATTTTGGACCCTTAGGGGATTTTTTTTAGCTATTTCCTCACTGTTTTGATTTTATATTTGTACTCAGTCATGCTAAATTCTACTATTTTCATAACTCAGCCATGTTTACTCTATTTTAAAACTTTAAATGATATTTTAGGTTGAGCATCATGTTTTACTGTGCCCGAGTGGCTTTTTGAGATTTTTGACTGAGTAGGGCCGAGGGCTTGTGATGTGACGTTATTTTGGGATCGGGCTGTACGCCGAAGCAGTGTTGTACTGATTTACGATTACAAGGCCGAGGGCCTGAGTTATTATGCCACGAGGTGGCTTGATATGAGGCCGAGAGCCTATCGATTATGCAACGAGATGGCTTGATATTGCGCTTGGGCAGTAAGGGGCCCCTCCCGGAGTCTGTACACCGCTAGTGAGCGCGAGTACCCAGTGTGATATGTGATATAGCCCGAGGGGCTGGAGTTGTTCCATGTTATTTCCCGAGGGGTTGATTCTGTTGATATATAGCCCTAGGGGCTAATTTTATGTGGTTATCTTTTCTCACTGCTTTTCATTTACTTGGTAACTGTTAAAAAGGTGTCTTAAAGAAACTTATACTGAACTAAGGTGTTTTTATAAGATGTCATTGTTTTATTGCATTGTATTGGTTTTTCACTGCCTCTTGTAGCATTTTGCTATGTTTTTGCGTGTTTTCTTATCACTCAATCTTCATTTATTTTTATTACTCACTGAGTTGGAGTACTCACTTTACTCCCTGCACCCTGTGTGCAAATTCAGGAGCTTTGGGTCCCACCAGTGAGGGTTTATTGCTCCCAACAGGCTATTCGGAGTCCACTAGGTATTTGCTCGGCGTTTGCAGCCCAGTGTTTCTCCATCCTATCTTACTTTATGTTTCTAGTTCTGTAATAAACTGTATAAACTCTTTCAGACTCTTAGAAATATGTGTAGATGCTCATGACTGGTGACACCCTGATGTCGAGCTGTGTTTGTTTCCGCAGCTGATATATTTCACTCTATTTTGGGAATTATCACTATTAATGACTTAGTTATGAATTATTATATCTGTTAATAAATTTGGGGGTTTGTGTCGGCTGGCCTTGTCTTCACGAAAGGTGCCATCACGACCGGGTCTGGATTTAGGGTCGTGACACTATGGAACTATTAAGAAATTCCACTTCTTTCATTCCTTATAGTGCAACATTAAATCAGCTTGAGGCGTATATCTAATATTCCTTTGCATCCCCTTGTGTATGATCTTGTGCACTCGGTATCAGCTATGTGCCGATGGTTCATGATGTTGCGGATAGACTACGATGGAGCCATAGATGCTCAATAATTGTCTCAACGTGTCGTCTAGACTGAGGATGCGAATGTATCGAGAGATCATTCAGTTGTTTACGTGGGGGTGTAGCGGGTTCTGGCATCTGATTGATAAGTACGAGCTTGGGAAGATTTATTTGGTTGCCTAATCATCGTGATCACGGTAGGGTCATGAGGTGGATGTTGATTTGAGGATAGTTGGTGGTATTAGAGACTTTGTTGTTCGTATAGGATTTCTACTCAGTGCAAGGTACGTATTATCATTCAAGGCACTAGAAGAAGCAAGTTTTTCTATCGCGAGTGTCACACCTCCTTTTTACCTACACCCCTGGGAAGGGTATATAAGGGAGTTATTTTCCAACTTAAAGTGACAATCGAAACGATATTTATTCGTTTAAAGATTAAGAGTCGCCACTTGGGATATTTTATAGTGTCCCAAGTCACCAGTTCAAATCCCGAATCGAGGAAAGATTGACTCTGTTTTACAGTCCGCGAACACAGAAATCCGGGTAAGGAATCCTGTTAACCCGGGAGAAGGTGTTAGGCATTCCCGAGTTTCGTGGTTCTAGCACGGTCGCTCAACTGTTATATTTGGCCTATTTTCTTGATTTAATATATGTTTTAGCCTATGGTGCAATTTTAACTAATTAACCGCTTTTAATCATTTTTAAGTAAGATTGCAACGTCATTTAAAATACGTCCTCAACCACCTCACATAAATACACCCACGGTCCCCGACATATTTTATCCAAAGTTGTTGAGATTTGGATTTGGGTCACATAAATGCTCACCCGAGTTTAGGAAGGTAAATTATTAACTAGCGCGCCTAAAGCAACTACACATTTTTAAGTTTGCGAGGGCCATGGAAAATTCGCTAAATGGCACACCTCGATTTCTAAAGGATTCAAAACTAATTCAATGAGGGCCATGCATTTAAGATTTTTGTTCGGCACGGCACACCTCAAATTATTTCAAAGGGGTTTTATTGTCTGAAATTGTTATGATCAGGTCACATGAAATGCACCCCCGAATTTGGAAATTATAAATCACAACTACGTCATAGGAACCATACTCGTAGCCATAATAATTTAATTATGTGCCTAAAGCAAACTACGATGATTTGTGATTATTTTTCCCACAAATAGATTAACCTTTCATTCAAACAAGATCCAATTTCAAATTTAATGTCTTCAACATAATTGGCATGAACTCAAATGTCACGACCCAAACTGGAGGGCCATGACTAACACCCGACCATACTTTCCGAGCACCAATGTACATTTCATCTAACCTTCATTATTATCTTTTAGGGCTGACGAGATCAATATAAATGGTAGACCTGGATCATGGACAACCAGCAATAAAATATGATGGCATGAACATACATAGCAGGGGATGACCAGACAATCAAGAAACTACATATAAGGTATGAGCTACCACGCTACCATGAAAGACTATATAACAAAAACCAGCCGACAAGGCATACCAAACTATACATGAGTCGACACTTGTCTATGAACCTCTAAATGAACATAAGTGCTGCAACATAGCCGGAACAGGGCCCCGACATACCCATAATGTCTATAACAAAAATGCATACCAAGACCAAGGCAAGTCCGGAGAAGGGATCTCGCCAATCACCGCTGAATTGGACAGCCTACTATGGTGGGGGAGTTGCACCTGCCTGTTTATCAGGACCTGCAACACGACATGCAGCACCAACAAATAAAAGGACGTCAGTACGAATAAAGTACTGAGTATGTAAGGCAGGGAACCATGAATACAATCAGTAATGTAAGCAAGGATAGAGAATATACAACCTATAACATTTTAGTACCTCTGAGGGCTACTGACATGAAATGCATGATACATATGTATAAATACATAAACCTTTAAAACATTCGCCTATGTGGGCATCATCATCATCATATCGTACCCGGCCATAATAGGCTCGGTAAAAAAATGTACCCGACCATCATAAGGCTCGGTAGAATCGTACCCGGCCACGTGGAGCTCGGTAAAACCCAAATGATCAGTGGTTGCACAATAGGTGTCATACCCGGCCAACTATAGCGTGGCTCGGTAGAGTAAAATAGATACATATATATAATGCATGCTCGACTCATGGAATCACATTCTAAACCTTTCGAAGTGACGTAAGGTCGGTATCCTCTGTACACGTTATTAGGAGTAACTCTTCACTATGAACCTTATAAGAATCAGGAAGTACCAACATCATTGACAACATAAGAATAAGAGAAGAAACATTAACATCAATCGTTCCATAAGAGGGAAAACAATGTAAGTACTGCTAGCTTCTAAGAGTAGAGTATCTTGGAAGCTCGTTCATTACATTATGTACAATCAGAGTCGTGCAAAAGAAGGAAAGGGATAGCCTCCCATACCTTGTATATACTGCCTCAATCTCAAGCCATGCAATTGTCAAAATTCCTTAGTCTACAATAAGAGAAACGATACTATCGTTATCATTTAAGCATCATAACTATTATGTATCGACCACAACCTATTTTACGATGAAACGGACAACACCTCCCCTATATATATGACTTCACACCAATCAAAACAGTCACCAAACAACCTAAACAACATCAATAATAAACATATTGAGCCTCCCAAAATAGTCCACGCACAGCCTAATCACTCCATACATACGACGACCACCGTAGTCATGTCAAACGACCCGGAAATGTTATGAATAACTATCATCCCACAACCCTACATATATATGGTGTTTCTACACACCCTTCCTCCTCCAAAACTCCACAAAACAGTAGTAAAATACGCAGCCCAACAGCAACGCAAAACAGTTCACAAAACAATAACATTACTACCAAGCCTTTCGATATATATTTCACAAGTTCTAGCTTCAATGGCTTAGCCGCAACTTGGATAATCTTAAATACATATAGAGTAATAGGTTCCTTACCTTTATACATAAATAACAACTCAAATTTGACCTTAAAGTTCCTTGAAATATCCCTCCAATGCTGCCACAACAACAAAAAAGCGAAACTAGCGATCAATTAGTATTTTTCGGCACTAGAATCACTTTAGAAGGCTTGAAATCACCTAGGATTGATATTAAGAACATGAGGGAGTATTTACAAAACATAAACCTTTTCAAAAAACCTCCCACACGAGCTGGAACAACACAAAAATGAGCAACAAGAAGAAGAACAAGAGACTTACTAGCGCCACGGAATTCCTGACACTTGATTTGTGTTGTTTGCCCTTTTTTTGGGTCTTGAATCTTAAGAGAACCTTGAGAGGATGTTCCTAGGGTTCTAAGGTCTGAAAATAGTGAGAAGAAATGACTTAAAACGGGTTGGAGGCATCCTATATAAGTCCAAATATCTTAAACCGCCTTAGTGGGCCCCATAGAGAGGTGCTTGGCGCAGTCTCGCAAAAATATAAATATCTCTCTACTCTGAGATCGTATCGATGAACGGTTTAATGCGTTGGAAACTAGACTCATAGATATTTAATTTGGTTGGTAGATTACCCCGTAATTCCTTGTAAATTAGGAGAAACAATTAGAAATATTTGACCTAATGTTTAAGTAAAATTATGAACCTAAGTTGAGACAACTTTTGTCGACTTTTGTTTCATAACTCATTTGACTTCAAGACTTATGATACGGATATTATATGATTAAAAATACCTTAATACATGACCTCTTGAGTGTATTAAGCACCGCTAGATTTACCTGAAAATACGAGTTACAACATCTTTGATTCATTTAACTTCTAATACCTGTTAATCACCCTTATACACTCTTGTATCACTTAAGACCAATAGGATTAACTTCTTATCATCTCAAAGATAATTTCTTCTTGGATTTATGTTAACTAATATATGGCATGAACTAACACATGTGGATATGTGTTGTAACACCCTCCCCCCCTTAGGAACATTCGTCATCGAATGTAAGGGTTCATGGGGAGTTTAAATCATCGTGGATTCCAATGGAAATTTCCGATCAATTTTCCCCTATAAAATGGTCACTAGCAAAACTTGCAAGCAATTAAGCCCAACATATGGCTTCACAAGGCTACACAAAGCATTATGCATATTTACATTATCTACATATCACCATTTTGTATTAAGGAGGAGTATTCTCAAATTATTACTTACCTCATAGAGTCATTTCACCTTCCAATGTATCCTGTCTTCCACCAGCATCCTTCTTATCTTCATTCTGGAATAGGTAAGGGTATTTAGACTTCATCTCCTCTTCTGCTTCCCATGTCATTTCTTCTATATTTTTGTTCCTCCACAATACTTTGACGGAAGCAACATCTTTTGTTCTCAGCTTGCGGACTTGTCGATCTAATATCGCCACTGGAACTTCTTCATATGATAGGTCCTCTGTAACTTGTACATCTTTGATAGGGACGACTCGAGAAGGGTCTCCAATACATTTCCTCAACATAGATACATGGAATACCGAGTGGACAAATTCCAATTCGGATGGCAATTCTAACTCATAAGCAACCTGTCCAATCCGTCGAAGAATTTTATATGGCCCGATATACCTTGGACTCAGCTTACCTTTCTTCCCAAAACGCATAATACCCTTCATTGGTGATATCCTCAGGAAAACCCAATCACCAACCTCAAACTCCAGATCACGACGTCGGACATCGGAATAAGATTTTTGCCTGCTTTGTGCCGTCCTCAATCGCTCCTGTATCACTTTCACCTTCTCAATAGCTTGGTGAATCAAATCTGGCCCATATAATTCTGTTTCACCGACTTCGAACCATCCAACTGGTGATCTACATCTTCTCCCGTATAATGCCTCGTATGGGGCCATTTTAATACTGGAATGGTCGCTATTATTGTAGGCGAATTCTATGAGTGGAAGATGGTCATCCCAATTTCCCTTAAAATATTGAACACATGCTCGTAGCATATCTTCCAGTGTCTGAATGGTACGTTCAGCCTGTCCGTCAGTGTACGGATGAAATGCAGTGCTGAGATTCACTTGTGTGCCTAAACCCTTCTGAAAAGACCTCCAAAAGTTAGCTGTAAATTGAGCTCCTCGTTCTGATATAATAGATACCGGCACACCATGAAGCCTAACAATCTCCTTGATATACAACTTCACATAATCTTCAGCCGTGTAAGTTGTCTTAACTGGCAGAAAATGGGCACATTTTGTAAGTCGATCAATTATCACCCAGATGGAGTCAAACTTATGATAAGAGCGAGGTAATCCAATAATGAAGTCCATATTAATCACCTCCCTTTTTCAGGTCGGAATCTCTATATTCTGAAGCAATCCACCGGGTTTCTTATGTTCTATCTTTACTTGTTGACAATTGGGACACTGGGCTACAAATTCTGCAATAGACTTCTTCATGTTATCCCACCAATACTGCTCCTTGACATCATGATACATCTTTGTCGAGCCGGGATGGATGGAATATCGAGATTGATGAATCTCATTCATAATCTTCTCTCGCAACCCTGCCACATTAGGCACACATAATCGGCCCTGGTATCTCAGTGCCCCATCTCTTCCGATCTCAAAGGCCATACTTTTACACTACTGAATGCTCTCTCTTAATCGTACTAAGATAGGATCTTCATATTGCCGTGCTTTTACCTAGGCTACCAAATATGATTCTGATGTATTCTGTACAGTAACACCTCCGTCATCAGAGTCTAACAATCTGATTCTCATATTGGCTAGCTGATGAAGCTCTTTAGTCAACCCCCATCTATATGCCTCAATATGTACTAAGCTTCCCATTGATTTATGGCTGAGAGCATCTGCCACAACATTGGCTTTACCGGAATGATACAATATCTCGACGTCGTAGTTTTTCAATAATTCGAGCCACCTACGCTGCCTCAAATTCAACTCTTTCTGCTTGAAGATGTATTGTAAACTCTTGTGATCTGTGTAGATGTCAACATGGATGCCGTATAAGTAGTGCTGCCATATCTTCAAAGCATATATTACTGCAGCCAATTCCAAATCATGGGTTGGATAATTCTTTTCATGCTTCTTCAATTGTCTTGATGCATAAGCAATCACCTTCCCACGCTGCATCAATACGCACCCCAAACCTATACCTGAGGCATCACAATATACCATATAACCTTCTGTTCCTTCAGGAAGAGTGAGCACTAGTGCGGATGTCAATCGATTCTTCAGCTCCTGAAAACTACGTTCACAAGTGTCAGACCACTGGAACTTGGTAGCTTTCTGTGTTAACTTAGTCAATGGTGATGATATAGAGGAAAACCCTTCCACAAACTGCCTATAATATCCTGCTAGCCCTAGGAAGCTGCGGACTTCTGATGGTGTTGTAGGTCTCGTCCAATTCTTTACTGCATCGATCTTCTGAGTGTCGACACTAATACCCTCGTCAGATATCACATGGCCAAGGAATGCTACTGAGTTCAGCCAAAATTCACATTTGGAGAGCATAGCATATAACTTACGATCCTGAAGCGTCTGTAATACTATCCGCAAGTGGCATGCATGTTCCACCACCGAACGAGAATATACTAGAATGTCATCAATGAATACAATCACGAACACATCAAGATAGGGCCTAAATATAGTATTCATGATATTTATAAAAGCTGCTGGGGCATTTGTTAGCCCGAACGACATCACCAAGAACTCAAAGTGCCCGTATCTTGTCCGGAAGGCCGTCTTTGGAATATCCTTCTCCTTAACCCTCACCTGATGATACCCTGAACGTAAATCAATCTTGGAGAAATACTTGGCACCCTGGAGTTTGTCAAACAGGTCATCAATTCTTGGAAGTGGATACTTGTTCTTTATAGTAGACTTATTCAACTGTCGATAGTCGATACACATTCGTAACGACCCATCTTTCTTCCGCACGAATAGGATTGGTGCACCCCAAGGTTAGGTGCTAGGCCTAATGAAGCCCTTATCCAGCAAGTCCTTCAACTGCACCTTCAACTCTCGCAACTCTGCCGGGGCCATTCTATATGGAGGGATAGAGATCGGTTGAGTTTCAGGCAACACATCAATGCTAAACTCAATCTCCCTTTCAAGAGGAAGGCCTGGGAGTTCATCTGGGAAAATCTGGAAATTTGTTGACCACGGGGATTAATTGTAGAGTAGGCGGCTTCGCCTCCGCATCCCTAACGTGAATGAGATGATAAATGTAACCTTTGAGATCATTTTCCTTGCCTTAAGATATGAAATAAACCTACCTTTCGGTGTAGCAATGTTCCCTTTCCATTCAACGATGGGTTCACCCGGAAATTGGAACCTAACCATCTTCGTACGGCAGTCAACATTTGCATAGCATGAGGCCAACCAGTCCATTCCCATTATCACATCAAAATCAACCATTTCTAACTCAAATTAATTTGCCGAGGTTTGACGACTACAAATCATCACAGTGCAACCTCTATATACCCTTCTAGCAATCACAGAATCTCCTATCGGAGTAGATACCGTAAGGGGTTTACTTATAAATTCAGGATCAATGCCAAACTTATTAGCCACAAAGGGTGTAACATATGATAATGTAGATCCCGGATCAATCAGCGCATATACATCATAAGAAAACACAAATATAATACCTGTAACAACATCTGGAGACGACTCGAGATCATGTCGACCTTCTAGAGCATAGGTTCGATTTTGAGCACCACTCGAACTCGGCAGTGCACCTCTACTCCTACCACGACCTGTCGACTGCTGAAAACCCTGTGCTGGAGGTCGAACTGATGAGGAAGAACCAGACATAGATCTAGTCGGTTGAGCCATAACATCACCTCCTCTGTTAGGACAATCCCGCATCATATGGCCAGGATGTCCGCACGAATGGCACGCATCAGAACCTCGACGGTACAGTCCAAAGTGGGCCTTGCCGCACTGATCACAATGTGGTGTTGGGGGTCTCATCTGACTAGTATCCCTGTGATGTTGCGAGCCATATGCCCGCGAACTCTGACCTGGACCAGAATAGGATCAATCATATCGAGGCCTCTGAAATTGTAGAGGAGCACTAGCTACAGGTGGTGCCGAACTCCTTGAAAACTGTGGCCTGATGCTGCCTCTGGAGTCATCAGAATACCCTGCAAATCTCGCCCTCTTATATTGGCCCCTATTCTGCTCCCTAACTTCCCTCTGCTGGCACTTACGATCCTCTAGGGTCTGGGCATAAGCCTGAATACGGGAAATATCCATGCCCTCCACCAAGGAGGCTGTCGTGCACTCATTTATCAGATGTGGTCCCAATCCGTTCACGGACAAATGCACCCTATCACTCATCTCGGCCACCATATGGGGAGCATACCTTGCCAAAGAATCAAACTGCATACTGTACTCTTGCACACTCATATTACCTTGTCTAAGGTTCAAGAACTTATCAGCTCTAGCTCTTCGAATCTCAACTGGCAAGTAGTGACAAAGAAAGGCCTCAGAAAATTCCTTCCACACAGCTGGAGGAGTGTTCGGACCCCTAGATCTCTCCCAAATATCATACCAGAGAACCGCTAAATCCCGTAGCCGATAAGAAGCCAACTCTACTGCCTTTGTATCACTAACATGCATAACCCGAAGTGTACGATGAACCTGGTCAATAAAAGTCTGTGGGTCCTCCTTGGGGTCTGATCCGGTAAACACTGGAGGGTCTAAATTAATAAAATCACGAACTCTCGTACTAACTGGTTTCTCAGCTAATGCTGCTCGGTGGGCCGGGCCTGAACCGGACCGGACCGGGCCCGCGGTCCTAACGGGCCTGGTGGGCCTGGTGGGCCGGTCCTGGGTGGGCCGGTCTTGGTGGGCCTCTGAGCCCGTCACGGGCTGGTCTCCATGGTTGAGCCCACGAGCCCGGGACCGTTTGGCCCGGGACCGGCAGGCGGGCCTGGGCCGGTCCTGGCGGGCCTGGCGGGCCCAACGGCTATTTTAAAAAAAAAAAAAAAAAAAAAAAAAATCAAACGGCCATATTTAAAATCTAGCCGTTTGGGCTGAAAATATGACCGTTTTTTAAGTTAAAAAAATGGCCATTTGGCCCCCAAACTTTATTTTAACCCCAAACTTTATATAATTACACTTTTCCCCATTTCTCAACTATAAATACCCCCTCATTCTTTCATTTTTATTCACCAATTCATCAATATCTCTCAATATCTCTCAATCTCTCTCAATCTCTCTACTACAATTACTTAATTTATTGTTGAAATTTCGTGAAAAATTGTGAAGTTGTTGAATTGAAGTTTTCAAGTGTTCAACGATTTTCAATTTTCAAGAAGTTGTTCGGCAATCCGGTAAACTCGTTTCAACTCTTACGTTTTTATAATATATTTTTGTGTGGTTTAGTTTGCATAATTATAATTAATATGGCATTTACTTTGAAAAAAATGTTTGGTAAAGGAAAAGATAAAACCGGTGAAAGTAGTGGCCAACCAACTACCCTTCCCCCGGCTCCCCGACCTAGAAAAGATAAGCAAGTTGAAAGTAGTCGCCAACCTAGACGTCCTCCTCCTTCCGTAATTCTTGATAGTGATCACCCTTGTTTTCAATTTACCGATAGTGAATTTTATCATAATGTTGCACCAGGTGATAGATTAGATGATGAAATTATGAATGCTCTTTATCCTAATGAAACCATCTTAGAAAATAATGAGGAAAATGAGGATGATGATGAAACTCAAGCACCGGATTTAGATGATACACCTACTAGTCCTCTTAATAACCCAAGTGATGCACCGGTCGACCCACCTGTAGAAACTCCTACTTTTAATAGAGAACCTGCTAAACGCTTAGAAACATCATTAGTTTGGAATTTTTTTACTCAAGTAAGAGAAAAAAATAAGGCTAAGTGTAAAACTTGTGGGAAATTAATGTCGCATAAATATGTAGGAGACCGTAGCGGCACAGGTAGTTTGACTAGGCACATAAAAACACACCCTAGAGATAAGGCTAGATTTTTTCAAATGAAAGCGCATCTAGAGGGGACAAGTGTAGATTCTGCGATTAACCCTAGTACAGGTTCAAATCTAGTTCAACCAGGAATTAACACTGTCACTGGAGGTATTTTATATTACGATCCAAATAGAGATCGTGAAGAATTAGCAAAGATGATTACTGTTATGTGCTTACCTTATACTTTTGCTTCTAATCCTAATTGGGTTCATTATATTAGAAGAGTGTTTAATCCTACTTATAAAGGTTGGCCTCGCGCAACAGTTAAGAGTGATATTTATAAATTCAAACATGAATATGAACAATATTTGCGTTATTTATTTACTCATATACCTAATCGGATTTCTATTACTACTGATATTGGTAGAAGTGGTAATGATTGTGATTACCTAACTGTTACAAGTCATTGGATAGATGAAGAATGGATAATGCAAAAACGCATAATTGCATATAGAATAATTAATTCGCGTCACACAGGTAAATTTATAGCTAACACTGTTGCAGATATTTGTAGATATTTTTGCTTTAGCGATAAAATAATGGCAATTTCAATGGATAATGCTTCTAGTAACACCAGTGCTATAGGCATGCTTACAACAACACTAAATCCTGCATTTACTAATATTTTCCATGTTAGATGTATTTGTCATATTTATCATTTAATTGTCGGTGATGGTATGCGAATATTAAACATAGAAATTGAAAAGGTTAGAATGGCTCTTAATTGGCTTTTTTATTCAAACCGTAGAAGTAGACTTAGAGAGTATTTTAAAAAATGTGATGAATATGGCCTTAGAGAAAGAAAGGTTCCTAAACCTTGCCCGACTAGATGGAATTGTATGTACGAAAGTTTAGTAGTAGCATATGAATATAGAAACCCAATTAATGCAACGTTTAATTCTCGGGTAGGTGGTGAAGATGATGATGAAATGCTTACCACTCAAGATTGGACTAATGTTAAAATTCTTTTAGATTTTTTAGAACATTTTCAAATTGCAACAAATGCATTTTCTGGGCAATATTATCCTACTATTTCAAACTGTTTAGTTTATATTGCAGCACTATCTGATTTGTTTGTTGAATTTAGTGAGGGTGGGGATATTTATGAACTTGCTATAAATGAAATGAAACAAAAGTTTAAAAAATATTTTTTCCTATCCCTCCTATTTATGGTCTTGCTGCAATGCTAAATCCTACAATGAAATTGGGAGGTCCTCATTTTTGGTATTCAAATATTTATAAGGCTTTAGATCTTTCAAATGAGGAAATTGCGACACTTGCAGATGCAAAAGCTTCAATTAAGATTAACGCTCAAACAGTTTATAATGCTTATCAACTTGCCTTAGAGCATGCTAGGCCAACTATTCCAACCCCTACTTCGTCTAGCTCACAATCCTCTAAAAGAGTTGCGGGCTTAAAAGCTCTTAAATCTTGGACGGAGTTCAGGGGGTCTCAAGGTGAAAATTATGATGAAACTTCACATCTAAATGAGCTTCAAGTTTATTTGTCTCAGGGACTTGAAAAGGAGAATCCAGACGGCTCTTTTGATCTTTTGGAATGGTGGAAGGCAAGGGAAAAACATTTTCCTGTTCTTGCAAGGATGGCTCGGGATATTTTATCAATTCAAGCTTCAACTGTTGCATCAGAGAGCGCTTTCAGTCAAGCAAGACTGCAAATAGGTGATCATAGAGCGTCTATGAGGGATAGCTTGGAAAAATCAGTATTGTTTAGAGATTGGATCCGCTCGGAAAGAAGAAACTTTGGAATTGCAGAAGCACAACCGGCGATAGATGAAGCTTATGAAGAAATGATAGCGGAACTTACGGAGGATTCGGCTTCGCCCGGAAGTGGTGATGAACAAGCTTCTTTTCCACCACCACCAACGCAACCTCCTCCGAACCTTGAAGGATTTATGAGATTTGTTAGAGATAATACATAGAATAATATGTAACTTGTATTTTGGCACATCTTCCTTAGTTTTTTTCCTTCTAATGGTGGTATTAGTACCTTGTTGTGCTCATTCCATTGGGGGAAGGATGACTAAGAAAGATATGTCATTTTTTGGTAATAAAATTTATTGCTTCTACCCATGAGCTTCTTTTCGCAATATTTCTTTGTCTATACTTAGAATTATTTATATGCTACAATATATACATAATATACAATATATATACTACAAGAAAATATATTTATAAGATACAATATATACATAAGATACAATATATATACTACAAGAAAATATATAAGAGAATATATATACATAAGATACAATATAATATACTACAAGAAAATATATTATGCTACAATATATACATAATATACAATATATATACTACAAGAAAATATATAAGAGAATATATATACATAAGATACAATATAATATACTACAAGAAAATATATTATGCTACAATATATACATAATATACAATATATATACTACAAGAAAATATATTTATAAGCTACAATATATACATAAGATACAATATATATACTACAAGAAAATATATAAGAGAATATATATACATAAGATACAATATAATATACTACAAGCAAATATATAAGAGAATATATATACATAAGATACAATATAATATACTACAAGCAAATATATTATGCTACAATATATACATAATATACAATATATATACTACAAGAAAATATATTTATAAGCTACAATATATACATAATATACAATATATATACTACAAGAAAATATATAAGAGAATATATATACATAAGATACAATATATATACTACAAGAAAATATATTATGCTACAATATATACATAATATACAATATATATACTACAAGAAAATATATAAGAGAATATATATACATAAGATACAATATAATATACTACAAGAAAATATATTATGCTACAATATATACATAATATACAATATATATACTACAAGAAAATATATTTATAAGCTACAATATATACATAAGATACAATATATATACTAAAAGAAAATATATAAGAGAATATATATACATAAGATACAATATAATATCAAGAAGTGATATTTATGCATGACAATTTAGTGTTTTACTATTGTTTTGTTATTTTCTTTTTCGTCAAGCACTTTAATAATTAGATATACATATATACTACATATTAATATAGCCATGATACTACAAGAAATTGTCTTTAAAAAAAAAAAAAAAACCCGCTAGGCCCGCGAAGCCCACGAGCCCGGCCCGTTAAGCACAGGACCATGTGGGCTTAGGCCCGTCACGGGCCGGTTCCACCCATTAGGCCCACGAAGACCGGGACCGCCAGGCCCGGGACCGCCAGAGCCCGGGACCACGAAGCCCGGGACCGCGAGGCCCGGCCCGTTAGGCCCACTAAGGCCCGGGCCCGGGACAAAATACAGCCCTATTCTCAGCAGCACCTATATTCTGCCTCTGAGCCTGAGTAGCTACCAAACTAGTCAATAACTGCAAAGCACTCCGCATATCCTAGTCTGTAGTGCCAGACGGAGGAACTGGAGGTGTTGGGTGCCTCCTAATATCCTCTGGAGGAGACGGGGTAGATGAGGTATGAGACGGCATCTCACTCTGAGCCTCACTTTGGCCTGCTCTGGCTTGGGGCACCTGACTGGTACCCTCTCCCACAGCTGTATCAAGCCGTCTACTAATTGTTTGCTTCCTAGTCGAAGGCATCGCTGAAAGAAAACAAGGTGAATATTAGAGACAAACACTTACGACTCAACTCTACGCACGATCTAGATTCAGGAAGAAGGTAATAACCCTAGATGTCATGTAGCCTCCTGATTATAAATGTGGCGCGCTACACATCCATAATCAAGACTCTACTAGACATGGCTCATAGACAATCCCTAGGACAGACTTGCTCTGATACCAAGTTTGTCACGACCCAAACTGGAGGGCCATGACTAGCACCCGACCATACTTGCCGAGCACCAACGTACATTTCATCTAACCTTCATTATTATCTTTTAGGGCTGACGAGATCAATATAAATGGTAGACCTGGATCATGGACAACCAGCAATAAAATATGACGGCATGAACATACATAGCAGGGGATGACCAGACAATCAAGAAACTACATATAAGGTATGAGCTACCACGCTACTATGAAAGACTATATAACAAAAACCAGCCGACAAGGCATACCAAACTATACATGAGTCGACACTTGTCTATGAGCCTCTAAATGAACATAAGTGTTGCAACATAGCCAGAACAGGGCCCCGACATACCCATAATGTCTATAACAACAATGCATACCAAGACCAAGGCAAATTCGGAGAAGGGATCTCGCCAATCACCGCTAAACTGGATAGCCTACTATGGTGGGGGAGCTGCACCTGCCTGTCTATCAGGACCTGCAGCACGACATGCAGCGTCCACAAATAAAAGGACGTCAGTACGAATAAAGTACTGAGTATGTAAGGCAGGGAACCATGAATACGATCAGTAATGTAAGCAAGGATAGAGAATATACAACCTGTAACATCTTAGTACCTCTGAGGGCTACTGACATGAAATGCATGATACATATGTATAAATACATAAACCTTTAAAACATTCGCCTCTGTGGGCATCATCATCATCATATCGTACCTGGCCATAATAGGCTCAGTAAAAAAACGTACCCAGCCATCATAAGGCTCGGTAGAATCGTACCCGGCAATGTGGAGCTCGGTAAAACCCAACTGATCAATGGTTGCACAATAGGTGCCGTACCCGGCCAACTATAGTGTGGCTCGGTAGAGTAAAATAGATACATATATATAATGCATGCTCGACTCATGGAATCACATTCTAAACCTTTCGGAGTGACGTAAGGTCGGTATCCTCTGTACACGTTATTAGGACTAACTCTTCATTATGAACCTTATAAGAATCAGGAAGTACCAACAACATTGATAACATAAGAATAAGAGAAGCAACATTAACATCAATCGTTCCATAAGAGGGAAAACAATGTAAGTACTGCTAGCTTCTAAGAGTAGAGTATCTTGGAAGCTCGTTCATTACATTATGTACAATCAGAGTCGTGCAAAAGAAGGAAAGGGATAGCCTCACATACCTTGTATATACTGCCCCAATATCAAGCTATGCAATTTTCAAAACTCCTTAGTCTACAATAAGAGAAACGATACTATCGTTATCATTTAAGCATCATAACTATTATGTATCGACCACAACCTATTTTACGATGAAACGGACAGCACCTCCCCTATATATATGACTTCACACCATTCAAAACAGTCACCAAACAGCCCAAACAACATCAATAATAAACATATTGAGCCTCCCAAAATAGTCCACGCACAGCCTAATCACTCCATACATACGACGACCACCGTAGTCGTGTCAAACGACCCGGAAATGTTACGAATAACTATCATCCCACAACCCTACATATATATGGTGTTTCTCCACACCCTTCCTCCTCCAAAACTCCACAAAACAGTAGTAAAATACGCATCCCAACAGCAACGCAAAACAGTCCACAAAACAATAACATTACTACCAAGCCTTTCGATATATATTTCACAAGTTCTAGCTTCAATGGCTTAGCCGCAACTTGGATAATCTTAAATACATATAGAGTAAGAGGTTCCTTACCTTTATACAGAAAGAACAACTCCAATTTTACCTTAAATTTCCATGAAATATCCCTCCAATGCTGCCACAACAACAAAAAACGAAACTAGCGATCAATTAGTGTTTTTCGGCACTAGAATCACTTTAGAAGGCTTGAAATCACTTAGGATTGATGTAAAGAACATGAGGGAGTATTTACAGAACATAAACCCTTTAAAACAACCTCCCACACGAGCTGGAACGACACAAAAATGAGCAACAACAAGAAGAACAAGAGACTTACTAGTGCCACGGAATTCCCGACACTTGATTTGTGTTGTTTGCCCTTTTTTTGGGTCTTGAATCTTGAGATAACCTTGAGAAGATGTTACTAGGGTTCTAAGGTCTGAAAATAGTGAGAATAAATGACTTAAAATGGGTTGGAGGCATCCTATATAAGTCCAAATATCTTAAACCGCCTTAGTGGGCCCAATAGAGAGGTGTTTGGCGCGGTCTCGCGAAAATACAAATATCTCTCTACTCCGAGATCGTATCGATGAACGGTTTAATGATTTGGAAACTAGACTCATATATCTTTAATTTGGTTGGTAGATCACCCCGTAATTACTTGTAAATTAGGATAAAAGATTAGAAACATTTTACCTAATGTTTAAGTAAAATTATGAACCTAAGTTGAGACAACCTTTGTCGACTTTTGTTTCATAACTCGTTTGACTTCAATACTTATGATACGGATATTATATGATTACAATACCTTAATAAATGACCTCTTGAGTGTATTAAGCACTGCTAGATTTACCTGAAAATACGAGTTACAACATCCTTGATTCATTTAACTTCTAATACTTGTTAATCACCCTTATACACTCTTGTATCACTTAAGACCAATAGGATTGACTTCTTATCATCTCAAAGATAATTCTTTCTTGGATTTATGTTAACTAATATATGGCATGAACTAACACATGTGGATATGGGTTGTAACATCAAATAATCAGAATACTCCAAGTTTAATCACGGTTCACTCAAAACGCAAAATTAACATCACATGGATTAACTTTTTTTTGTCAATTTGAGAACATAAAACTTAAACCCAATAGCATAGACTAAAACGATATGTGATGCTGCCAACCATATTTTTGAGTTGTATATCATATGCTTATTCGGCTCACTTTTCTTTACTATAAAAATACACTAATTAAAGCACTATCTTTTCCAGTTCAGCCACATCAATTTTTTTTTTGCCAATTCAATCAGTTTCTTTTGATGGCACTCCAAATACCTCTACTGCCTTATAGGAAAGGAAAAACAATTTTTTTTATGAGTCATGGAAATCAGTGTGAAGTACATCTGATACGTTCTATTATAAATTTCACATCGGTATTGCAAATTAAACACAATTTCAACCCAAGGTCTCCATAAATCAGATTAAATACCAAATAAAGCAATTAATAGATCTCAAATTAGAGAGGCGTGAGTGGACCTTTAATGTTTAACTCGACCAAATAAAAGCCTTCAATCAGAGACAGAGACTTAATCAGCAGAACAAAACGATAATATGACAACGCCGCCGATCACAAACGGAACTTCGAACAGAACCTCACATTCATAACATTATAATAACATTGTAATAGAACCATAATAAAATGAAAGAAGTAATCTTACCACCAAAAATGGAAACCTCGAACCAGACCAGAAAACCTGCCGGAACCGTGACAAAAATCCACAACGGCCCTCGTCGGAACCACGGACAGAACCTCGTCGTGAACTCAACCCGACTCAAACTCCGAACTCGCCAGATTCCAGGGTTTTAAATCGACAATCAGAAGAAGAAACTAACATTTGAAACAACAATCAAAGGACTTGAATCCGAAGTCCGTCCTCCATTTTTGCCGTTCGTCCCTTCACCACAAAATCCCCAAGTTTATTTTGCTATGTCACTATGTGTTTATATGAAGAATCCCCAATTGAATAAAGTGTTTTTTGTTTGAGAAGAAAATTTCAAATGTATGGCTGCCGTGATATTTGAAGAAGGAGGTGCCTCTTTTATCCCTAAGTCAGCTTTTTGGTCTTTTCTTGGCAATTTAGCTGACGAATTTTTGGGAGTCGACCATGGGAATGACGGATTCCATTTTTGCAGAGTGTTTTTTGGCCTCCTCCCTCATTTAGGGATTAGGTACTATTATATAGGTTTAGGGATTAGGTTAGGGGTATGGGCCTAGGAATTATGGGCTTGGGAATTATGGGTTAGGTCCAAAATTAGGCCTAAATATGGGTTGCTTGAGCTCAAGTTTTATTCTTTCCCCGCGAACGAGATTAAAATATGATCTCATTTATTAATTAGTCCTACTTAAGTAAAATAGCTGTTAAAATAAAACTGACCATTAAAATAAATTATTTTTTTTGGTATTTTTAAAAATGACTACAAAACATTAATGGAATAATTTTTGTAATTTTTATTTTTCTTGTAATAAAATAAAGCAAAAGAGTCAAAATTAATTAAAATAGCCATATTAGGCCTAAATTAACTATTTACGTACTAAAATATGAAAATCTTGGGGAGGGTCAAAAATCACATGTCTACAGCTACTCCTCTTTGACTGGAAAGATGAAGTATTTTCAGACAAAGAACGACTAGACAGGTTTTTTGACCCGACCCTTATTTAAGGAGACTAAAACTAAAAGAAAAGAGAATGTGACCGAGCCCTGGTATCTGAGCTGCCTACATATCCTTGGCTATAAAGGAATCAAGCCACGTGTAGTTCAGAAGTGAATGAGGTGATGGAGTACCGAGGTTGAGAGCCGACTGGGGTGCCGTCGAGGTTCCGGTCCACGGTCCCGTTATAACGTCAAAATTAAAAATGAAAAAGACTAACTAATCCTATCAGCTACAAGTTACAAAATTCCTATCTATGAGTCTTCTGAAGCTTGATCCTGAGTCTTGGTTGGTTCTTCATACGGACCCTGATCTGAATCTTGATGCTTGTTAGCTGTAGGTGCTGGTTCTTTCCTTTTTAACTTTTAGGATCAAAACCGGACACACCATGCTTGTGACCTCAGTCATGTCTTAAGCATCTCACATCTTTCATCAACTTCTGCATTTTGAGTTCACTTCTTGCCTTTCTTTTTGTTTTTTTTGTTTTTATTCTGGATTGTGACTAACTTCTGTTGATCATCTCGGACTGCTGACTCGCATTCTTGACACGAGCTTCTTTTATTGCTGACTTGAATTGCATTCTGAAGTGAATTCCCTTGTTCTCCGGGTAGGCGCCTGATTGCTGAACTTGAACCGTCTTCTCTTGTTACTTGAAACTGTTTTCCCTTACACCTTGAACAATTTTCCCTTAGAAACTTAAACCGTCTCCCTTTAAAACTGTTTTCCCTTGAAACTTGAGTTGTCTTCCTTCAAAACTGCTTTCCCTTGAAACTTGAGTTGTCTTCCCTTGTTCTCCAGGTGGGCGCCTGATTGCTGAACTTGACTTGTCTTCCTTTGAAACTTGAATCGTTTTCCCTTAAAACTTGAACTATCTTCCCTTGTTCTCCCGGTGGGCGCCTGATTGTTGAACTTGACATGCTTTCCTCTAAAACTGCTTTCCCTTGAATCTTGAACTGTCTTCCCTTATTCTCCAAGTGGGCACCTGATTGCTGAACTCGAACTGATTCCCCTTGAAACTTGAGCTGTTTTCCCTTGTTCTTGAACCATTTTCCCTTGTTTTCCAGGTGGGCGCCTGATTACAACAAAACAGACAAAACAAAAGAAATTTTTTTGCCCCAGTTTGATATTGGGAACATCTGTGAGTGTTAATCGAATCCTGTTATCCAAAAGAGTTTTATGAATTTAAAAGTTAAATCCCAGTATCCAGGAAGGTCCTGATTTCGAGACAGCTAATGATTGATAACTCAAGAAACTAAAATTGACCCCTTCTCTTTTTTCTTTTCTTTTTTTCAAATCCAGACTTCTTTTTTTCAAATTATCCTAGGAGAAAATTCGTCTGACTAGGTTTTCTATCTTAGGAGAGAGATTCATTAGACTAAAATTTCTATCCTAGGAGAAAATTCATCAGACTAGGTTTCTTTTTTTTTGGTATCTTAGGAGAAAGATTCATCAGACTAAGATTTATATCCTAGGAGCAAGTTCATCAGACTAGGTCTTCTATCTTAGGAGAAAAATTCATCAGACTAAGATTTTGATCCTAGGAGAAAATTCATCAGACTAGGTTTTCTTATCTTAGGAGAAAAATTCATCAGACTAAGACGTTTATCCTAGGAGAAAGTTCATCAGACTAGGTTTTCTATATTAGGAGAAAAATTCATCAGACTAAGACGTTTATCCTAGGAGAAAGTTCATCAGACCAGGTTTCTTATCTTTTTTTTGTATCTTAGGAGAAAGATTCATCAGACTAAGATTTCTATCATAGGAGAAAGTTCATTAGACTAAGATGTCTATCCTAGGAAGTTCATCAAACTAGGTTTTCTATCTTAGGAGAAAAATTCATCAGACTAAGACATTTATTTTTTGTATCTTAGGAGAAAGACTCATCAGACTAAGATGTTTATCCTAGGAGAAAGTTCATCAGACTAGGTTTTCTATCTTAGGAGAAGGTTCATCAGACTAAGACATTTATCTTAGGAGAAAGGTTCATCAGACTAGGTTTTCTTATCTTAGGAGAAAGATTCATCAGACTAAGACATTTATCCTAGGAGAAAATTCATCAGACTAGGACTTTTATCCTATGAGGAAAAATCTAAAGATCAATGGCAAGATTTTATGCACAATAGCAAGACAAATAAAGGCAAAGATTTGAGAAACTTCCCTTTGTAGTCTCTCCTCATCTTTTCTTTTCCTTCTCTTTTTTTTTTGTTTTTTTCTTTTCTTTTTCTTCTTTTTTTTTTCTTTTTTTTGAACCACTTTCCTTGCACTACTTTGTTCCTGTTTCACATAAAGAAAAATTGGTCAGTTTTGAAAATGGTGGTCGGTTTGTGGCCTTGAGTCTTAACCAGCTTGGCTTCTGCTCAATCAGCTTGAGTCGGTCTCAAAAGACATTTGTTCTGTACCAACTCTGATTGTTTCACACCAGTACCATTTGTATTTGCAGCTCAAACAACCTTATCCCAATTGGAGATCTTTGCTTATGTGACCTTTTCCGATATTTTCAATGACTTCCTGGTTTTGAGCAATTTGTCTGTCAGAGAGAATCACAAGTTATCTTTGCTTATGCCAAATAGGCTGACAAGACTCTTTTGGGGGAGCCTTTGCATGAATCCTCAAGGCACGTTGACAGTGACAACCGAGTGTACTGGCCAAATTTACTTTGTGCGACTGAAAAGCTGGTAGCAGATTTTGAAATCTTTTCTTGCTTGTTTTGACAAGGACTGACTCAGAGGGAAGACACAATGCTATAAAGAAACAATATTAACAAGAAATGCCTATGTCGGGAAGGATAGAAGGAAGGGTTTTTTTTGTTTTGTTTCCAATAACTAGTTTTAATGATCATAACATGCATTTTGGACTTAACGGTCGATCTACCAAACTAGTCCAATCTTTCTTTTTACCATTATTATGACCTTTGAAGTCGGGCTGTTTATGCCAATTCTTCGCATCAGCTTCATAACTCACTTTTGACAAGTAGTGCCCGAGGGTTTTTTACCAACAAGTCTCTCTCATTTATTTCTCTCTGCTTACCGTCGCCTTACAGTGTCCGTGAAGGTTTTCACTAGTAAGACTCTCTCATTTTCCTTATTTTTCTTTTCTTTTACTTTCTTGTGCGAGCAACTTGACAGTGTTCTATATCGCATGACAGCCGTTTCTCATTGCATGCTTCTCTTGGCATTCTTGAAGGCATATTGGGAGGTCTTTATTTCGACGATTTTGGATAGGGTTGGACAGAAAAAAAGAAAGCTCAAAATAGACTCAAAATAAAGGGGGTTGTAGACTTATAACTCTTGGAATTGACTCTTTCAAAAGTGAAATAAAATCTTTGCCCCAGTTTCAACTATTGGGGATTTTTTTGAATTATTTTTCTTTTAAATTCTTAATTGGTTGGACCGAACCGTGAGGTTGCCTACGTATCCTTTTTTAAGGAATCGGGTCTAATGTAGTTCAAACATCTGACTAACTAATTTTTTCATTTTTATTTCTGTTGTTTTCTTTTTTTTTCTTTTCTTTTCTTTTCTTTCTTTTTCTTTTGTTTTCAATACAAATTGCCCCAGCTCCTATTTTTTAGGACATGAACCTTTGGCAAATCTTTTCTTCTTTTTTTTTTTTGAACTTTCTAAGAATTGCCCCAGTTTGTACTCTTGGGACATGGATTTTTTTTTTGGACTCTAAACTTGATTCCAAAAGAGGGTGGTAAAAGAAAATAACACAGGCTCAAAAGGGATAGCGAATGATATAGAGTGTTTGGGTAGTAGAAAAAGGGCCTCCCAACCTCGAGAACGTCAAATATGGTATCTTTTCGCGATCACAACATTGAAGAACATGTCTGTCTTATTGGTGTGCCGTGGTCACAAGACATTTTTTCATCCCTTAGTGACAAACTTTCCAACAAACTTCAATTGATTAAACATCCTCAAGCCCGATCTTCACAATGATTTGAAGGTAAATTTTACTCGACCTTAGTTCCGAAGTATTCCAACTATTTATTCATCCTCAAAAGTATATTTTTTTTAGGTATCGAACTCCACATTAAATCAGTTCCTAAGATCTGGCCAAAATTTCCGCATGCATGTCATGTCATTAGAACTTGCGAGAAAAGAACTAGGAACAGAATCACACAAAAGGACAAACTATATTTTATTGAGTTAAGGGTGAAAGGGTTTTACAACTAAACAAGCAACCCAAAATACGAGTTACAACCCTAAAATAACCCGAATAATGAAAATAGCAATAGAACAGACAGACAAGACTCACACAAACATAATGGAGAGATAGAAGGATTTGACTCAATAAAACAAATAAAATCTGGATCACAACCCTGAAATAACCCAAATAATAGAAAAAACATCAAAACAATCTACCAAGATTCCTTCCTAGTGAGGAGGGAATGACTTTTCAATTGCTAGGCTTGATATTTAGCCATAAATTTGCTCATCAGAATCAGTAGAGGCTTCTCCAATTTCAAAATCATTAACTTCAGTTAGAAAATTCCTGAGAGGATTCTCATACTCCCTGTCACCATGCATCATCCCCACAAAGTGTGCATTATCATGTGCAGGTGAAGGATTCTGCGCGATATTCTGGGTGTCACTGTCTTGGATCACAATCAGGTTTTCCTGGATCATCCTTTCTATTTCTCTTTTCAAATCCCGACAGCTTTCAACATTGTGCCCCTGGGCATTGGAATGGTATTCACACCTTTTAGAAGGGTCAAATCTTCTCTCACATGGGTCCACATGATTTAAAGGAATATGTGCAATCATGTCATAATGCTTTAACTTCTCAAATAAGCTTGCATAGGACTCTCCTATTTGTGTAAAATTATCTTTCAACCTTTGTTCCCCTTTATACCTCTGGCTTGGATGTGGGTTATAGGTGTCACACCTCTCCTTTACACAACATCCCGGAGGAGGGTTAAGTAAAGAGAGTTTTTCCGATTAAAGGACAATCGAAACGGGATTCTTTATTAATTTCAGAGTCGCCACCTGGGAATTTTATGGCGTCCCAAGTCACCGGTTTTAATCCCGAATCGAGGAAAATATGACTCTGTTTACCATTCTGCGAACCAAAAATCCGAGTAAGGAATTCTGTTAATCCGGGAGAAGGTGTTAGGCATTCCCGAATTCCGTGGTTCTAGCACGGTCGCTTAACCATTTATACTTGGCCTAATTATCTTGATTTACTAAATACATTTTTTTTAACTTGTTGCATGATTTTATTACCGCTTTTGGTTAGATTGTTTATAATTATAGACCTACCTTGAAACGAATCACGCGTACGTATATTCGTATTTTTTATATATATATAAATGTAAATAATCGTGTCACGCATACGTGTACACAATAAGATTGATAGCATATTTTTATTTTTTATTATAAAAAATGAATTTATGGCCGAAATTGTGCGTGATTAAAATAAAATTATGAACACTCGTCACTCTTGTATGATTAAATGGTGAACTGCTCATCTCGGGTTATATGAAATAAATTAATTTAATAACCTCCAAAAAAAACCTTTTCTATTAAGAAGATTTGCTCGAAGTTGCGCGAACGCATACTCCGAATTGTCTTTAGAAATATAATCATGTCACGCGAACGTGTCCACGACTACACAATAATATTCTTAATGGCGCTATAAATTTTCAAAAAATGTTTATTATGTCCATCTATATTAAATGAAAGCCATGGGAAATTACTGAGTTGAGTGCCTTGAGATTTCCAGAAAATCAAAATTTATTAGGTGTTGACCACGGGTAATCTGTTTATGTGCCCTAGAGCTTGATAATCAAATGCACAAGTTATTCATTATCTTCTTATGCTTAGGACTAAATGTATGTGTCTTAAAATTTGCCAAGTGATTTACTTACAAAGCTAGGAAAAAGTTAATTGACAAGCAAACTAGTTATTTCCATAGAATTCCCATTATTCTACTCGAAGCGAACTCTACTTTGTATATCTTTTACTTAAAATACCGCGATCGGTATTCATAAATCCAATCTTCTTCTACTCAACTTGTTTTTAGTCCAAAGTTCTAATTATTTTGTTAATTTGCTTACGATGATTGAATTCGGAACAGATAAAATCAATCCAATTTATCTCGGCTTATGCAAGCTATTTACAAATACTAAATCTATACTTTGTAATAACATTGACATTATTTTTATATACTATTTTTATAAGAAAATGAGCTAATAGCATTCCTAAAATAAATGGGCCATTTATTGTTAAGAAAGAAAACTAATTTACAAATTGATTAAATAAATTGACATTTCATATACCGCAAATACACATCTGAACCCTTCGGAATATTCCATATCTTAAACGTAACGGATTATGTCAATTTTCCTCTCACTTATGGTTATACACATAACTGTTAACATGCCATATACAAACAAGAAAACTTACATCAACTAGATTTAAACAAAAATTTGATGCTTGACGAGATAAATGTACAAAAATCACAAGAAAAGCAATAGCTTCTATTTGAAAGAACAAAACAACAATTTCAGCTCTATTTCATAGGCTTTTGATCTAGATTTACTTGAAGGTTCAAATGTCTTTACGTATGGAAATGAAAGTCAAAAGGAAGTAAGATCAACAAGCATAACATCAGCTATCACCAGCAGCAACAAACAGCCCCAATCAAACAATATCTCGTACAGCTTTAAACCAAATTTGAAGACCAATTCTAAAACCTTTCTCCCTCAGGTGAACTGAGATTGTTTCAGAAGTTTAAAAAAAATAATTCTCAATCAGTTAAAAAAACTTTAATGGAACAGCAAAATTGTCTTCCTGTGTGTGTATATCCGTGTATGTCTTAGCCCTCAATTTTTAGAATTTTTTAGAGTTTTAAATCTCTTTCTCCTAAATCTCTTCAGCTCTCCCTCTCTCTCTCTCTGTATTTTTTTCTTCTCTTTCTTTGTTCTTAAAATCCCCTCCTTCTCTCTCTCTCTCTCTCTCTCTTGAATCTGTTCCTAACACACCCTTTTATACAACTTGTTTTCCCCTCCTCCAGCCTACTGCCCGGACCCTCTTTTTAAAATCAGAAAATTCCCACTTAAGTATGATTTTTCACTTTTTATTCCACTAAGAAAGTTTTTTCCTTATTATCAGCCCCTCACTCCCTTTTGTCCCCCATTATTGCATTAATTAATACCCTATTGACAAAGCACTAAGGATAAAGTATCACACTTACTGTTTTATTCCCTAAATCACCCCTGAAATTTCCTTACTATTACTGCCCTAAACCAAACTGCCTAAACTGAACGATTATCTACTAATCTGTCTAACAGCTAACAACCAATTCCTAAAGTCTTACAACAGAAAATACAAAGATCTCCAATTTAGGACAAAATTTCAACTAATCGGGCAGTTAACAATCAGAACTAAAACCAAACAGAATGTTGAATGATTCAATCTATACAAACAAACTAATCAATGAAACTTAAACAATTAATTACGTATTATAACTGACATTGATCAGCAAACAATGAAAACAGGCAATTCAAATAATTTCAGTATTATTGTCAGAATAAAGGATTAAATGGAAACTAATTAATCGACGCAACTTATTAATCGATTACACACATAACAATCATAGCATACATAAACAAATGACAGAATTGGACAAAATAAAAAGTCCACTGAAGATGAGCAGAATTAATTGCTAGGAAAATGGAAAAAATTAATAATACTAAATTAATCAGATACATAGATAGAAAATCATGAATACAAAAATGAAGTAAAATACCTCGGAAATATTCTGACCCCAGCTCGAATCCAAATTTGGACACTTTGAGGTCGAACAGACTTTAATCGAAGTATTCTCGATTGAGAATACCTCGATTAAGGTCTATTAGACCCCAATCTTTTATTTAATTTGGACATATTCCATGGTTTGGATTTTTAGGGTTTTATTTTTCTTCGGATTTGGGGTTTGAACATTTTTGGGCAGATTCGAAGGGAACCAATGACGACTTATGCGTGAGGGAGGCCTAGGGGTCATTTGGTATGAATTTGGGACGGATCTGAGTGAGTTCATGTTTGGCTCAAATCTTCAAATGAAGATTCGAGAAGCTCTGAGATGATTCGAGCCAAACGGTTTGAAGATCCGTGTTGGGGGTGGCTGGAAGGTTACTGGGTGTTAGTTTGGTGGTCATCGGAGACGGTCGTGTCCTCAGGCCCACCTTCGATTTAAGATTCGAAGAGCTGGGGCCTGATTCGAGGGGAGTTATGGTGATGGTTAGAAAGAGGAGGTCGAGGGGGTTCAGGGGTGTTAAGGTGGTGACCGGCGGCGTCGTTGCCGCCGGGTTTCTGGTGAAAGGGAATTAGGGCGGCTAGGGTTTTGGGGGAGGTTGTCTCAGAGACGACGATGAACAGGAAGGTGGGGGGTGTTTGGTTAGGGGGCTAGGGTATGAATTTAGCTTATATAGGGGAGGGGTGGTCTGATCTCGTCCGTTGGATCAGGTAAGATCTACGGTCTGGATCAATTCATTTGACTAAACGGTGTCGTTTTGGTTTAGTGGGGATTGGGTCAGTCTTAGATGCAGGTGGGTCGGGTCATGGGGAAAGGCCTGGAACCATCAGATCAAAAATCAATGAACGGTCCCGATTAAATACAATCATGCGACATCGTTTGGTTTAATGAAAGAACTGAACTAGATCGTCGGATCTATTTGATCAACGGTCCAGATGGAAAATGCCAATGCGACGTCGTTTGGTTGTCTTGAGATTACCCAGACGGCACCATCAAAACGACGTAGCTCCTGCCCTATACTACGTCGTTTGATGGCTTTTGGGTTGACAGATCTGGGCTGGGTAGGAAGTGCAATTCTTGGGCCTAAAACAGGCCCAGTCCGAATCTTTTCTTCATTTTTTGAATTCTTTTCCTTTTTCTTCTTTAATTTTCTGATTTAAATACAATTCCTAATTAATTGTAAAATCTAAATACAACTACAAATATTAATTAATACTTACAATAATTAACACGCAAAACAAAGAAAATGAAATCACACAAGAGCACATTTAAATGACAAAATTACAACAATTACATATTTTTGTGATTTTCCTTTTTTTTGTAAAACAAACCTGTTAATTCCTAAATTGAAAAAACTAAATCCTAAATGCACATGCAACACATATTACATTATATTATTTTTTGTATTTTTAAATGCATTAATAAAATTACACACGCACATATACCTATGCAAACAAACAGGAAAACCGTACAATATTTCCTAAAAATAACACATAATTAAAGAAAAGACCTAATTTCGATAGTTATTTTGGAGTAATTCGTATGAGGCAAAAATCACGTGCTCACAGCTGCCCCTCTTTGTCCGGAAACACGAAGAGTTTTCGTGCAAAGATAAAGTGAGCGGATACGAGCGATTTTTGCCTTTTTGAATACTCTGTGGGAAGCATTTTTTTTTTGAAAGATTTGACCGAACCTCTGCTTCAAAGGTTTCTTACATATCCTTGGCTATAAAGGAAATCAGGTCAATGTAGTTCGGGAAGTTTTGGTAGCTGGGAATACCATGGGACTGCGATGTTACTGCTGTTGCATGCTACTTTTACTGCTTGCTGACCTCCTTATTACACCCTGCTTAAAGAAAAACAAAAAGCTAGACTAGACCATGGTATATGAATTACAAAATCTTATTCAGATCATGCCCTTGTGTCTCTTGTTGCTTTGATGTCTTGGTGACTCCTTTGGTATCTTTTGCTTCCGATTTGTCTTGTATTCTCCTTAGACTATCGATCTTGAACTGCTTATTTCCTTTTTGCATTGTTTTTTTTTCATCGAGTCTAGTACTTCCTTCCTCTACTTGGGATTCTTGTTGTTTCCCGCTGGGGATTCCGGTTGGATTCCTCTGCCTTATTGACTCTAGGTGTATTCCTCTATTATATGGGCGGCCTCCTGACCTCAATCAACAATGTCAAAAATAAATCGCCATTCTGTTTTTCAGGGGGGCTCCTGACCTCGGCAACATCTTTTGAAAATAAATTGCCATTCCTTTCTTCGGGGGGGGGGGGGGGTGACCTCTTGAAATTTGAATTATATTCCCTTGTTCTCCAGGTGGACGCCTGATTGCTAATACTTCAAATGTTCTTGCTTATTCTCCAGGTGGACGCCTGATTGCTGATACTTCAACTGTTCTTCCTTGTTCTCCAGGTGGATGTCTGCTTGCTGATACTTCCAACTGTTCTTCCTTGTTCTCCAGGTGGATGCCTGCGTGCTGATACTTCCAACTGTTCTTCCTTGTTCTCCAGGTGGACGCCTGATTGCTGATACTTCCATTGCTCTTCCTTGTTCTCCAGGTGGACGCCTGCTTGCTACTACTTCCACTGTTCTTCCTTGTTCTCCAGGTGGACGCCTGCTTGCTGATACTTCCATTGCTCTTCCTTGTTCTCCAGGTGGACGCCTGCTTGCTGATACTTCCACTGCTTTTCCTTGTTCTCCAGGTGGACGCCTGCTTTCTACTACTTCCACTGTTCTTCCTTGTTCTCTAGGTGGACGCCTGATTGCTGATACTTCCATTGCTCTTCCTTGTTCTCCAGGTGGACGCCTGCTTGCTGATACTTCCACTGCTCTTCCTTATTCTCCAGGTGGAAGCCTGCTTGCTACTACTTCCCTCACCGGGTGTTTCCTGAAACAAATATTGTTTTTTCCCCTGTTTCAAATCAAGGAAAATCTTGTTAGTTTAAGGCGTGGTGGTTAGTTGTGGCATTCTTGCTGGGGGTGGGTTTCTCTTTGTCCTGTTTTACTGCCTTGAAGCGGTTGAAAAGACTGTTTTGTCCTCATAATTGATCCTTAACCGTAGGATCCCCAGCTGTTGTTTTCACTTCAAACCATTTCAATCGTAACCATATGTCTCTCATGACATTACTGAACCACTTCTCTAATTCAACTTTTGCTCAGACCCATATCTTATTTTCATCCTATTACCTCCCGCCTATCATGGCCGTATTTTGCATTGTGCAATTTTGAATCTTGGTAGTATACCTTGACATTCCTTTTTATTTGTTGGAACAAAACTTACCTCAAAAGCTTTAGATGAGTAAGATTATTAATGATGAAACATGACGATTTTGACAATTAAGAATGAAAAGAAAATCCAAATTTGGATGAATGTTGGAGATAGGAACAAGGAACTTATCTGATTGGAGTCACTGGCACCAATGATCAGGGTATGCATTTTGGATTAATCAGCCCAGTCTATTTAACCAGTCTCCTTTTCAATTGTTTTACTTTGCTTTCCAAAATTTCCACAACCCAATTTTACTTTTTGCCAACTTACGGACCTTGTTCGACTTGCAGTGTCCTAAAGAGTTTTCACCGACAAACCTCCTTCATTTGTTTATTTCTTAATTCCTTTTCGCCTTATGGTTCCTGCGAAGGTTTTCACCAATAAGACTCTCTCATTTTACTTTCTCTCAGCTTCCGTCGTCTCATGGTGCCCGTGAGGGTTTTCACTTATAAGACTCTCTCATTTTCATCGCTTTTTCCTATTTGGACCAGAGTGTTATGAATCAACTCCATTTGCTCGACTCGGCATTTTTCTAAGATTGATCGAAAGGTCTTTTGGGATGTGGTTGGAATGAAAGGGTATCAAAAGCCAAAACAATTTGATATGGGTTTAAAATTACAACTCTTGGAATCATTTTTCTTATTGCCAGTACAATTCCTGCCCCAGTTTCTTGCTTGGGGGTATTTTGATGTTTTATTTTACTATGTTACACTATGCACATTATGCATATTATGCACCCTGTGACCGAGCCGTGAGGTGCCTACGTATCCTCTTTGAGGAATCAGGTCAAACGTAGTTCACACTAAATTTTTTTATTATTATTATTATTATTGATTCCAAAAGAGGGTAGGAAAGAAACAAATGTGGCTCAAAGGGGGAACAAAGGATGCAGTGTTTAGATAGCAGAATAAATTGCCTTCGTCATTCAAATCTTCGAAATAATGCCAAATACAGACATTCAATAATTATACCAAAGAAAAATCATGCATAATATCTCTTTACTGCATCAGAATTGATAGCCATGTCTATGCCTTTTCCTTCAATATCTGTTAAACATAATGCCCCATTGGACAATACTCTGGTCACAATGAACGGTCCTTTCCAATTCGGGGCAAACTTGCCCTTTGCTTCAACCTGATGTGGAAGAATACGTTTCAGCACCTGTTGACCCACTTCAAACTTTCCGGGACGCACCTTTTTGTTGTATGCTCTTGCTATTCTTCTTTGATACAATTGGCCATGACATACTGCTGCCAATCATTTTTCATCAATCAAGTTCAACTGCTCCAAACGGGTTTTGACCCATTCATTATCATCAATCTTAGCTTCGGCGACGATCCGAAGGGAAGGAATTTCAACTTCTGCAGGAATTACCGCCTCAGTGCCATATACCAACAAATAAGGAGTTGCTCCTACCGAAGTGCGAACAGTAGTGCGATATCCCAACAACGCAAATGGTAATTTTTCGTGCCATTATATTGAACCTTCTACCATTTTCCGAAGTATCTTCTTTATGTTTTTGTTAGCTGCCTCGACTGCTCCATTCGCCTTGGGCCGATATGGGGTAGAATTGCGATGTATAATCTTAAACTGTTGACATACCTCTCTCATTAAGTTACTGTTAAGATTAGCACCGTTATCTGTGATGATCACCTTTGGGATTCCGAATCGACATATGATATTTGAGTGAACAAAATCGACCACAGCTTTCTTGGTCACCGATTTGAATGTTTTGGCCTCAACTCATTTGGTGAAATAATCAATGGCTACCAGAATGAACCTGTGCCCATTGGATGCTGCCGGCTCAATTGGTCCAATAATATCCATGCCCCAAGCGACGAAGGGCCATGGTGCCGACATTGTGTGCAACTCGGATGGTGGAGAATGAATCAAATCTCCGTGTATCTGGCATTGATGACATTTGCGCACAAAACTGATACAATCTCGCTCCATGGTAAGCCAATAGTAACCAGCTCGGAGAATTTTCTTTGCCAACACATATCCGCTCATGTGGGGTCCGCAAACTCCCGAATGTACTTCAGACATGACAGCCGTAGCTTGTCTAGCATCTATGCATCTTAATAATCCAAGGTCTGGTGTTCTTTTATACAAAACTCCTCCACTTAAGAAGAATCCATTTGCCAACCATCTAATGGTTCTCTTTTGATCCCTTGTGGCTTGTGCTGGATATATCCCCATTCTGATATACTCCTTGATGTCGTGGAACCATGGTTCACCATCAAATTCTTCTTCAACCATGTTGCAGTAAACGTGCTGATCATGGACTTGAATATGCAGTGGATCCACATAAGCTTTGTCCGGATGGTGCAACATTGATGCCAGGGTAGCCAATGCATCGGCGACTTCATTATGGATCCTTGGAATATGCCTGAACTCCACTGATCGAAACCGTTGACACAGATCATGTAAACATTGTCGGTAGGGTATGAGCTTCAAGTCTCGCGTTTCCCATTCTCCTTGAATTTGATGTACCAGAAGATCTGAGTCTCCCAAAACCAAGATTTCCTGGATATCCATGTCTGCAGCTAACCTTAACCCCAAAATACAAGCTTCATACTCAGCCATATTATTGGTGCAATAAAACCGAAGTTGAGCCGTAACAGGATAGTGATGCCCGGTTTCAGAAATAATCACAGCTCTTATCCCGACTCCTTTCATGTTAGCATCCCCATCAAAGAAAAGTTTCCAGCCAGTTTTTTCAATTTGCTCCATCTCATCGATATGCATCACTTCTTCATCGGGAAAATAAGTTCTCAATGGCTCGTAATCTTCGTCGACCGGGTTTTCGGCTAATTGATCGGCTAATGCTTGGGCTTTTATTGCAGTCCGAGTCACATAGATGATGTCAAATTCTATGAGCAATATCTGCCATTTTGCAAGTCTCCCTGTTGGCATAGGCTTTTGAAAAATATATTTCAACGGATCCAGACGCGAAATGAGGTAAGTAGTGTAGGATGACAAATAGTGTTTCAATTTCTGAGCTACCCAAGTTAGGGCGCAACATGTCCTTTCCAGATGAGTGTACTTAACCTCATAAGTTGTGAACTTCTTGCTAAGATAATAGATGGCCTGTTCCTTTCTGCCGGTGATGTCATGTTGCCCCAGTACACAACCAAATGAATTTTCCAAGACTGTCAAGTAAAGAATCAAAGGTCTTCCTGGTTCTAGCGGAACCAACACGGGTGGGTTTGACAAGTATCCTTTTATCTTATCAAACGCTTCTTGACACTCATCAGTCAACCTGACCGCAGCATCCTTCTTCATCAATTTGAAAATAGGCTCACAAGTTGTCGTGAGCTGAGCAATAAACCTACTGATGTAGTTCAACCTCCCTAACAAACTCATTACTTCAGTCTTATTCCTTGGAGGTGGCAATTCTTGGATGGCTTTGATCTTTGATGTGTCTAACTCGATGCCTCGCCGACTGACTATGAATCCCAACAGCTTTCCAGATGGAACACCAAATGCGCATTTGGCAGGGTTAAGCTTGAGGTTGTACCTGCGAAGTCTCAGGAAATTTTTTCTCAAATCCCCAACGTGGTCGGCTTGATGCTTTGATTTTATGATCACATCGTCCACGTATACCTCAATCTCCTTATGCATCATATCATGAAACACCGTAGTCATTGCTCTCATGTAAGTTGCCCCAGCGTTCTTCAAACCAAATGGCATTACCCGGTAGCAATAAGTTCCCCATGGTGTGATGAATGTCGTCTTTTCTGCATCTTCTTCATCCATTAGAATTTGATGATACCCGGCATAACAATCCACAAAAGATCCTATCTCATGCTTGGCAAAATTATCGATCAAAATATGGATATTGGGTAATGGGAAGTTATCCTTTGGACTTGCTTTGTTGAGATTGCGGTAATCGACGTATACTCTAATCTTGCCATCTTTCTTTGGCACAGGAACGATATTAGCCAACCAAACAGGATATCGAGTGACCCGAATGACCTTTGCATCCAACTGTTTGGTGATTTATTCTTTAATTTTCACACTCATATCAGTCTTGAACTTCCTCAATTTTTGCTTGACAGGAGGCACCATTGGATCAGTGGGCAATTTGTGAACCACTAAATCAGTGCTCAAGCCTGGCATGTCGTCATATGACCATGCAAAAACATCTTTGAATTCGATGAGTTCTTTAATTAACTCTTCCCGGATCTTTGGTTTGAGGTGGACACTTATTTTAATTTCTCGGATATTATTTGTGTCTCCTAAATTGACGTCTTCTGTATCACTCAGGTTGGGTTTGGTTTTTTCTTCAAATGAATTAACTCTTTACTAATCTCTTCGAAAGCCTCATCCTCATCATATTCTGATTCATAATCACAATATACTTCTTGAATTATTATTTCGGAATCAAATTGATTTTTAAGACTGGCCTGAGGATTCCTTATGCATGCCATATCACTAGAGCCAGCGTAAAAAGGACTGTACAGAAAAAGAAAAAAAGAAAAGAAAACTATCAGGAATGATAATGAAAAGGAAACTGTATTTCATTGGATGATGAAAGATAACAAGGTTTGCACACTTCAAACAAACTGTAAGATAAAAATTTGGATTACAACCCTAAAGTAACCCAAACAAACTGAAGGAAAATCAAAATAAACTACCAAGACTCCTTTCGAATGGGGAGAGGAGTGGCTTTCCAGTTATTAAGCTTTGTCTCTGGCCCAACGAATTGAACTTCTGCATCGCTAGAACCTTCACCGCTTTCCACCATGTTCACATCGTCAAACAGCTTTTCAAATCTTTCAATTAATTCCTCCTCAGGATTAATCATGGATTTAGGAATTGTTGTTATCGGGTGATTTCTGGTACCGGACTTGACAAAAGATTTTGACAGATGTGGGACTGGCTTTGGAAGGACTCATGCCTTCTGTTTTGGCTTTCTGGCCTTTCTCACGTCTGTGACAGTGGGTATGAATCCCAAACCAAATATTCCCAAGTTCTCGGGAAGAGATACTGGTTGTATAATGCCTTCCAAAGATGATCCCAAACCTTTGCCGAGTACAAAACCATTCTTCAACATTTCATAGGCTACCATGACTGATGCAGCGGTTATCTTTGGATTCGGAATGTATTTCCCCTCCGGAATTTTCTCTACCAACATTGTGTCAGAAACCTGGTAAACCCATGGTCCCTGGTCATTTTTTATTCCCTCAACCGGTACAATGGCACTGTTGTGAGCATCTAAGCTGTCTTTCTCATGCACAACTATTTCTTGTTTATCCCATTCAAACTTGACCACCTGGTGTAGTGTTGATGGGACTGTTTTAGCAGCATGGATCCATGGTCGACCCAACAGTAAATTATAGGAAACAGCTATATCCAACACCTGAAACTCCATATTGAATTCAACTGGCCCTATTGTCAGTTCCAGCACTATGTCGCCAAATGAATCTCTGCTTCCACCGTCAAATCCCCGTACGCAAATACTATTCTTGTGGATCCTCTCCTCTTTTATTTTCAACTTGCTCAGAGTGGAGAGAGGGCAGATGTTTGCGCTTGACCCGTTGTCAACCAATACCTGGGTCACTACGGAGTTTTCACATTTCAATGTGAGGTAAAGAGCTTTGTTGTGCTCAGTACCTTCCACGGGCAATTCATCATCAGAAAATGTGATTCTGTTTGCCTCAAAGATTTTGTTGGCTATTTTTTCCAAGTGATTCACGGAGATCTTATCAGGAACGTGTGCCTCATTCAAGATCTTCATTAAAGCTTGACGGTGCTCGTCCGAATGGATCAGCAATGACAATAATAAAATTTGAGCGGGCGTCCTTTTCAATTGTTCCACGATAGAATAGTCATGCAGCTTCATTTTTCTCAAGAATTCTTCCGCTTCTTCTTCAGTTACGACTTTCTTCATTGGTGTTGGTTTAGTTTTTATTAACTCTTCGGGAGTAAAACATCTTCCCGAGCGAGTCAAGCCTTGCACTCCACAGACTTCTTCCTTGACTTCTTTTCCTTTGTACATTACCATCACCCGTTCGTAGTTCCATGGAATAGGCTTGTTGTTGATCACTGGTAACTGGGTTACTGGCTTGATAATAACCCGATCTACACGGGCTCCTTCCACGACTATGATGGGTTTGCTGGCCACCCCTGGTACAATCAACTTTAACCCTTCCTGCTTCGTGGCAACTTTGCTCGAAGATCCCTTCTCAACTACCACAGATGGCTCATCACCGTTTTTGTTCTGCTTAGGTACCAACTTCTCATCTGTTAACTGTTCATCTATCTTGGCTTCATGAGACCGAATCATCATGACGGTTTGTGACGGCTTCTTTGTTTCCCCATCAGCCCATACTATTTCTATTATATTGGCCTCCTGATGGGCTGGCATTGGATTTCTATTGATATTGGGAGCTTCGGGGGTTTGAACTTCAATTTTATTAGTATCAATCAGCTCTTGTATTGCATTTTTTAAATGCCAGCACTTTTCTGTATCATGGCCTGGTGTACCAGAACAATACTCACAGCTAACGGTGTAGTCCAGATTCTTTGGAGGAGGATTTGGCAGCTTGGATTGTATCGGCCTTAGCATATCTAGTTGTCTTAGCCTGTGGAACAGACTAGTGTAGGATTCTCCCAATGGAGTAAAGGTTTTCTTTTTCTGCAACCTTTCACCCTTGAGTGCTTGATTAGGCCTGAAACCTGGTCCAGGATAGGTTCGCGGATATGGGTAGGTACTTGGTATGACATGAGCACGCCAATGAGCGTGGGCGGGTGGTTGATTGTATGCTTGCGCATGGTGGACGGAAAATGAGGTTCCGATGGGTGATAGTAGTGTTGGGGTGAATTGTGATGATAAGTTGGTTGGTGGGATCGAGGTTGATTGTAGTAATGAGGTGAACCTCTGGATCCGGACCAAGATCCTGAATCAACCATTGCCGCTTCCTCTCTTTTCTTCTTTCCAATCCCTCCTACTCCGCCTTGAATAGCTTGAGTAGTTGCTTTGATAGCCGAATAGCTCATGATTTTATTCAACTTGAGGCCTCCTTCCACCATACCTCCCATCTTCACTACTTCGTTGAATGATTTTCCTATCGCTGAAACCAAATGGCCATAGTAAGTAGGTTCCAAGGCTTGTAGGAAGTAATCTACCATCTCACTTTCCTTCATTGGGGGATCCACCCTTGCTGCCTGTTCCCTCCACCGGAAACCATACTCTCTAAAGCTTTCACTATGCTTTTTCTCAAATTTTGTCAAGGATAGTTGATCTGGGATGATTTCCAGATTATATTGGAAGTGACAAGCAAATGCCTGTGCCAGGTCATCCCAGGTGTACCATCTCCCATGGCCTTGGCGGGTATACCATTCCAAAGCTGATCCGCTCAAACTCTGACTGAAGTAAGCCATTAATAATTCGTCTCTTCCCCCAGCTCCCCTCATCTTGCTGCAAAAACCCCTCAAGTGGGCTACTGGATCGCCGTGCCCGTTGTATAGGTCGAACTTGGGCATCTTGAAACCAGCTGGTAATTGCACATTTGGGAACAAACATAGGTCTTTGTAGGCCACACTAACCTGCCCTCCTAACCCTCGCATGTCTCGGAACGATTGTTCTAAGCTTTTAACCTTCCTGAACATCTCTTCTTGTTCGGTATTTTTGACTGGCTTGTCAATTTCTGTTGGGAGGTCAAAACGAGGAGTAAATGAATGGATTTCTGAAGCTTTGAAAGTGGGTTCCGGGGGGTAGTATTGGTTGTCCTGGGCCTGGAACATAGGATCACTAGGAGATTTGTGGAGTGTAGCTGGGGGAGGTGCTACGAAGACAAGAGTTACTGGTGGAGGAGGGTATGAAACTGGTTTAAGGGGTGGAGACTGTGGTGTATGAGAAGTGGTGCCTCGGTAGTGCTGGTAGATGGGGAAACTCGGGAATAGTTCAGTGGTAGGATTATCCTGAGTTTGGGCTAGTGGTGGGGTGGAGGCAGGGTTAGCTGGGTAAGATGGGGGTGATTGTCCTGTAGACCAAGCCCGATACATCTCGGCCATCTGTTTCTTAAGTTTAAGCATTTCTTCTTTCATTTTACCGACATCCAACTCCTCTATCTCAATACCTGTGTCGACATCCGGGATAGACATGTTTTCGGGTATCGGTCCTTTTGATCTGGTTTGATAATGATAATGTGTCAGTATACTCTAGATAAACTAACTGCTTGAATTTTGGAAATGAACAAAATTGTTAGTTTTGAGAGTTTAACACATATACAATTACACGTTGAGATGCAATGTTCCTAGACAATTAACCATTTTCTATCATGTATTTGCTCGGTTGCTTGTGTCATCCCAGCTTTTCTTGATCTTTCTTTTTATTGTCACTCGCTCTTTATTTTATTCCTTTTTTTGATTGTGGTCGAATCTTATAGAGATTGCCTACGTATCATGTCCCCGCATGAATCAGACCGTGCGTAGTTCCGGCATAAGGCAATTATCAACACTTTTATTTATTCTTGAAACAATATAAAGATGGAAAGGACATTACATTTGGAAAACTTTATAATAAAATGGTTTAAAAGACTCGACACAAACCCAAATCAAACAAAAAGACATAATTCTTAAACAATTGTGAATATGCTCCACTCCCCACTTTTGTTTTCAATCATTGGATCATCTACTCACGGTGGGGCTTGACCCGGCTGACCTCCTAGTGTACGATACATTCTTTCTAACTCCATTGCCAGATGACGGGAAAAAATAGGTGCATAGTCTATAAACCTTTCATAATCCATCCCTTGGCAGTTCACATAACTTTGAGAGGTGTAAACCGCCAAATCATTGATTTGTGCCCTGAAATCTTGGAGACGTTGGTCTTGGTTTTGCAGTTGTTGTTGGCGAGTGGTGGATATATCTCTTATACGGTCTTCGCGATCTAAAGCTGACTCCAATTGAGCTCGAAGTCTGGCCTGATCGAGTCTTGCCTGTGCTCTTTCTCTGTCGATATATGCGTGCTGATGTTCTCTATTGTACCTTCTCGTTTCTTCCAATTGTGCATGGAGTTGAGCTTCTGAATGTATCCAACGGTCCTTCTCTTTCTTGAATTGTGCCCTGTCTTCTTTGGATCGCATTACTTGGCGTTCCTTATTAGATTTGGCCTCCTCATTTAATTGTATGATTCTTTCCTTAGCTTTGCCTAACGCCTTTTCAGTCTTTGCCAAAATGGAGTCATAATCTTGCATTTTTTCCATCAGATTGGCAATGATTTTTTGATCTTTCCAACTTCTCACTGGTGCTTCAGAAGCTTTCTTCATTTGTTGAAATTGAGCGTGGAGATTTTTATTTTCACAAATCAGACTCTTCTTTTCACCTTCTGCTTCTTGTCCTTGTAAGTTTTTCTCCAAATTGAGGTTCCTCAGACTTTCCTTTAAGGCATGAATAGTTGCTTTGTATCCCTTTTCCTTTTATCCCCAAACCAATCGTTCTTGGATTTTATCGTTAAAGGTTTGAACATGTGGTCTTTTTATAGGCCTTCTAAGATCGAGTTCTGGTGCATCATCCACGCGGGATCTTTTCTCAAACCACCTAGCATATCCTGGATTTATCTCGCCCTTTGCAGGATCTGTAACTTGAGTATCATCTTTCAAGTATCGACATCCATTCCACATCTGCTGAATTAAAGCCTCGGGAAGAGTGGCTTCGGGGTGTAACTCGATTACTTGCATACTCAAATCCTCATCATCAGGCACCACTTGGTACTCCCTAGTTGTCTTAGAACTCTCTGTGGCGCATATGGCTGGACGCTTCTCAAACCCAATAGCAGCAAATAACTATTCAAGGTTTACATATGTATCACTTCTCTTACCGGGAGCCATCCCAAAGTCCACTCAATTTGACTTGTCGTTAAAGATCTTAGACGAGATATCCAGGCTTCCACCCCTTCTGGAGATTTATAATCTTTTATTCTTTCTTCATAACTCTCGATGAAATTGTCATTGCTTGGACCATACTGCATGAACTTGGGGTGATGTCGGAGATGTTCGATCATCCACATTTGCAACAAAATTTTGCACCCTTCGAAGACTTTTGCCCCTGATTTACATAAAGTCAACGCCCGATAAATGCCTGAGAGAATGATCGGGGCAAGGGTGTGATTTTCCTTGGTAGTGAGGACCTGTACGACTCTCGTTGGGCGAATATCAATTGTTCGTTCTTTGTTTGGGAAGACCATGATTCCCAGAAAAGTCACCATGAAAGCGAAGCGACGGTGAATCTGCCAGGTGTCTTTGTTCTGTTTGTTAGTAAGGCCCTTTTCATGAATTTCAAATCCATCCGGCTTTCTGAACCTTGAATACAGGAAGTTGAAAGAACAACACCCTTTGACAACGTTGCTTTTTCTGATTTGATTACTGATGTTCAGAAGACCAAAGAATCGATGCACTGAGGGAGCCTTTGGGAATATAAGATTTTGGTTTCTCAAATCTCCGTCAAAACTGGCATATCCAGCTATCTCTTCTAATGTGGGAGTAAGCTCGAAATCAGAGAAGCGAAAGACATTGTGAACAGGGTCCCAAAAAGTTACTAACGCTGCAATCAAATCATCGCGTGGTTTAACTTTCATAATATCTGTGAGAGTTCCCAAATACTTAACGACCCATTTCTGACCATCTTCTCCTAAATCATGCCACCATATCTGAAGCCGAAATAGAAACTCATCTACATTTGCGAATGGTGGGTTTTGGGTGGTGCTCATTTTGTAGCTGCGATTAATTTTAACAAAATCAAGACTCCTTTTGAAAACAGACACTCATAAAAAAATCATTTTTTTAAAAAAAAAATATTTTTTATTATTTAACACTTCTTCTCTTTTTTTCAAAATTTAAAACTATTTTGGGAATTTTCTAAAACAGCCCATTTTATTTCTCGGCTCTCACAATGATTTTTTTTTATCCTTTCCCAATTAAGCTGGTCAACATGCAAATCCGAGGCAAATGAATGCACAAGTAGCAAGTAAGATGCATCAGGATGGTCTTTTCATTTCGGGTGCACCTGTCCTAGACAGACCCAACCCCTGTGTTGAGTCTCCAAGGTCAAATGCACATGATGCAAACAGACGTTCCTACTAGGGATCCGGTACGAGGGTGAGTTATTCTAAGTGCAAAACCTGAGGCATATTGTTCTAGACCTGGCTTACCCAAACGGACAGCTTGAGCCGAAGTGGGGGCAACGTACCGGGAGCACGAAAGTCTACCCGGCCTAGTTACTTGTCCCAACTTCGTCTTATTTGGTATGACTTCTAACAAAAAGGTGGGCCACGCGCACGTGTGCACCATAAATTCAGAAGACTCAGAAGGAAGAAGGATTTCGTAGCAGTTTTATATGCACAATTCAGATAATATTAAAGCGGTAAAAAGCAACATTTAGCACTTTAAGCATAAATATGTAAAAAAAATCAGATAACAAACAAAGCCAATCATAACAGTTATTTTAAGCTCAAATTCTTGAACCATGAACCAGATATTCTGGGTTCGTATCCCCAGCAGAGTCGCCAGAGCTGTCACACCTCTCTTTTACACAACATCCCGGAGGAGGGTTAAGTAAAGAGAGTTTTTCCGATTAAAGGACAATCGAAACAGGATTCTTTATTAATTTCAGAGTCGCCACCTGGGAATTATATGGCATCCCAAGTCACCGGTTTTAATCTCGAATCGAGGAAAATATGACTCTGTTTACCATTCTGCGAACCAGAAATCCGAGTAAGGAATTCTGTTAATTCGGGAGAAGGTGTTAGCCATTCCCGAATTTTGTGGTTCTAGCACGGTCGCTTAACCATTTATACTTGGCCTAATTATCTTGATTTACTAAATACATTTTTTTAACTTGTTGCATGATTTTATTACCGCTTTTGGTTAGATTGTTTATAATTATAGACCTACCTTGAAACGAATCACGCGTACGTATATTCGTATTTTTTTTATATATATAAATGAAAAGAATCGTATCACGCATACGTGTACACAATAAGATTGATAGCATATTTTTATTTTTTATTATAAAAAATGAATTTATGGCCGAAATTGTGCGTGATTAAAATAAAATTATGAACTCTCGTCACTCTTGTATGATTAAATGGTGAACTGCTCATCTCGGGTTATATGAAATAAATTAATTTAATAACCTCCAAAAAAAACCTTTTCTATTAAGAAGATTTGCTCGAAGTTGCGCGAACGCATACTCCGAATTGTCTTTAGAAATGTAATCATGTCACGCGAACGTGTCCACAACTACACAATAATATTCTTAATGGCGCTATAAATTTTCAACAAATGTTTATTATGTCCGTCTATATTAAATGAAAACCATGAGAAATTACTGAGTTGAGTGCCTTGAGATTTCCAGAAAATCAAAATTTATTAGGTGTTGACCACGGGTTATATGATTTAAATGTGTCCATCTATATTAAATGAAAGCCATGGGAAATTACTGAGTTGAGTGCCTTGAGATTTCCAGAAAATCAAAATTTATTAGGTGTTGACCACGGGTAATCTGTTTATGTGCCCTAGAGCTTGATAATCAAATGCACAAGTTATTCATTATCTTCTTATGCTTAGGACTAAATGTATGTGTCTTAAAATTTGTCAAGTGATTTACTTGCAAAGCTAGGAAAAAGTTAATTGACAAGCAAACTAGTTATTTCCATAGAATTCCCATTATTCTACTCGAAGCGAACTCTACTTTGTATATCTTTTACTTAAAATACCGCGATCGGTATTCATAAATCCAATCTTCTTCTACTCAACTTGTTTTTAGTCCAAAGTTCTAATTATTTTGTTAATTTGCTTACGATGATTGAATTCGGAACAGATAAAATCAATCCAATTTATCTCGGCTTATGCAAGCTATTTACAAATACTAAATCTATACTTTGTAATAACATTGACATTATTTTTATATACTATTTTTATAAGAAAATGAGTTAATCGCATTCCTAAAATAAATGGGCCATTTATTGTTAAGAAAGAAAACTAATTTACAAATTGATTAAATAAATTGACATTTCATATACCGCAAATACACATCTGAACCCTTGGGAATATTCCATATCTTAAACGTAACGGATTATGTCAATTTTCCTCTCACTTATGGTTATACACATAACTGTTAACATGCCATATACAAACAAGAAAACTTACATCAACTAGATTTAAACAAAAATCTGATGCTTGACGAGATAAATGTACAGAAATCAAAAGAAAAGCAATAGCTTCTATTTGAAAGAACAAAACAACAATTTCAGCTCTATTTCATAGGCTTTTGATCTAGATTTACTTCAAGGTTCAAATGTCTTTACGTAGCTAGAAATGAAAGTCAAAAGGAAGTAAGATCAACAAGCATAACATCAGCTATCACCAGCAGCAACAAACAGCCCCAATCAAACAATATCTCGTACATCTTTAAACCAAATTTGAAGACCAAGTCTAAAACCTTTCTCCCTCAGGTGAACTGAGATTGTTTCAGAAGTTTAAAAAAAACAATTCTCAATCAGTAAAAAAACTTCAATGGAACAGCAGAATTGTCTTCCTGTGTGTGTATATCCATGTATGTCTTAGCCCTCAATTTTCAGAATTTTTTAGAGTTTTAAATCTCTTTCTCCTAAATCTCTTCAGCTCTCCCTCTCTCTCTGTGTTTTTTTCTTCTCTTTCTTTGTTCTTAAAATCCCCTTCTTCGCTCTCTCTCTTGAATCTGTTCCTAACACACCCTTTTATACAACTTGTTTTCCCCTCCTCCAGCCTACTGCCCGGACCCCCTTTTTAAAATCAGAAATTTCCCACTTAGGTCTGATTTTTCACTTTTTATTCCACTAAGAAAGCTTTTTCCTTATTATCAGCCCCTCACTCCCTTTTGTCCCCCATTATTGCATTAATTAATACCTTATTGACAAAGCACTAAGGATAAAGTATCACACTTACTGTTTTATTCCCTAAATCACCCCTGAAATTCCCTTGCTATTACTGCCCTAAACCAAACTGCCTAAACTGAACAATTATCTACTAATCTGTCTAACAGCTAACAACCAATTCCTAAAGTCTTACAACAGAAAATACAAAGATCTCCGATTTAGGACAGAATTTCAACTAATCGGGCAGTTAACAATCAGAACTAAAACCAAACAGAATGTTGAATGATTCAATCTATACAAACAAACTAATCAATGAAGCTTAATGAAATGATTACGTATTATAACTGACATTGATCAGCAAACAATGAAAATAGGCAATTCAAATAATTTCAGTAATATTGCCAGAATCAAGGATTAAATGGAAACTAATTAATCAACGCAACTTATTAATCTATTACACACATAACAATCATAGCATACATAAACAAATGACAGAATTGGACAAAATAAAAAGTCCACTGAAGATGAGCAGAATTAATTGCTAGGAAAATGGAAAAAATTAATAAAACTAAATTAATCAGATACATAGATAGAAAATCATGAACACAAAAATGAAGTAAAATACCTCGAAAATATTCTGACCCCAGCTTGAATCCAAATTTGGACACTTTGAGGTCGAACAGACTTTAATCGAAGTATTCTCGATTGAGAATACCTCGATTAAGGTCTATTAGACCCCAATCTTTTATTTAATTTGGACAGATTCCATGGTTTGGATTTTTAGGGTTTTGTTTTTCTTCGGATTTGGGGTTTGAACATTTTTGGGCAGATTCGAAGGGAACCAATGACGACTTATGCGTGAGGGAGGCCTAGGGGTCATTTGGTATGAATTTGGGACGGATCTGAGTGAGTTCATGTTTGGCTCAAATCTTCAAATGAAGATTCGAGAAGCTCTGAGATGATTCGAGCCAAACGGTTTGAAGATCCGTGTTGGGGGTGGCTGGAAGGTTACTGGGTGTTAGTTTGGTGGTCATCGGAGACGGTCGTGTCCTCAGGCCCACCTTCTATTTAAGATTCGAAGAGCTGGGGCCTGATTCGAGGGGAGTTATGGTGATGGTTAGAAAGAGGAGGTCGAGGGGGTTCAGGGGTGTTAAGGTGGTGACCGGCGGCGTCGTTGCCGCCGGGTTTCTGGTGAAAGGGAATTAGGGCGGCTAGGGTTTTGGGGGAGGTTGTCTCAGAGAAGACGATGAATAGGAAGGTGGGGGGTGTTTGGTTAGGGGGCTAGGGTATGAATTTAGCTTATATAGGGGAGGGGTGGTCTGATCTCGTCCGTTGGATCAGGTAAGATCTACGGTCTGGATCAATTCATTTGACTAAACGGTGTCGTTTTGGTTTAGTGGGGACTGGGTCGGTCTTAGATGCAGGTGGGTCGGGTCATGGGCAAAGGCCTGGAACCATCAGATCAAAAATCAATGAACGGTCCCGATTAAATACAATCATGCGACGTCGTTTGGTTTAATGAAAGAACTGAACTAGACCGTCGGATCTATTTGATCAACGGTCCAGATGGAAAATGCCAATGCGACGTCATTTGGTTGTCTTGAGATTACCTAGACGGCACCATCAAAATGACGTAACTCCTGCCCTATACTACGTCGTTTGATGGCTTTTGGGTTGACAGATCTGGGCTGGGTAGGAAGTGCAATTCTTGGGCCTAAAACAGGCCCAGTCCGAATCTTTTCTTCATTTTTTGAATTCTTTTCCTTTTTCTTCTTTAATTTTCTGATTTAAATACAATTCCTAATTAATTGTAAAATCTAAATACAACTACAAATATTAATTAATACTTACAATAATTAACACGCAAAACAAAGAAAATAAAATCACACAAGAGCACATTTAAATGACAAAATTACAACAATTACATATTTTTTGTGATTTTCCTTTTTTTGTAAAACAAACCTGTTAATTCCTAAATTGAAAAAACTAAATCCTAAATGCACATGCAACACATATTACATTATATTATTTTTTGTATTTTTAAATGCATTAATAAAATTACACACGCACATATACCTATGCAAACAAACAGGAAAACCGTACAATATTTCCTAAAAATAACACATAATTAAAGAAAAGACCTAATTTCAGGAGTTATTTTGGAGTAATTCGTATGAGGCAAAAATCACGTGCTCACAATAGGGCACTTGAAAATTTTGTGGAGGCCGTTGGAGATTTCGTGATGCTCGTGCTCGCCTTCTGGGGTGTTTTGGTGGCTGGACAACATACTGAGGTGGAGTGACAGAGTATTGAGGGTTCTGAGGTGGATAATACTGCTCAGTGGAGTCATGGAAAACTTGAGGAGGCTGCTCATACCTTTGAGATGTTCTCCTAGGACCTCTTCTCGACCCTGATGTCATCATGATTTCTTCAACCTTCTTATTTGTGTCGCTAAAATTATCAGACTCAATGAATATATATCAAGATATATCAAGATATATCAGACTCAATTATCAGACTCAATTCGGACAGCTTGAGTTGCGGCTTTAAAAATTGCTTGACTTATAATTTTGCCTGTCTTAAGACCATTCTGTACCATTTCTCCCATTTTGATTGCTTCCGAAAAGGATTTGCCAACTGCGAACATCATGTTTTGAAAGTAATCTGGCCCTTGCTCTTGAAGGAAGACAGTGATTAGCTTGTGGTCATCCATGGGTGGCTTAACTCTAGCTGCTTGCTCTCTCCATTTAATGGCATATTCCCTGAAACTTTCACTTGGTTTCTTCTTCAGGTTTGAAAGGCAAATGCGGTCTGGGGCAATGTCGATGTTGTATTGGAACTGATTGACAAAGGCCTGTGCCATGTCATTCCAAATGTACCAGCGAGATGGGTCTTGATCCAAAAACCATTCGAATGCTACTCCCGTAAGGCTTTCCCCAAAATAAGCCATCAGCAATTCTTCGTTTCTTCCCGCACCTCTCAGTTGATTAAAATACCTTTTCAGGTGGGCTATGGGGTCTCCATGTCCATCATACTTTTCAAATTTGGGAGTCTTGAAACCAGGCGGCAAGTGGACATCGGGGAACATGCATAGAACTTTGAAGGCAACACTCTTTTGACCTGCCAACCCTTGCATGTTTTTTAACCGTTGTTCTAAGCTTTTCACTCTTTGGGTCATTTCTTCCTGTACTATCTTTCGGGCAGGCTTCTCAATGTTTGCAAGAAGATCAAACGAGTACGAGTGGTACTCAGGAGAGTGGTACTGCTCTTGTTGTGTAGCAAATTGTGACTCATGACGAGGCTGTCCTTGACCACTGGCCCATGCTTGACACATTTCGGTCATTTGTTGTTTCAGTATTCTATTTTTCTCGAACATAATAGACTCTTGTTGAACCTTCTGACCCTGAGTCTCTTGAGCACTTGTAACAGCTTCGATTTCAGTTATCATTTTTCCTTGGATCTTGTGTTTCCAGCTTACCACAAATCGACCACCTCAACTTTATTCACAATTCAAAATAAAACATGTTAGAATGGACTCAGTCGGTCCTTATTATTATCAATATTTTTTCATTTTTTCTTTTTTTTCAATGGTGATCGAACCTGATGTGGGTTGCCTACGTATCATGTGGGAACATGAAACAGATCTTGCGTAGTTCGGGAAGATCATGTATAAAGTAAATAAACTAACCTTTTTTTGAATTTTTAATTTATTTTTTCGAAAGAAAAACTTATAAAGAAGAAAGGGAATATTTTTTGATTATGATTTTTCTTCAGCATTTTTGCAAAGAAAGACTTCTAAAGACGAAAGATTTTTATTTTTGAATTTTTTCTGGATTTCGAAAGAAAAACTTCTAAAGAAGAAAGAAAATATTTTTGGACTTTTATTTTGAATTTATGAAAGAAATACTTCTAAAAAAGAAAATATTTTTGAATTTTGAAAGAAGAATGAAAATATTTTTTTTTTTTTGGATTTTTGGAAGAAATTAAAAGAAAATATTTTTGTATATTCTTTTTAAAAAAAACAATTAAGGTCTAAAAGAAAGGCTTTCTAAAGAAGCAAGTAATGAAAAATATTTTTGGATTTTTTGAAAATTGGAGTCTAAAAAAAAGACTTTTCTAGAGAGGAAGTAAAGGAAAATATTTTTGGTTTCTTTTTTTAAAAATTATGGGCCGGAACCGATGAGGTTTGCCTATGTATCTCACATCCGGTGAGAATCAGACCCGCGTAGTTCGCCCAGTTTTGACGGAACAGGAAAACATGACACTTGAAAATTTTGGCTCGTTTTGAAATGACTTTTTTTCAGAATTTTGGCAGATTTTCAGAATTTTCTAAATACCTACCTCTCACTTTTTGTTTCTTTTTCTTCTTTCTCCTCTTTATTGATTTTCTTTTTTTTTTTCTTTTTCTTTCCCTATTCTAGAAGCTAGTCAACATGCAAGCCGAAACAGACAGATACGCAAGTAGCACGTAAGATGCATCAAGATGATCTTTTGATTTTTGGGTACATCTGTCCTAGACAGACCCAATCCCTGTGTTGAGTCTCCAAAGTTAAATGCACATGATGCAAACAAACGTTCCTACTAGGGATCCGGCATGAGGCTGAGTTATTCTAGGTTTAAAACCTGGGTGTATTGTTCTAGACCTAGCTTATCTGAGCGGACAACTCGAGCCGAGGAGGGGCTGCGTACCGGTAACCAAAAGATCATCCGGCTTTGCAACTTGTCCGATCCTCGTTCTATTTGGGATATAACACTAACAAAAAGAAGTCACGACCAGCGTGCACTCCTCGGGAGAAAGAAGAGAGGGGTTTCGTAGTAGTTTATATACAATTCAGATAATATCAAAGAGGTAAAAGCAACATTTAGCACATTAGGCCCAAACATGTAATAAAATCAAATAATAAATAAACCCAAATACAACAATTCATCTAATCTCGAATTCTGAACCCTGAACCAGAGATTTTGGGTTCATTCCCCAGCAGAGTCGCCAGAGCTGTCACACCTCCTTTTTACCTACACCCCCGGGAAGGGTATATAAGGGAGTTTTTTCCAACTTAAAGTGACAATCGAAACGGGATTTATTTGTTTAAAGATTCAGAGTCGCCACTTGGGATATTTTTTGGTGTCCCAAGTCCACAGTTCATATCCCGAATCGTGGAAAGATTGACTCTGTTTTACAGTCCGCGAACACAGAAATCCGGGTAAGGAATTCTGTTAACCCGGGAGAAGGTGTTAGGCATTCCCGAGTTTTGTGGTTCTAGCACGGTCGCTCAACTGTTATATTTGGCCTATTTTCTTGATTTAAATACATGTTTCAGCCTATGGTGCAATTTTAACTAATTAACCGCTTTTAATCATTTTTAAGGAATAGCAACATCATTTAAAATACGTCCTGAACCACGTCATATAAATGCACTCACGGTCCCTGACACATTTTATCCAACGTTGTTGAGATTTGGATTTGGGTCACATAAATGCGCACCCGAGTTTAGGAAGATAAATTATTAACTAGCGCGCCTAAAGCAACTATGCATTTTTAAGTTTGCGAGGGCCATGGAAAATTCGCTAAATGGCACACCTAGATTTCTAAAGGATTCAAAATTAATTCAATGAGGGACATTCATTTGAGATTTTTGTTCGGCACGGCACACCTCAAATTATTTCAAAGGGGTTTTATAATCCGAAATTGTTATGATCAGGTCACATGAAATGCACCTTCGAATTTGGAAATTATAAATCACAACTACGTCACGGGAACCATACCCGTAGCCATAATAATTTAATTATGTGCCTAAAGCAAACTACGATGATTTGTTATTATTTTTCCTACAAATAGATTAACCTTTCATTCAAACAAGATCCAATTTCAAACTTAATGTCTTCAACATAATTGGCATGAACTTAAATAATCATAATACTCCAAGTTTAATCACGGTTCACTCAAAATGCAAAATTAACATCACATGGATTAACTTTTTGTCAATTTGAGAACATAAAACTTAAACCCAATAGCATAGACTAAAATGATATGTGATGCTGCCAACCATATTTCTAAGCTATATATCATATGCTTATTTGGCTCACTTTTATTTGCTATAAAAATACACTAATTAAAGCACTATCTTTTCCAATTCAGCCACATCAATTTTTTTTTGCCAATTCAATCAGTTTCTTTTGATGGCACTCCAAATACCTCTACTGCCTTATAGGAAAGGAAAACAATTTTTTTTATGAGTCATGGAAATCAGTGTGAAGTACATCTGATACGTTCTATTATAAATTTCACATCGTCATTGCAAATTAAACACAATTTAAACCCAAGGTCTCCATGAATCAGATTCAATACCAAATAAAGCAATTAACAGATCTCAAATTAGATAGGCGTGAGTGGACCTTTGATGTTTAACTCGACCAAACAAAAGCCTTCAATCAGAGATGGAAACTTAATTAGCAGAACAAAACGATAATAGGACAACACCGTCGATCACAAACGGAACTTCGAACAGAACCTCACATTCATAACATTGTAATAACATTTTAATAGAACTAGAATAAAATGAAAGAAGTAATCTTACCACCAAAAATGGAAATCTCGAACCAGACCAGAAAAACCGTCGGAACCGCGACAAAACTCCACAACGGGCCTCGTCAGAACCACGGACAGAACCTTATCGTTAACTCAACCCGACTAAAACTTCGAACTCGCCGGATTCCAGGGTTTTAAATCGACAATCAGAAGAAGAAACTAATATTTGAAACAAAAATCAAAGGACTTGAATCTGAAGTCCGTCCTCTGTTTTCGCCGTTCGTCCCTTCACCACAAAATCCCCAAGTTTCTTTTGCTATGTCACTATGTGTTTATATGAAGAATCCCCAATTGAATAAAGTATTTTTTGTTTGAGAAGAAAATTTCAAATGTATGGTTGCCGTGATATTTGAAGAAGGAGGTGCCTCCTTTATCCCTAAGTCAGCTTTTTGGTTTTTTCTTGGCATTTTAGCTGACGAATTTTCTGGAGTCGACCATGGGAACGACAGATTCCATTTTTGCAGAGTGTATTTTTGCCTCCTCCCTCATTTAGGGATTAGGTACTATTATATAGGGGTAGGGATTAGGTTAGGGGTATGGGCCTAGGAATTATGGGCTTGGGAATTATGGGTTAGGTCCAAAATTAGGCCTAAAAATGGGTTGCTCGAGCCCAAGTTTTATTCTTTTCCCGAGAACGAGACTAAAATATGATCTCATTTATTAATTAGTCCTACTTAAGTAAAATAACTGTTAAAATAAGACTGGCTATTAAAATAAATTATTTTTTTTGGTATTTTTAAAAATTACTACAAAACATTAATAGAATAATTTTTGCAATTTTCATTTTTCTTGTAATAAAATAAAGTAAAAGATTCAAAATTAATTAAAATAGCTATATTAGGCCTAAACTAAATATTTACGTGCTAATATATGAAAATTTTGGGAAGGGTCAAAAATCACATGTCTACGACGAGGCTGGACATGCTCTTAGTAGATGATTTGAGTTATCTTATGGTTGGTGTTGCATGAGCTACGAAGGTTGGTATTGTGGATCATCGGATTCTATGTCATATAGCTTTGTTCCAAGTGGGGGAGACCACTATCGACGATCAAATTACAGGGTTATATGTTATATCAGTTTTGGCTTGAGATGTGTATGGGGTGTTAAAGGGTTCCCCTGGAACTTGTATATGATTAAGATCTGAGGTTTGCATGGGATAATGCTGGGACTTGTTGTATTTATGCATAATTAATAATTCTACACTTCAATATCAGAGAGGTTAGAGAAACAACTTCAGATTCACACAAGGTCTTTTTAGAGTGGGGGTCATGGTTACGGGATTATGTGGTGCTTCATAGGAAATACAGTGGTGTATGAGTTTTGATTTTGGGATCTTGTTGTGTACCGATAGGGAAAAATGTTACCTTGAAGAAAAGTCGAGGAGGATTCGAAGAAAGAGGTGAGCTCGATGGTGTTAGGTCAGCATAGCAATAAAGGTAATTGGTCCTTTTAGGGTGGTAATTCTTTACCGGTGTTTGTGGTAGTACTCTTTGGTTGGATGGTTTGCATGACTCGGTTGAGTTGGGGAGATTCAATTCTGATGGCTTGGTTATGTGCGGATGTGTTTCGGAGAGTTCTCGACAGTGTGAACCATGCTTGAGCTAGCTGTCAGCTAGTAACATAAGGAGTATGTTGTGTATTATGGTTTTCTCCTAGATAGATATCACAAGTTAAGAGAATGTTATCACTGTTGGACATTGCATGTAGAGAGCGTGTATTTTAGGAGGCACCTTGTGTTTTGACTTGCGGATGCTTGACTAGTGTTATGGTAATCGCCTAGTTTTAGGCTTCTGAGGTTCAGGTTGTGCTATGTGGCATGAAAGGTCTATGTGGATGTTTTCCGTAAGATGCAGTATGAGTGATTTATCAACCATTTGGGTAGCGAAGTTGAGATCAGGTATAGAGATTCTGTATTCATGAGGTTTAGGGGCTAGATGTCCTCATAGACAGACTATTCCTTAATTGCAGATTGTGAAGAAATGCTGAGAATTGAAAAACTAATAGTATGAGTTAAGGATTGGTTGTTATGGAATTTTGGGGAGGTTATTCATCTATTTTGGGATGATCGGAATTGGTTTGGGGGCTATTTGTAAGCCTAATGAGAATATGTATTCTATATATAAATTCAACTTTGGTTACTCTCATGTAATTGCTATCCTGGGTATAGTACCAGGCAGAATGGATGTTATTCCTGCCCCAATCTATTTTATGTGCTTCTCTGTTATGCTATGATGGGTTGTGAAGTTACATGATTATTCGCATGCATGTTGTAATCTCGTTCAGGCCTTATGGCGATATGAGCGAGTTAGCCCTCGTAATGTTGATTTGCTTATTGCATATTAGTTGTGCTTGTTTTTCTACGTATTTTATTATTCCTATTTATCTTTCCACAGTTATATTGATATTGGCATACATGTTATTGGTGATCCTGGGCATTTAGGCTCGATGTGTATCCCTATGTGGATTGATATATTTGGGATCCGGTTGCTCATCCCAATGAATGTTATGTGGGATACCCTTCCTTGTATTTATTTCGTGTTTTATTTTCCCTCTGTGGGATGAGTTAATGAAATTGTACTTTTGTTTTTGTATCTGTTATGCTTGTTAAAGAGTCCTCGTACCTTGCTTTCTTTCTATTGTTAGATAATTTCTTTTTGAGTTGTTGCTTGTTTGGTGTATGGATGGTGTTGTGTGAGAACCCATGTGATTTTGATGTGACTTGTCAACTGAGCTGCTTGTATTATCTGAGATGAGGTTTATAGACCTAAGATTTACACTATCGTATCTGGATTAGGAGTGTTTGGAAGAGTGATACTCCCTCTGTTCCAGTTTATGTGAACCTATTTCCTTTTTGGTCCGTTCCAAAAAGAATGAACCCTTTCTAAATTTGGTAACAATTTAGCTTAAAGTTACAACTTTACCCTTAATGAGAAGCTTTTATAACCACACAAATACTCTGGGCCCCATTTGAACTTGTTTAGGACCACAAATTCCAAAAGTCTTCATTTTTTACTTAAACTTCGTGCCCAGTCAAACAGGTTCACATAAATTGGAACGGAGGAAGTACCATATTTTCGCTCAGAATTGGCCAATGATCCCTTATCGGACGAGAGAGCTTCTTGGCTTGTTGATTTCATGAGTGGTTATGAGTTTCTGCATGTTTTATTTATCATAGGCAGCATTGCGAAGGTCCAGAACGAGGTTTTATTGGATATGAAGAGTATTACCAGTACCAAGATTGTTATTCAGCAGCTACGGTGGTTGAAAGTTATTGCTATGGGCATCTGAGTTATGTGTAATATTAGGTGATTATACCTTGGGTTAAGGTTGTGACTTGATTCAGATTGTACAGAGTTGTACAGTGCATAGATACAAGAATCGGGTCATATAATGAGTTTCGAATGTTGGAAATTTAGGTTTTAAGTTTAGGGACTAAGGTTGAAGTAAGGATCCTCTATTAGGTGGTGTTGTCGGGCTTATATGGATTAAGGTAATGTCGGATCACCCATGGTTGTGTGTATGGTGGGATCACCCATGCTGGATGTCTGCTACTTGGCATAAGGAATATGTTGTGCATTATGGGTTTCTCCTGGATGGATATCAAAAGTTAATAGAATACTAAAACTATTGGACATCGCATGTGAATAGCGTGCATTTTAGGAGGCACCCTGCGTTTTGACTTGCACATGCTTGACTAGTGTTATGGTGATCGCCGGGTTTTGGGCTTCCGAGGCACCTTGCGTTTTGACTTCCCTCAAGTCAAGGTTGGACACAACACTTACCTTTTTTTGCAATCAAATCAATACTCAACCATAGCCTTTCCTTAAGAATTAGCCTCCAAACCAGTCAAATCTAGCCAAATATAGTTCAAATAATTCAAAATAAGCTTTAGAAACTACATACGAGTGAAAAAGATTAGATCTGTAATGAAATTGAAAAAGTCAACAAAAGTTAATCCCGAGCTTGCTTGTCAAAATCCGAGATTTGGATCAAAACTTGATTACTCATTCACCCCCGAGCCCGATTATGTGATTTGTTTCCAAATCCGACCTCAATTTGGGGTCTAAATCTCAATTTTGCAAAATCCCTAATTTCTACCCAAAACCCCTAATTTCTACCATGAAATTAATAGATTAAAGGTTTTAAATCAATGGGTGACTATAAAAATACATTAAAACTAGTTAAAATCACTAACCAATAAAGTGGGGATGAAATTCCTCTTGAAAACCGCCTCTAGGCCAAGCTCTATCTTTTAAAATGGTTAAAAATGGTCAAATCCTAACTGTCAGCACTTTAAATATCTCGGCGTCAGGTGTTCTTCGTGTTTCGTGTTCCCGATGCATGGCCAATTGTCCTTCGCGTTTGCAAAGGCTTCTCCCCTGCAAGCCTTCGTGTTCTCAACCATGTTCGCATTCGCGAAGAAGAGCCAATAGTCCTCCCCCCGCTATCCCCAAAACATCGCTTTCGTGAGATGCCTATCACGTTCGTGAAGGGTAAGCCCCCCACTACTTCGCGTTAGCAGCTGGCCTCTTGTGTTCACGAAGAGAAACCAGCCCCAACCCCAGTTTCCCCTTCGCAATCGCAAAGTACAAAGCACCAGACACCAGAAATAGCGAATTTACAAGTCCGAAATGATCTGAGACCTATCTGAAACTCACCCGAGCCCCTCGGGCTCCCAACTGACACATGCATACAAGTGTAATAACATCATAAAACTCTCTCACATAATAAAAATACCAAAATAAAATCTATAACCACGAATCAGACTTCAAAACACACGAAATTTAAAAGAAAACTCATGAACCTCTAAAATCACAACCAAGCGTCGAATCCTATCAAACAAACTCTGAATTGTACCAAATTTTGCAAACAAGTTTCAAATAACAAAATAGACCTATACCAAGTTCTAAAACCAAAATCTGAACCCGATAACCATAAAGTCCACCTATAGTCAAACGTAGAGAATTTCAAAACATTCAAATTGCTAACTATCGACAAAACGAGTCAAATCAACCTAGGACTTCCAAATTCAATTTCGAGCATATGCCCAAGTCTAAAATCACAATACAAACTAATGGAATTATCAAAATACCGATCCTGAATTGTTTACCCAAAATGTTGACCGTAGTTAGTTCAAGTTGTTTTTAAACCTAAAATCACATTTTCTTCAAATTTTACGTAAACACTTTTTAGAAAAAGACATGAACCATGCACACAAATCAAGAATCACTAAATGAGGCTAGTGGAGGTCTCGGAATTTAAAATTAACGGCTAGTACTCAAAACGACTTATCGGTCGTCACAACGGTCCTTTTATCATAATTTGATACTCAAAATTTACTTTTAGAAAAGATTAACCAAACACAATTTTCTTATCAAATATTGTAAAAGTACTTCTCAAACGAATTGGCCAAACACAAACTGCTAATATCCAAAAGTACTTTTTTCAAAAAGCACTTTTAAACAAAAGTATTTTTTAAAATAAGTAGTTTTTGACAAATTGGCCAAACAAATAATATACAAAAATATATACATTTGCCAACTATTATTTTGGAGGACCGAGTTAATTATCCATGCCTTGATGATTTTCAAGTCGGTTAGCTGTTGGCAAACCAAACCTATATAGCTCAGTGCCATATTCTTCAAAGATTGTTTCACATATTTTTTCCCTATTAGTTTTTAGACACGCGTTGCGCGTGTAATCTTTATTAATGAGAATAATTTTTTTAAGCATCAAAGCAATCTGCAAGGAATGTAATTATGATAGTTTTAATGGAAATACTAAGAAATATGTTCACAATATAGTACCTGAAAAAAGGGGAAAATGCATAATCGCATTACATATATAGAAAATGGCTTTTTTAACCAAAATAATCATCATTTGACTATTCTATAGTTTGATGATTAAGACATGTTAAAAAAGAAAACACGTGAATGTGATTGTATGTCGCGACCCGGTCGGTCGTTTTGAGAATAATAGCCCTGATCCCCTATTTACTACTTTCTCCATATCTTTTTCTGCTTATGTGACTTGCCGAGAGGTTTTGTTTTTGGTTTCGGAGTGAACTAGGATACTTAATCCCTAAAACAGAAGCTTAAGTTCTAGGGTTTTGTCTGTAGTTGGAACCATCTGAAGACGACTCCGGAATGGAGTTTCGTCAGTTCTGTTAGCTCCGTTGGGTGATTTTGGAATAAGGAGCATGTCTAGATTGTGAATTAGAGGTATGTAGCTGAATTAGGCTTAAAATGGCAAAAGCTGAAATTTTTGGGAAGTTTGACTGGAAGTGTACTTTTTGATATCAGGGTTAGATTTCGATTTTAGAAGTTTGATTAGGTCTGTAATGTCAATTATGACTTGTGTACAAAATTGGGGTCAATCGGACGTGATTTGATAGGTTTCGGCATCGGTTGTAGAAGTTTAAAGTTTCAAAGTTCATTAAGTTTGGATTGGAGAGTGATTCATATTTTTGTTGATGTTTGATGTGTTTTGAGGGCTCGACTAAATTCGTATAATATTTTCGGACTTGGTGGTATATTTGGTTGAGGTCCTGGGGGTCTCGGGCGGATTCTGGATGGTTCATCGAAAAAAATTGGACATGTTGAAGTTGCAGAATGTTCGGTGTTTCCAGTTGTTGATTTTCTTCTTCGTGTTCGCGAGGGAAGTACCGCGTTCACGAATGGGAGTTGGAGATAGGAGAGGATTTGTGCTTCATATTCGCAATGAAGGTCTCGCATTTGTGAAGCTCTAAGGTAATAAGTCTACGCGTTCGCGATGAGGGTCCTGCCTTCGCATAGAGAAAGCTGGTCAACAGAGTCTCCAGGCAATTTGCCTACGCATTCGCGATGATGGTCCCGTGTCTGCGTAGGGTCGAGCTGAGTAAGCTTCGCGTTTGCGATTAGGACATCATGTTTGCGATAAAGAATTTTGGACTAAAGCAATTTTGTGCTTCACGAACGTGAGGGTTCTTCTGCGTTTGCAAAGAAGGGATCACTGGGCAGTTATAAACATTTCAGAAACGAGGATTTAGCCATTTTTATATAAACTTGAGATAAAGAGCTTGGATTTGGACGAAATTGTCACGACCCAAACTGATGGGCCGCGACAGGCACCCGTTACCTTAATCAACCGAGTACCAACATAATGTATCTTTTCATGTCATACTATTATAGATAATTGAGCTGGAATGCTGCCGTGAGATAAGTAGAATACAACATGTGATACCAACTTATACATAAGACATACGGTCCTATAAGACCAAAATGACCACTCGTACACTAAACATTTGAACATAGGCCGACAAGGCCATACAATCTTTTACATACATGTCATCTATCTACAAGCCTCTAAGAATACATAATTTTCATAAAGGTCGGGATAGAGTCCCACCATACTAAACAATACACGTCCAAATCATACTAACCAAACAAGCAACTTCGAAGCAAATGGAGTGTACCAACATCTTTCGCTGAGCTGATAGTCTACTTGGAGGGCTCTCGACCTATCTATCGGGACTTGTGGGCATGAAACGCAGCGTCCCTATGCAAAAGGGATGTTAGTACAAATAATGTACCGAGTATGTAAGGAATGAAACTAAGTAAATAATAGACATGAGAGAAACATGGAGTAAAAGACTTAACATGTATATCTGAATAGCTCTAAATCATGAAATACTTATAGTGTCATGCATATGCGTATGAATGCCATGTTGTGCATAGGTACATGTGTTTATAACATCATCAAGCCTCTGAGGGCATCCCATCATATTATCTTGGTCTCTGTGGGCAAAATTATCAATGTATACCAGCTGATCAAGTGGTGGTGCAGATATAAAGTCGTAACCCATATCCCATATACATATATATATATATATATATATATATATATATATATATATATATATATATATACGTGTATATAATGTCATCTAGTCATGGGTCAATGTACATGAATGCAATGCATGAGAATTGCGTCAATAAAATATCTCGGAGTGTCATAAGACCATTATGCCTTGAGTAGTATCATGAAGTAAACCTTTTTTTCAACTTATGTATTTTTCTGAACTCATGAACAGACGATAGAATAAAATGACACATGGGGAGTCAAGAACATAAGTATTTCTAGTATTTCTATGAATAGAGTCATTTATGAAAATTGTGCATTTGCTCGTTTCGTTTGTGTCGTATAGATCATGCCAAAAAAAAGAAGGGATAGCCTTGACATACCTGGAGTAGGAAAAAATTTGTATGATATTTTTGAGAAGGATTGCACCGTACTCCCTTAGAATCACAAATCCCACGTTGCTATAGTATTAAATAGTGTTCGTATGAAATTCTTGAAGCAATAACGTTGCCATTTTAAAATTTATTCTTGCTGAAGCTTTTGCTTAAGGTATGAACAATTGATAACATTGCTATTATAAAGTTTATTCTGACAGAGGCTTGTTCTTAAAAGATGAGAAATGCAGTTGTGAATTAGAAAGGTTAACCTTTAGGTGGGCTCCACTTGATAGGATGACTAATCCATATGATTCTCTAAAGGTGACACATTAATTTTTGACTTAAGAGTCATATTTAAGAATGTTTCTTGGTTGCCACGTTGGGGCCTTTAAACCTTATCCAAGATCTTGAATTATTTAACCACCAATTCATTAATTAATTGTTAACCTCCCACTAAAATCAATAATTACTTGGTTATCCACATAATAAAGAATTATCTCAAATTACTTAAAATACTACTCACCTTTAACACGCCTTATTATCATGTCCATGTGGTACCTTATTTTGTACTAGTCCATAAATATCGGGTATTTAGCTCGGGCCGTATTTTATCCCAAAATGCCAAACTTCGACAAAACTCTTTTTTTTTCGATTTGCTTACCCTCTCACATTCATGAATTTACTTATACCTTGTCTGAAATAGCATAATACTTATAATACCAGGTGACGAGTGTGTACACGTGCTAATTTTTGACAAAGTAGTTTTTACCGAGTAGTCTCCTGTTTCAACTTAATTGAGTTACAGCAGCATGTGTTGTTATCCCGTTTAGCCTAATATCGCATCTCTATGTATCTTAAATGCTTATTTGAACTCCGTGCAACATGCTTAGTTGATTTTCTATTTTTTCTTGGTTTGTATCAGTTTTAACTATAGAATTCTTGTTATTAATTGTTGTATTAATCGGTTTTGAGCTGTGTGTTTACTTTTGGGACTGCGAGGCGGTACCTCAGGAGATCCCCCTGCACATTTACTTTTGAGACTACAAAGCGGTGCATCAGGAGATCTCCCTGCACATTGACTTTTGAGATAATGAGGCGGTACCTCGGGAGATCTCCCTGCACATTTACTTTTGAGACTACGAGGCGGTACCTCGGGAGATCTTCTTGCATATTTACTTTTGGGACTACGAGAGGTATCTCGGGAGATCCCCCGATTTTTATCTTTGTGTGTTGTGGTGCTATTTTTCTATGGTTTTCTCTTTGTTGAAAGTCTCTTATTACATTGCTATACTTGTTCAGTCTTTTTATTTATTCCAGTAGGGCTTTGACCTGGCATCATCATTACTCTACTGAGGTTAGGCTTGGCTCTTACTGGGTACTATTATGGTGTACTCATGCTACTCTTTTGCACATATTTTGTGTGTAGATCCAGGTACTTTTTATCAGCCTCGTTATCAGTGAGCAGCGAGATTTTGGAGACTTCAAGGTATATCTGCCCGCGTCCGCAGACCTCGGAGTCCCCCTATATTCCCTCCTATGTCGTTTAGCTTTTCATACTTTCTTAGGCTCTGGTGTATAGAGATACTAGTTTTCTTTTGTAGCTTGTGACTTATGATTACTAGGTTTTGGGAATATTATGTATACTCGAGTGTTGGGTTACTTGTACATGCCGAGCATCATTTTATCATTTTATAGTTATTTGTTGTAGTCTAGTTGTTAAACTCTATTTTCATTTTTGTTATTCCGTAATTTTTTAGGCTTACCTAGTCGTAGAGACTAGGTGCTGTCACGATGTCTTACGGTGGGAGATTTGGGTCATGACAAGTTAGTATCAGCGCTCTAGTTCATAGGTGTCGTGAGTCACAAGCAGGTTTAGTAGAGTCTCGTGGATTGGTACAGAGACGACTGCACTTATCTTGGGGAGGCTATGGAACTATTTGGAAAATTTCACTTCTTTTGATTCCCTTGTCCTATGAAATTGTTGACTTCAACATTCTAAACTTATGTCTTCTATTCTCTCACAGAGGGTGATGACACGTATAGATGGATCAGATGACCAGGCACCCATGCCCCTGTTAGAGCCGCGAGAGGCTGGGGCCAGGGTAGAAGCCGAGGATGTCCACGTGGTGTAGTAAGGGCACTCGCACGAGCTTCTATAGAGGAGCCCCCAGTAGCTCCAGTCGGAGAGCAGGCACCTGAGACGCTTGTTAGCGCACCAGCTCTTCAGAAGACCCTTGCAAAGTTCCTGAGCATGTTCAGTACTCTAGCTCAGGCAGGGTTGATTCCACTTTCTCCTACCACATCTCACGCCGAGGGAGGAGAACAGACTCCCACCGCCCACACCCTAAAGCAGCGGGTTCAGGTCGATCAGATTCCGGAGGTTATACAAGTATAGCCGGTAGCCCCAGTTAGGCCCGAGGGTATGGCATCAGCTTATGAGGGGGATGAGCTTAGGCTCTAGAGATACGAGAAGTACCACCCTCCTACTTTTAGTGGCTTGCCGTCAGAGGACGCCCAGGGTTTTCTCGATGAGTGTTACCGTATCCTTCGAACTACCGCTGTAGCGTAGTCGAGTGGGGGTTCTTTCACTACGTTCTATCTTAGAGGAAAGTCCTATCAGTGGTAGAATTCTTATGAGTTTGGTAGTCCGACTGAGGCAGCTTCACTTACTTGGACTCAGTTCTCGGATATGTTTTTGAGGGAGTATGTTCCCCAGAGCCTCAGAGATGCATGGCGCGCCGAGTTTGAGCAGTTGTGCTAGGATGCTAAGACTATGTCATAGTATGCGGTTCGTTTCAGTGATTTGGCTAGGCATGCACCAGCCTTGGTTGCTACAGTTCGAGAGAGGGTCCGTCGATTTATTAAAGGGCTCCACCCTAGTATCAGGCTTATCATGGCCCAAGAGTTGGATATGGATATTTCATACCAGCAGGTTGTGGGTATTGCTAGGAGAGTGGAGGGTATGCTTGCTAGGGAGAGAGTGGAGAGGCCAAGAGGTCTCGAGAGTCTGGAACTTATAGAGGTACTCATTCCCCAACTGCAATTCGTCATTGTAGGGGATATATGAGTCACCCTGTTCATTTAGCATTATTAGTCGCCAGTAGTATTCTGGCTACTCCTAAGCCTAGGAGCCTTATTATGCACCGCCAGTATCTAGTGCACCTCCTGCACGGGGTACTTTCAGTCGTCAGTCCAGCAGACCTGGCCCTAGCTAGCCACAATAGCCATGCTTTTTGAGATCTTGTTTTGAGTGTGGCAACACTCACCATATGGTGAGGGATTGCCCCAGACTTAGGAGGGTGCACCTCCACAGACTTCTTAGGCACCACATGCTCCACCGGGTCCTCAAGCTATGATTACAGCACTAGCTACCACTCTACCTGCTTAGCCAGCTCGAGGTGGAGGTCGGGCAAGCAGAAGTCACCCTAGAGGGGGAGTACAAGCCAGATATTATGTCGTTCCCGCTCGTACAAAGGCAGTTGCATCCGAATCTATCATTATCGGTATTGTTACGATCTATCATAAAGATGTGTTAGTTTTATTTGATCTAGGCTCCCCCTATTCCTATGTGTCCTCTTATTTTTCCCGTATTTGGGAATATCTCGTGATTCTATTCTCCTATTTATGTGTCTACACATCTTGGAGATTTTATTGTTGTTGATCGTGTGTATTGGTCGGGTTTGGTTGTTCTTAGTGATTTTTAGACCAGAGTCGATCTATTATTTCTCAGTATGGTAAATTTTGATATTATTTTGGGCATGGACTAGTTGTCACCCCATTATGCTATTCTTGATTGTCATGCCAAGACCGTGAAGCTGGCTATGCCAGGGTTACCGTGATTAAAGTGGAGAGGTACCTTAGATTATACTTCGAGCAGAGTTATTTCATTTCTTAAAATTCAATGAATGGTTTAGAAGGGGTGTGACGCGTATCTAGCTTATGTGAGAGATGTCAGTATTGATACCCCTACAGTTCAGTCAGTTTTAGTAGTGAGAGATTTCCCATGTGTATTTCCAGCTAATCTTTCGGGCATGTCGCCCGGCAGAGATATCGACTTTGGTATTAATTTCTTGCAGGGCACTTAGCCCATCTCTATTCCCCCATATCGTATGGCCTCTCCAGAGTTGAAGGAGTTGAAGGAACAATTACAAAAATTGCTTGATAAGGGCTTCATTCGACTCAGTGTGTCACCTTGGGGTGCTCCGGTCTTGTTTGTGAAGAAAAAGAATGGTTCTATGCGTATGTGCATTGATTATCTCCAAGTTACAGTGAAGAACATGTATCCCTTTCCTCGTATTAATGACTTATTTGATCAGTTACAGGGTACCCGAGTGTTTTCAAGACTGACTTACATTTAGGTTAGTATCAATTAAAGATTCGGGAGCCAGATATCACAAAGACTGCTTGCAAGACTTGGTATGTTCACTACGAGTCCCTTGTGATGTCATTTGGGTTGACCAATGCCCCAACAACATTTGTGCATTTGATACACAGTGTATTCAGGCCCTATCTTAACTCATTTGTCATTATTTTTATTGAGGACATTCTGGTGTACTCCCGGAGTCGAGAGGATCATGACAGCACCTGAGGACTATGCTTCAGACCTTGAGAGAAAAGAAGTTATATGTAAAATTCTCAAAGTGTGAGTTCTAGTTAGACTCAGTGGTGTTTTTGGGTCACATAGTGTCGAGTGGGGGAATCAAGGTGGATCTGAAGAAGGTGAAAGCAGTGCAGAGTTGGCCCAGACCGTCCTCAGCTACGGAGATCCGGAGTTTCCTTGATTTGGCGGGTATTAACGTCGATTTGTAGAGGGTTTCTCATCTATTGTAGCGCCTATGACCAGGCTGACCCAGAAGGATGCTCTGTTCATATGGATAGAAGAGTGTGAGAAGAGCTTTCAAAAGCTCAAGACAGTTTTGACTACATCCCCAGTATTGGTATTGCCTACAGGTTCAGGGTCTTATACTGTATATTGTGATGTGTCGCATGTTGGTCTTGGCGTGGTGTTGATGCAGGACCGTAGGGTGATTGCCTACGCGTACAAACAGTTGAAGGTGCATGAAAAGAACTATCCTATCCACGACCTTGAGCTAACAGCTATTGTTCATGCCTTGAAGATTTGGCGGCAGTATTTGTACGGAGTCCCTTGTGAGATCTATACTGATCACCAGTGTTTGTGGCATCTGTTCAAGCAGAAGGATCTTGACTTGCGTCAACGGAGGTAGTTAGAGATGCTTAAGGATTATGATATCACTATTCTATGTCATCCCGAAAAGGCCAATATGGTAGCCGATTCCTTGGGTCACAAGGTGAAGAGTTTGGGGAGCTTAGCATGTCTACCAGTAGCAGAGAGGTTGTTGGCATTGGATGTTCAGGCCTTGGCCAACCAGTTTGTCAGATTGGATATTTTTTATCCGAGTCGCGATTTGGCTTGTATGGTCTCCCAATCTTCTCGTTATGATCGTATTAGGGAGCATCAGTATGTTGACCCCCATCTGCTTGTCCTTAAGGACACAGTTCAGTATGGTGATGCTAAGGAGCTCCCTATTGGTGATGATGGTGCATTGAGGATGCAGGGTAGGCTATGTGTGCCCAATGTAAATGGTTTTCATGAGTTGATTCTCCAGGAGGCTCACAGTGCGTGGTATTCCATTCATCATGGTGCCGCAAATAGGTATTAGGACTTGAGGCAGCATTATTGGTGGAGGAGAATGAAGAAGTACATAGTGGAATATGTAGCTTGGTGTCTAAATTGCCAGCAAGTGATGTATGAGCATCAGCGGCCAGGTGGGTTGCTTTAGAAGTTAGAGAATTCAGAGTGGAAATGAGAGAGGATCACTATGGATTTTGTCTTTGAGCTTCCACGGACTTAGTGAAAGTTTGATGCAGTTTGGGTGATTGTGGATAGGCTGACCAAGTCAGCTCATTTCATTCCTGTGATGACTACTTATTCTTTCGAGCATCTGGCTCGAGTTTATATCCGCGAGATTGTCAGACTTCATGGCATTCCGGTATCTATCATATCTGACTGGGGTGTGTAGTTTACATTGCAGTTTTAGAGGGTTATACAATATGAGTTAGGTACTTGGGTTGAGTTGAGCACAACATTTCACCCTCAGATGGAGGGACAGTCCGAGCACACTATTCAGATACTAGAAGATATGCCTCATGCTTGTGTGATGGAGTTTGGGGTTATTGGGATCATTTCTTTCCACTTGCGGAGTTTGCCTACAATAACAGTTATCAATCGAGCATTCAGATGGCACCGTATGAGGCTTTATATATTAGATGGTGTCGGTCTCCAGTGGGTTTGTTCGAGCTGGGCGAGGCTAGATTATTGGGTACAGACTTGGTTCAGGATGCTTTGGAGAAGGTTAAGGTGATTCAGGATCGACTTCGCATAGCGCAATCCATATAGAAGAGTTATGCGGATCAAAAGGTTCGCGATGTTGCATTCATGGTTGGAGAGCAGGTCTTGCTCCAGGTATCTCCCATGAAGGGCGTTATGAGGTTCGGAAAGAAGGGCAAGTTGAGCCCAAGGTTTATTAGCCCATTCGAGGTGTTGCGGCGAGTTGGGGAGGTTGCTTAAGAGCTTGCCTTGCCTCCCAATGTAGCAGGAGTTCATCCAATATTCCATGTTTCTATGCTTTGTAAGTATCATGGCGATCCATCTCATGTGTTCGTTGATCTTAGTCTAGTTGGACAAGGATCTGTCTTATGTTGAGAAGCCGGTGGTTATTTTGGACAGGCAGGTTCCAAGTTGAGGTCAAAGAACATTACTTCAGTGAAGGTTCAGTGAAGGGGTCAGCCGGTCAAGGAGGCGACTTGGGAGACTGAGCACGATATGTGCAGCCGTTATCCTCATCTATTCACCACTTTAGGTATGTCTCTATACTCATTCGAGGATGAACGATTGTTTTAAGAGGGGGATGATGTCACGACCCGGCCAGTCATTTTGAGAGTAATAGCCTCGATCACCTATTTACTGCTTTTCCCGTATCTTTTTCTGCAATTATGTGACTTGTTGGGAATTCCTATTTTTTGGTTTCGGAGTAAATTGGGAAACTTAGTCCCTAAAATGGAAGCTTAAGTTCTAGAATTTTGACCGTAGTTGGAACTGTGTGAAGACGACTCTGGAATGGAGTATTTTCGGTTTTGTTAGCTTTATTGGGTGATTTTGGACTTAGGAGCGTGTCAGAATTGTGAATTGGAGATCTGTAGCTGAATTAGGCTTGACATGGTGAAAATTAAATTTTTGGAAAGTTTGACCGGAAGTAACTTTTTGATATCGGGGTAGGATTCTGATTCCGAAAATTAAAGTAGGTTTGTAAGGTCTATTATGACTTGTGTACAAAATTTTGGGTCAATCGGACGTGATTTGATAGGTTTCGGCATCGGTTGTAGAAGTTTGAGTTTCAAAATTCATTAAGTTTGGATTGAAGGGTTGTTGTTATTTGATGTATTTTGAGGGCTCGACTAAATTTGTATGATGTTTTAGGATATGTTGGCGTAATTGGTTGAGGTCCCTAGGGCCTTAGGTAGATTCCGGGTGGTTAACGGACAAAAATTGGACTTGTTGAAGTTGCAGAATTTCTGGTGTTTCTAGTTGCTGGTTTCCTTCTTCGCGTTTGCGATGGAAGTACCGCATTCATGAAGCTCTGAGGTAATAAGTCTACGCGTTCGCGATGAGGGTCCCGCGTTCGCGTAGAGAAAGCTGGTCAACTGAGTTTCAAGGCAATTTGCCTACGCGTTCGCAATGATGGTCCCACGTTCGTGTGGGGTCGAGCTGAGTAAGAATTGTATTTGCAATGAAGAATTTTGGATTGAAGCAATTATGTGCTTCGCAAACGCGAGGGTTCTTCCGCGTTCGCGAAGAAGAGATCACTTGGCAGTTATAAACATTTCAAAAACGAGGATTTAGCTATTTTTATCAAAACTTGTGATAGAGAGATCGGATGTGAACGAAATTTTGAGGGATTTTCAGAGACATCGATTAGGTAAGTATTTTTCACTTGTTTTGGGTTATATTCCACTAATCTATCATTAATTTCATCCTTCAATTTTGGATTTAAGTTGAGAAATTTGGAAAAAATGAGAAAAGTTCTTCAACCAAATTTTGAAGTTTTGATTGAGATTTTGATATCGGATTTGAGTGGTTTTGGTACGAGTAAACTCGTGGGTGAATGAGTGTTCGTATTTTGTGACTTTTACCCGTTCTGAGATGTGGGTCCGGGTCGACTTTTTGGAGCGATTTTTTTATTTCTTGCTAAAGTCTTGAATTCCTTAATTAGATTAGTTTCTTATAGTTATATTTATGGCATGTAAATACTTCTGGCTAGATTTAGGCCATCCGTAGTAGGAAAATCGTGGAAAAGGCATTCTTACTGCTTGGTTCGAGGTAAGTGGTTTGCCTAACCTTGTGTGGGGAAAATTCCCTTAGGATTTTTTACTGTTGTGATATTTCTGTGATATGTGAGTGTCATGTCCTCGGGAGATCTCCATGTACATTTACTTTTGAGACTATAAGGCGGTACATCGGGAGATCTTCTTGTATATTTGCTTTTGGGACTACGAGACGGTATCTCGGGAGATCCCCCGATGTTATCCCTGTGTGCTGTGATGTTATTTTTTTGTGGTTTTCTCTTTGTTAAATTTCCAGTATCTAATTACACTGCTATATTCTTCTGCCTTATTTATTATATACCAGTAGGGCCTTGACCTGACCTCGCCATTACTTCTACCGAGGTTAGGCTTCACACTTACTAGGTACTGTTGTGGTATACTCATACTACTTTTTTGCACATATTTTGTGTGCAGATCCAGATACTTCTTATCAGCCTCATTATCAGTGAGCAACGAGATTTTGAAGACTTCAAGATATATCTACCCGCGTCCGCAGACCTCGGAGTCCCTCTCTATTCCCTCCTATGTCGTTTACCTTTCCGTACTTTCATAGACTCTAGTGTATAGAGATACTAGTTTTCTTCTGTAGCTTGTGACTTGAGATTACCGGGTTTTGGGAATACTATGTATACCCGAGTGCTGGGTTACTTGTACATGTCGAGCGACATTTTATCGTTTTATAGTTATCTGTTGTAGTCTAGTTGTTATTAAACGTTGTTGTCGTTTCTATTATTCCGTAATTTGTTAGGCTTACCTAGTCGTAGAGACTAGGTGTCGTCACAACGTCTTACAGAGGGAGATTTGGGTCGTGACATTGTACTAGAAAACGGTAATCTTTATTAATGAGAAAACATCATCGGACTATTATGTTGTCTTGGTTGTTTACCCGTTGAGATGACAAAGATTAATTTGTATATCGTATTCTCTCTATCAACAGGTTTAATTTCCTAACAACAATATTAGAGAACAAGTCGAACAAGATAATATGCAACATGATTTGTAGCAGCTATGAAAACCTTCTTCCTCTTGCACTTCACTACCAAATTTTTATTTACAAAATTAATATGGATAGTTTCTCTTAATTACCGTTTTCTAGTACAATCACATTCATATGCTTCAACACCATCAGTCCTATCCAAAGATCTATCTTCAATTGTTTGAAGTCGAGGATTTCAAGAATCACCAAGTTGCTCTATTTTCTGTAACCATATGTCAATTGCATTGTACATATAGAAACACCTAAACCCCAATAAAACAACATAGTGTGAAATGAGTTTAGCTTTTTAGCCTAGAGTAGCTAAACAATTAAGTAATAAATCACCAAAATTAGTTACGCCTAAGTACAAATATCATATGTGTAATAAACCACTAAAAATCAAATAGGGAAGTATAGCAATATATTCATGCATTCTATAAAAAATGGCAAAATTTCTTGTAACTATTCAATTCACAAAGTTGAGCACATTATTCTTGAATCATGAAATGCAGATGAACATAGAAATCTATCTATATACTATATTAAAAGCACGAAGGCCTTTAACAAAATATCGTTCGCCTTTTTTACCCCTTCAAAATAGAAATTTATATTGGATAAAATAGTACATTTGATTATTCTCCTAATATTTAAAATAGTCATTAACTTAATTTCCTACTATTTAGGAATAGTGATTTAAAAATAGTCATTTCAATTTCAATTTCAATTTCAATTATACCTTATTACAAAAGGAAATTCTAACTGTTGTTATGGGAATCTTTTCGGCAATTTTGCTGATTATCAAACAAAAATAGGTACTTTTCTTTTACCCTTTTTATTTACATTTTAAATTATGAAAAACTTTTCGGCAATTTTTTCTGATTATCAAACAATTTGGAACCTTTTTTTTTACCCCTTTTTATTTACATTTTGGATTGTAGAAATGTTATGTTTCCACTTTAAATACAATTTAATTTATTCTTGTAAAGTGGCAAGTTCGTTTCATTTCAAGTAAGAAAAGAACTATCTTTAGATCTCCATAATTAATTTTAAGTTGTTTCCTAAAAAATTTAAAGGTTATAGACGGACTCAAATACTGTAGTGAGCAATGTTAACACAAGTTTCTTTTTTTTTTATAAAATTAGCTAAATAAAAACAACATTCTTTGCTTTAAGGAACTTACACTATTTTCTTTTATTTTATAATTCAAGATACTGTTTAAAATATGTTTCTGTGATTTTAAAAAGTTTTTACTGATGACATGGGATACATGCTCAACGCGTGTACGAAACCCTTTAGCGAAATATCGTTCATTTTTTATACCATTTAAAATAGAGTTCCTAATGGACAAAATAGTCGTTATCATCTTATTATTTTTCTAATATTCAGAACTTTTAACATTTTAACTATTAAATCTTTCTTTATTTGAATTATGTAAAAATTACTAATATTTAGGAATTTAAATCTTTACATTCTTAACATATTATAGAAAAAGAAATCATAACTGGGCGTTCATGACTTCTCTAGAAGTCCTTGTTTTCATAAAAAGGGAATTATAATATAAATAATTCGTAGTCTTTTATTTTCTCATAATAATAAAAAAAATAAAATTGGACAACTAAATTGGGATGGAAAAAGTAATAAATATTCCTGGCATAATAAAGAAAGGTTTAATTTGATAGGGCCGAAAAAATCAGGTGTCATGCGGAAGCTAGCAAAGCAAACCTTCAACGATGATAAATTAGACAACAAAGAGAAATCTACCAAACGAGACACAAACATTTAACGTGGTTCGGTCAATTGACCTACGTCCATGGCGGAGGTGAGCAATCCACTATATAAAAAAGAGTACAAAATATCGAGAGAATAACCTCACGAAGAGGCAAACACAAGTGGCACACTAACACTTGTCCCGTAAAGTTCTCCCCCTAAACATGGCTCTCAAACCCCATATGGCAACATTGTGGATGCTACTGAATGAGAAAGAAGGATCTTCAATTTATAGAAGTCCAAACTTTTTCCTATAAGAAAAAGGACTAGCCAAATGTGGAAGATTTGTAATTTCCTTCTACAAGAAAGAAAACCCAATTAAGGTAAACATGTTGCCATTTCCTTCAACAAATAGGAAAACTAAATATGGTAAGAAAATTATGGCAAATACATAACAATTCTCCCCCTTGGCCTGAATTTTCTGATAAAATAAACTTGATTCACCTTCTTCACATAGCCTTCAACAGGTCACATCTCCAAATTTCCATCACAAAGTTTGTCTCAACGTGCGTACCACACCGGTCAAATTTCTCAGACAAAAATCATGATTATCGTCAAATAGGTTGCGGCTAGAACTAAATTCGCCAAGATGAACCTGTCTTGAACCTCGCTCTGATACCACTTGTTAGGACCGAAAAAATCAGGTGTCATGGAAGCTAGCAAAGAAAACCTTCAACGATGATAAATCAGACAACAAAGAGAAATATACCAAACGAGACACAAATATTTAACTGTCACTACCCAAAAACCAACCCGGTCGTGATGGCGCCCCTCGTGAAGACAAGGCCAGCCGACAAATTACCAAATTCATTTTCAACAATCTTAATAAGTCCGTTTAAGTCATTTATATGAAATAAATCCCAAAGAAAAGGTGAATAATATAATTTGTGGAATAGACATAGCTCGACATCGGGGTGCCACAAGTCACGAGCATCTACTAAGGTCTAAATACAACTGAAAACCTGAAAATGTATGAAATACAGTTTAATGAAATGAAGAGGGAGAAGAGCAGTGCTGCGAACGTCATGCAACTACCTTGCTAAACTTCGATATCTCTCCCTCTGAGCAACCAATACCCGCTATCGGGTTCGGAAATACCTGAATCTGCACACAAGGTAGAGGGAGTAATGTGAGTACTTCGACTCAGTGAGTAATAATCATAAATAAAGACTGAAAGCAAAAAATCACGTAAGGCGCAAAGCATGCTATAATGAAGCAGTAAAACCATTAAAACAGTAAAATAGTTAAAGATAGGTAAAAATCCTTTATCTCAATTTAACTTCATGAAAAGCCTTTTTCAACAATTAGGTAGGGAATTGACAGTAAGTTCTGAAAATAAACACGTAAATGTTCGCCCCTCGGGCACAACATCAACAAATCCACCCATCGATCAACATCTCAGAACAGTACCAGCCTCTCAAAGATATCACATAGAATAGTACCAGCCCCTCGGGTAATCACATAGAACAATACCAGCCCATCGAACTCAATCCCACATCACAATGGGCACCCGCGCTCACTGGGGGTATACAGACTCCTAGAGGGGCCCCTAATGGCCCAAGCGCAATATCAAGCCACCTCGTGGCATCATCACTAGGCCCTCGGCCTCATATCAATCAAGTCACCTCGTGGCGTACCTATCTCAGGCCCTCGGCCTCATAATCAGTATTAAATGTTTCCTCACAACATAGGCCCTCGGCCTTACTCAGTCAAAATCCTCACAAGCCACTCAGGCAATAGTAAAACATGATTCTCAGCCCAAAATATCATTTAAAAGATCATGTAGTGTTAAAACAGAGAAAATATGGCTGAGTACAAAAAAATAGTGAAATATAACATGTCCGAGTTCAGTAAAAAGTCAAAATAGTGAGAAAATACCAGTAAAAATCCCTGATGGGTTCAAATAGTTGGAACAAGGCCCAAATATGGCATTCAGCCCAAATCATGATGATAGCAAATAGGTTTCAGTCAAATACATGGTAAAATAGACATTCGGGATGGACCAAGTCACAATCCCCAACAATGCACGACCCCATGCTCGTCATCAAGTGTGTGTGTCACCTCAATATAGCGCTACAATGTACAATCCGGGGTCTCAAAACCTCAGAACATTATTTACAATCATTACTCACCTCTGTGTAGTCCAAACTCTATCCCGCGATGCCCTTGCCTCTCGAATCGACCTCTGAATGCTTTAAATCTAATCAAAATAAGTACAAAATTTTTGAAATTGGTCCCCCACGTCTCGAAATTCGTCAAAATTTACAAAACTAGAATCCTCAAACTCTCACGAGTCTAACCATACCAAAATTATCCAATTCTGATACCATTTGGTCTTTCAAATCATCATTTTACATTTTTGAAAGATTTCACAAAGTATCTTCCAAAATTTCATCCCTAATCATAAATCAAATGATGAATTCAATGATAGATTATGTACTCTAGCCAAACATGAGTTAGAATCACTTACCTTGATGAATTTCTTGAAAAAACTTCAAAAAATTGTCATATTCCGAGCTCTCTAGGTCAAAATATGAAATAAAACCCTAAACATCGTATCTATAGAGCACCTCCCAGATTTCCACCACTGCTGACCGCACAAAATCGAGTGTGGACCGTGGTGGAGAACCGCTAACCGCACAAAAACCAGTGCTGACCACGGTGGATTTGACTGCAGTGATAGGCTTTAGTATTTTTGCCATAACTTTCTCTACCGATATCCCAATTCCTATTATAATATGTTTCTGAAAACTAGATTCAAAGATCTACAACGTTTGTTTTTGAATCATCCCAAAATTCCTTATAGATCAAAAGATATAAGCTTCCGAAGTCAGACCAGTGAAACCTTCCTCACCGCACACCGCACAAAATCGAGTGCGGCCGTAAAGCCCCCACCGCGGCCGCACAAAATCCTTTGCGAATCGCACTGGTATCTGCAACCTCTCTGAACCTGCAATAGCTATGTTTTTAGGCCTAAAACATCCCGAAACCTACCTGAAACTCACCGAGCCCCTGAGACTTCAAACTAAATGTACTAACACATCCCATGACATCATTCAAACTTGTTTAAATCTTCGGAACGCTCACAGCAACATCAAAACACCAATTTAACATAGGATTCAAGCCTAAGAACTCCAAAAACTCTTAAATTATGCTTTCGATCAAAAATTCTATCAAACCTCGTCTGAATGACCTGAAATTATGCAAGCACATCACATTCAATGCTATGGAGCCACTCCAACTTTTGGAATTTCATTCCGACCCTTAGATCAAAATCTCACTATCGGACCGGAAACATCAAAAATTCAACTTTTGGCATTTCAAGCCTAAACAAGCTACGAACCTCCAAAACACAATCCGAACACACTCCTAAGTCCCAAATTACCTAACGGAGCTAACCAAATACCTTTACCTCCACCTCTAGCATCTCTACCTCCACCTCTAATACCTCTACCTCCACCTCTAGCTAACTGAGCGGGCTGGACGAGTCCCTCAATGAACCTCTTCTCTCTCTCTCACGGTGGGAAGTATGATAAGAGCATGACAAGCCAAGTCGATGAATCTGATCTCGTACTGAGTAATAGTCGTAGAACCCTGTTGGAGATGCTCAAACTGCCTCCGATAGACCTCTCTCTGAGTGATGGGGAGAAACTTCTCTAGAAATAGCTGTGTGAACTGTTCTCAAGTCAAAGCTGATGACCTAACTGGTATAGCCAATCAATAATCTCTCCACCAAGTCTTGGCAGATCTAGATAAGCGAAAAGTAGCAAAATCGACCCCATTGGTCTCAACTATCCCCATGTTCCTGAGAACTTCATGACAGCTGTCTAGATAATCTTAGGGATCCTCAGAAGATACACCGCTGAAAGTAGTAGTGAAGAGCTTGGTGAAACCTATCCAACCTTTACAAAGCCTCCGAAGACGTAGCTGACCTATCACCTGTCTGAGCTGTTGTTCAGCTGAAGAAGTGGGACGTGACCTCGCCACTCGCGAAAGGACAAGAGTAGGGGTTTCAATTTAGCACTGAGAGAACAAAATCGCACGACAGGAAAGAATGAATATGAAGTTTTTCCTAACTCTATAGCCTCTGGGGGATAAATACAGACGTCTCTGTACCGATCCCTCAGACTCTACTAAGCTTGTCTGTGAACTGCGAGACTCATATAACCTAGAGCTTTGATACCAACTTATCACGACCCGGATTTTCCACCCTCGGGAGTCGTGATGGCGCCTACTAATATGAGCTAGGCAAGCCAATCATTTAACTACTTATTTCATTACTCAATTATTTCTTTAAAACAAATATAAGACGATAACGTGAAAACAACGAAACTTTAAATAATTAAGCGGAAGATAACAATTAAATATTAGAAATTTGCATCTATTACAACTCTTAAAACCTAAAGCACCCAAAACCTGGTGTCACAGTGTCACAAACGGTCTATGATTTACTACATATAAGGTCTAAAGAAAATGACAATACACTATTTCTAAACAAAAGGAAAATGAAACAGGAAATAGTAGATAGAAGGAGATGCTAAGGCCTACAGACGCCTGTAGGACTACCTCGGGTCGCCTGATGAGCAAGAATCAGCAATCCCACTACGGTCCGAAGTCTACAACACTGGGGTCTGCACAAAAGAGTGCAAAGTGTAGTATCAGCACAACCGACTCCATGTGATGGTAAGTGCCTAGTCTAACCTCGGCGAAGTAGTGACAAGGCTAGGACCAGACTACCAAATAAACTTGTGCAATTTAACTATATATAGCGGAAAAGAAGTACATAAAGAAATAGTCATATACAGTCAAGTATATGAGGGGGAAAACATGCTGCGGGAAAACATCGAGTAGTAACAGAAGAGCAACAAATAAATATGAGAATCACCACAGTTTAATTGGAAATAGGAAGGGGAAATCATGCTGCTGTACAACAAGTATCAACAGGAAACCAGTAATTTAGTGTAGAGAAATCGTAACACAGTTATCAATAAAAAGTAGGAAATCAAAGACAAGTGCACGTGCTTTTACTCTCTCTCACCAAAATAATACACGACATCACCCTTCGTGCTTTAACGCTCTCTCACCAAAACAATACACGGCATCACCCTTTATACTTTATGCTCTTCCTCACCCAAACAGCAATCACAAGGCAAATAGGGTAAGTGAATCTATAATCTCTAAATAAAATCACGCAACAACAAAAAATCAGTAAATAAACGTAAAGGACAACATAACTCAATTATCAGCAAGAATCAGGGAAATCAAGGACAAGTGCACGACACCACCCTTCGTGCTTTTACTCTCATCCTCACCATAAGAATCAATACAATAGGCACGGAATGGTACATCGTGCGGCACGACATCACCCTTCGTGCTTTACACTCTTTCCTCACCATGAAATCAACATAATAGGCACATAATTGTACATCGTGCGGCACGACATCACCCTTCGTGCTTTATACTCTTTCCTCACAGAACAAACAATGCACGACATCACCCTTCGTGATTTAACTCCCTTCCTCACCCAAACAACAATCACAAACAATAGGGCAAGGAAATAAAGGAAATTGCAATAAGAATCCCGGCAAAGGAGCAACAAGTCAACAACTAAATCCCGGCAAGGGAACAACATCAATAACATCAACATCTCGGCAAGGGAGATAACAATTAAATCAACAATAGCCCGGCAAGGGTGACAACATAATGATCTCTTCTCTTTCTCATTTTTTTTAACTTCACGATTCACTTCACAACTCGAGCCAATGCTCTAGAAGTTCAATTATCACTTATACCTTCACAACTCATTTCACAACTCGAGCCAATGCTCTAAAAGTTCAATTGTCACTTATACTTTCACAATTCGTTATACAACTTGAGTCAACGCTCCTCAATGTTCATAGGTCACAATTCTTTCCACAAACTTTATACAACAAATAGAAACCATCACCAAGGAATGAAAGATACAATGAAGTCATGATAATTATAATATAAAGACTTACAGGCATGCTAGACACCAACGTATAGATACTCGTCACCATGCCTATAAGTCGTACTCAACAATTACCACATAGCAAATAGGACTCGAGTCCTAATCCCTCAAGATAAGGTTGGACCAAACACTTACCTCGATGCCATGAACACAATTCACAATTCAATTATAGACCTCTTGATTTCACCACCAATTCGCTTGTATCTATTCACAAGTTACTTAATTACATCAATAAATGCTAAATGAATCAATTTGTATGCATAAAAATGAGTTTTCCAAAGTTTTACCCAAAAAGTCAAGAATCGTCCTCGGGCTCACATGGTCAAAACCCGAGGTTTGAACCAAAACCTTATTACCCATTCCCCCACGAACCCAAATATATAATTTGTTTTGAAATAGGACCTCAAATCGAGGTCCAAATCCTCAATTTTTTTTGAAAAACCTAGGTTCTACCCAAAACACCCAATTTTCCCCATGAAAATCATTGATTTTAAGTTGAAATCATGTTAAAAGAAGTTAATGGTTGAAGGAAATGAGTTAAAATTAACTTACAATCGATTTGGAAGAAGAGTTGTTCTTGGAAAATCGCCCAAAGGAGTATATGTTTTGAAAAGATGTGAAAAATGAGTTTAAAATCGTCTAAGTATAAAAGTTGCATGTCGCAGGTATGGGAATTGCGAACAGGGGTTCGCAATTGCGAACCCCTTCCTCTGCTGGCTTGGGAGTTGGGAAGGGAAGCTCGCATTTGCGAACCCTTAGGAAATCTGGGCTTTTCGCATTTGCAAACAATAAGTCGCATTTGCGACTTCAAGCCTTCCCAGCATACGTCGAATTTGCGAAGGGAATCCTCGCATTTGCGATCATAGAGGATTTAGGCGTGCGTCGCATTTGCGACATATACTTCGCATTTGTGAAGAAGGCTGCACAGGCCACCTCTCGCATTTGCGATTCAAGGCTCGCATTTGCGAGACAGGCTTCACAAATGCAAAGCATGCAGGTCTGAAACACCAGCAATAAAATTTCTGCAATTTTTTTCTAAGTTATCCAAAACTCACCCGAGCCCTCGGGGCTCCAAACCAAATATACACACAACCTCAACATCCTACGGACTTATTCATGTACTCAAATCACCAAAATAACATCATGAGTATCGAATTAAACTTCAAGATCAATGAAATTTCTCAAATCTCCTTTAAACATCAAATTTGCATTTAAGGTCCGAATCACGTCAAACGGATTCCGTTTCTTACCAAACTTCACAGAATTATCTTAAATCATATATAAGACCTATATCGGGCACTGGAACCAAAATATGGGCCCGATACCAATATATTCTAATCAAAAATTTATTTCAAATTCCTTTAACAATTTCAAAAAACAATTTTCTTTAAAGAATTCATTTCTCGGGCTTGGGGCCTTGGAATTCGATTTCGGGCATACGCCCAAGTCCATTTTTTCCTGCGGACCCTTCGGGACTGTCAAATCACGGGTCCAGGTCAGTTTACCCAAAATATTGACCGAAGTCAAATTAACTCATTTTATAGTCAAAATTTATCATTTTTCACAGATTTTCACATTTAGGCTTTCCAGTTACGCGCCCGGAGTGCACACGCAAATCGAGGTGATGCTAGGAGAGGTTTTAAGGCCTCAGAATGTAGAGTTTCATTTTAAAACAAGTGATGAACTTTTGGGTCATTACATAACAAAATACTAGGAATCCGTCACACATCGTAGAAATAGAACACACGAAATCTAACCCGAAGGGTCATACCTCCACATAACTTTGCTGCAATGTGCGACCCTATCTAAATACTGTCCCACATGAAACACCTCAAGTCACTATGCTCAAAATCGACTACCACGCGCAATTTGATGTCTAGAACCAAAGCAAATCATCATAACCACGGCGAAGCAATTGACATAACATTACACAAACCCGAAAGGGCATAACTGATATGTCATCCACCAAGCAATGCCCAGTACTCTTCCCGCTCGACTTCCACTATGAAACCCCAATAACACCGCACCACCTGTTCCTATAACCAACAAATCATAACGCCTCACAACACAGAAAAGTAACTCATAGATCAACTTAAGGAATAGCTTCAGGGATTCCTTAATAATGGGTTCATTGGTAGATCCATATGGTTCTGCATCGAGACGACTTTTTTGACTTAGAATTGCTATTGGTGAGGGATGTGTTGATTCTGTTGTTATTGAGCTAGTAGTAATACCTACCCTGAAGAGACTTCCTTCGAATCCGAAGTCATTACCTTTACCTTCATGATACTGATATATAGAATCCCATAATTGATATAGGCATGCCACAAGTCTTGACACCCTTCAATGCAAACCTCAGTTTCTAGCCAAAAATACCACTTGAAAATCTCCAATTATTACATGTAAAATCTTGAACACATTAGAACCATTCTCGAGAGTCGTCCACTCTACTCAAACTGCAATTAGCATGATCAAATGAACCGAACAACATAGGCCCTCGGCCTTACTCAGTCAAAATCCTCACAAGCCACTCAGGCAATAGTAAAACATGATTCTCAGCCCAAAATATTATTTAAAAGATCATGTAGTGTTAAAAACAGAGTAAACATGGCTGAGTACAAAACAACAGTGAAATATAACATGACCGAGTTCAGTAAAGTCAAAACAGTGAGGAAATACCAGTAAAAATCTCCGAAGGGTTCAAATAGTTGGCACAAGGCCCAAATATGGCATTCAACCCAAATCATGATGATAGCAAATAAGTTTCAGTCAAATACGCGGTAAAATAGTCATTTGGGACAGACCAAGTCACAATCCCCAACAATGCACGACCTCACGCTCATCATCAAGCGTGTACGTCACCTCAATATAGCGCTACGATGTACAATCCAGGCTCTCAAACCCTCAAAACATCATTTACAATCATTACTCACCTCTATGCGGTCTGAACTGTATCCCGCGATGCCCTTGCCTCTTGAATCGGCCTCCGGATGCTCCAAATCTAACAAAAATCAGTACAAAACCATCAAAATGTGTTAAGGAAACAAAGCTCACTCGAAAATATCCAATTTACATCAAAAAAATCCGAAATTGGTCAAACCCAACCCCTAGGCCCATGTCTCGAAATTCGACAAAATTTACAAAACTAGAATCCTCATACTCTCACGAGTCTAACCATACCAAAATTATCCAATTCTGATACCATTTGGTCCTTCAAATCATCATTTTACATTTTTGAAAGGTTTCACAAATTTTCTTCCCAAATTTCATCCCAAATCATGAATTAAATGATGAATTCAATGATAGATTCATGTACTCAATCCAAATCCGAATTAGAATCACTTACCCCGATGAATTTCTTGAAAAACCTTCGAAAAAACCAAAATCCGAGCTCTCTAGGTCAAAATATGAAATAAAACCGTAAACCTCGTATTTTTAGAGCACCTCCCAGATTTCCACCACTGCTGACCGCACAAAATTGAGTGCGGACCGTGGTGGAGCACCGCTGGCCGCACAAAAACCAGTGCTGACCCCGGCGGATTTGACTGTAGTGACAGGCTTTGGTTATTTGGCCATAACTTTCTCTACAGATATCCAAATTCCTATTATAATATGTTTTTGAAAACTAGATTCAAAGACCTACAACTTTCGTTTTTGAATCATCCTAAAATTCATTGTAAATCAAAAGATATAAGCTTCCGAAATTAGACCAGTGAAACCTTCCTCACCGCGGACCGCACAAAATCGAGTGCGGTCGCAAAGCCCCCACCGCGGCCGCACAAAATCCTTTGCGGACTGCACTGGTGTCTGCAACCTCTCTGAACCTGCAACAGCTATGTTTTTAGGCCTAAAACATCTCGAAACCTACCCGAAACTCACCCGAGTCCCCGGGACTTCAAACCAAATGTACCAACACATCCCATGACATCATTCAAACTTGTTTAAATCTTCGGAACGCTCACAACAACATCAAAATGCCAATTTAACATAGGATTCAAGCCTAAGAACTCCAAAAACTCTTAAATTATGCTTTCGATCAAAAAGTCTATCAAACCTCGTCCGAATGACTTGAAATTATGCAAGCACGTCACATTCAACGCTACGGAGCCACTCCAACTTTCGAAATTCTATTCCAAACCTTAGATCAAAATCTCACCATCGGACTGGAAACTTCAAAAATTCAACTTTCGGCATTTCAAGCCTAAATAAGCTACGGACCTCCAAAACACAATCCGAACACGCTCCTAAGTCCCAAATTACCTAACGGAGCTAACCAAATCATAAGAATTCTGATCCGAGATCATATACAAACAAGTCAAATCTTCGTCAAACCTTTCAAATTTCAAGCTTCAAACTGAGAAATGTTCTTCCAAATTCATTCTGATGACCCTGAAAACCAAAACCAACGATTTACATAAGTCATAATACATCACACGGAGCAAGTCATGCCCGAGAACTGGCGAGTGAAGTGCAAAAGCTCAAAACGACCGGTCGGGTCATTACATTAACGTGGTTCTGTCAATTGACCTATGTCCACAGATAGAGATGAGCAATTCACTATATAAAAGAGAGTACAAAATATCGAGAGAATAACCTCACGAAGAGGCAAACACAAGTGACACACTAACACTTGTCCCGTAATGTTTTCTCCCTAAACACGACTCTCAAACCCTATATGGCTACATTGTGGTTGCTACTGAATGAGAAGGATGGATCTTCAATTTATAGAACTCCAAACATTTTCCTACAAGAAAAGGAACTAGCCAAATATGAAAGAATTATATTTTCCTTCTAGGAAAAGAAAAATCCAATTATGGTAAATATGTTGTCTTTTTCTTCATGAAATAGAAAAATAAAATATGGTAAGAAAATTATGACAAACACCTAACATAATCTGAGTACCGAAGTTAGCTACCAAGAATTTTTTTGTCAATATTTATATGATTTTTAATTTTTTTCTACTCATTGAGATAATATACACGTGCAGTGCGTGTATCATAAGACTAGTTCTAATTTAAGCCTAAGTAACATACTGTTAATATGTTTTTATTATTTAATTTATATTTTTGTACACTAATAATGTAACTTTAAAGAGCATAAAAACCCATCAGCATTGCAATATATTCTTGTATATCGACTACTTTCGGTCTTCATGAGTTGAACTATTTAACTACATGCTGTAACTTTTAAAAAATTATAAAGTTCAGATAACCAATCATTAAAGACTGCTCTTCTGAGAGATTATATACAAACCTAAATGGAAGTATAAAGTAAAATTCTTAAGAAAATAATGTATTTCACATGATTAACCTCATAATGTTGAAACCAAGTTTAAAAAGGCCATATTAATTAGAACAAACAAAGTTTAAATAACAAAATTAAAGTCAGGTAAAACAACTATTAGACGGAATGGAACTGACGTAATTTTACTCATATAACAGGGTTACTCAACAAAAAAGGAATAAAAAGACCTTTTGAGTTGTCAAAGGTGAAGCATAAGAGACGCATCAAAAGAGTTACTATAATATGAGACACCAAATAGGACTCATCGGATGTGGTACATGAATATCTAACACTCCATCCGTTTAGATTTATGTGAACTCATTTAATTAGCAACTTAGTTTAAAAAAGAGATAAGACTTTTGAATATGTGGTGTAAAAAAGGCACATATATTTTATGTGATTATAAATCATTCCATAAAGAGAAATTATTTCCAAATAAGGAAAGTAATTATTTTTTTTTTGGCATGGGCTAAAAAGAAAATATATTCACATAAGTTGAAACGGAGGGAGAAGTTTATTAATTTGTTCAACAGAATAAGGATATTACAATTGATACCTTATTTTTTTAGGTTTTCTTGAAGGGCAAAACTATCACTTAGCTTTTGATAGGTAAATTAGTAAATTAATTTTTGACTTTGGGGATGTTTCCACTTTTACTGTAGTATGATATGATAATATGATATGATGATGATTAGTTCTAAGTGTTAGGCATATAGTAGATATGCCTAAGATCCAGTATCATATTTGATGATTTGAACATATTTTTATGAACGTTATGTGATATAAAATATATATGGCATTTGATATTCTTTTATCATTGTTATTAATTGCTTGATTAATTTGATAAGGTCCTTGATTAAATTTTGAGACTTGACATTGTGATGGAGATCATGATAATGAGTGTGAAGTTTCTTATAATTTAATCTAAATTTGTTCTTGATCGTAGGATTATTAATTTGGACATTATTAATTCGGTTAGATCAATATTTATGTGATTGACTTTATGGGATAAAGATTAGTTGATCTCATTAACTAAATCACATAGATAGATGATACATATAGAGATACGATCATTGAACCGACTCATTGGATAATTCCTAATATTTAGAATTACCATAAACAATAAATAGGATATTCTCCTGAAGAATGTGATGTAAAAATTTCCTTTGATCTAAGATCGTCATAGTAATTGATAAGTTATTTATTGTGCTTTGATACTAGACGCATATGTCTTAGGGCGAAAGTTGAAAGGATATTAGGTACGATTAAATACTTGTAGAATTAATGATTGATCAAGATGGAATCTGTCAACTCTTGGTAATGAGTTTAAGCTCCATGTTGTCATGAATTATAAACGACCAAACTAAGACCTTGGCCAGAGCAATTGAATGAAAGAAGAAAAGAGTTTCTTAGATCATTCAATGGTCGATTATATTTGACATGAACACATAGTTGGTCGCCTATTAGGATTTGACAGTTGAATCATATCCTAGGGTGACTCAGAGCTATAATGACAGAAGGAATTACTACATTATTCTTCTACTGGTTCTTAAGAGTAAATTGTATACTTCATTCTATCTGGTCGTTAAGGAGTGTTGCTAGACGTCACCCTTGATTAGTATATTAATGTGATTGATTTACTACCGGTTTAGTATTGAACCTATGGGGTCGCACACTAACGAGTGTTCTGATCTTTGCTAAAGGATTAATTATTTTATTGTTTGGTAATTAAATTAAAGAATTTAATTAGTCAAACAAATTTAGTTATTAGTCCAACTGAAATATTATTATACAGAGAATATAATTAATATTGTAAAAAAATTGAGTTTTCTATTTGGAATAGAAAATTAAATTATAAGAGTACATATATAATATTAATATAAAAGGTTTATAAGTTAGAATCCAAATTTGAATTGGATAACTAACGTGTAAAGTCCACAAAGGGACTTGTCGGCATTTTCATCCCAATTGGAATGGGATTAATATTTTCAATAGGAAAATATTATATTAATATGAAATGTTTATATATAAGAGAATCCAATTTTGAATTGGAGGAATCACGTGAAGGATTCGGCGGTCACGTTTCCATTGAGACGTGATTTTCCAATTTTTTTATAAAATTCTATGAAGTTTATTTTTGGATTTTTTTTATTCTAAGTAAATCATTACCTCAAACAAATAGTAAAAGAGCTTGTAGGTGATGTTGTATAAAGGGTGATGGAGAAAATTTACCGCATTATTATTCTTGAGAGGAAAAATACTTTGTGAAAGTGAGAGTGCAATATAAAGCCAATAGAGAAAATACAATTACAAGAAAAATGTTTCTTGTTCTTCTAATTTGATTGAGATTTTTTGAGAAAAATTTCAGCACTAGTTTTTAGTTCAATTTGTTCAGGGGTTTCATTTATCATAGAGTTGATAACAAGAATCGGTCTCGGTGTGGATACGCATCGAGTCTTCGTACTGTCGAAGAATTTTTGAAACAACTCTATTCACCAGGTACGTCTTAGATCCGATCTTTGACTTGTAAATTAATTTTAAACACGAAAAATTCTGCCTAGATTTAATATTGTCTTTCGCTGCATATTACGAACAAGTATGTGCAATCCTTCACTAAGGTCTAAGGAATCTTTCGGCCCCTATTATACTATATGATCTAACATATTTAATGTTTTTACTTATAAAGTTTTAAATGTAAGTTTACTTTAAAAAATAATAGAACTGATGCCTGAATTAAAACGAAAAAAAAAGGAATTAATTTCACTCTCGTATTCTGAATCCCAACAAAGAGAGCAAATTCTTACGTAATAATTTCATGTGTGCCAAAAAGCACATTTTAATGCTTGACAAGTAATATGTAAAGAATTGTCGTGAAAATTTAAAATAGTAGTATATTCTATTTACAATAGTGCTAGCGTTTAGAATGTACATAGAGTAAAAGAGCAATGACATTTATTTATTACTGGGAAAACAAACAATAAATGTATTAGAAATGTTGGTTATATGCACGAGACACGGTTTGGTAGTTGCTTCCAAGAACAGAGGGCCAGTAATTTCCTTATCACTCCAAATCCGATTACTACTGGTGGATATTATTCCTAAACAAATTTTACAGCTTGTCCATTCACTTAGTTATAAGGACCCCCGTTTGTTTCGAGCATAGTAGTTAATTAGGTAATTTAAGAGAAAACTTCTCCATATTTTCTTATTGTCCCTGCCATTTTTATTGTCACTGGTAAATTACTACACTTTTCTTTTGTTTTTCACCCTATCAATTCGATCTTGCTTACCCAAAACTCCACCACCTATGTGAACTCACTAATGTGAGCTCCCCATATTTAGTTCTATGTCTCGATAAAGGAGAAAAGTTACGGTAGGTTGTTATATTATGATACATCTTCCTAGTAATAAAATACCTAAAAGTATAAATTACTTTCCAATATTAAAATAAAATAGGCTTGAATGGACTTTTGATGTTTATCTTTTCAATTGAAATTTGCCATTTCTAGCATTTCATGGTGTAAGGTTTCTTGATATATGATCACATTGTCTTGAATTTATTGTGTATGTTTCCCATTTATTGATCTTTCGCTTCAATCTTGTTTGGCTTTTTTGATTACTCATTTCAACGGATCTCAACTATTGTCGAATATGCATGAAATCTTTGTTTCAAATATCAAGTTTTGTTTCTGTTGGTGCTTTGAAATTTATTCTTCTCTGTATGTTTTAATAGGTGTAGGCATTCAGCAAGAGAGTAAATTCTAAATGTCAGGACCTCTTGAACGACCAGTCAGGCCAAGTAAGTTCTATTTCCCCCTTATTAGGCTTGAATCAGAGGCTGAAATCTCCCTATTTATTATCTCTAAATGTAGTTGATCCAGGATACTTACATGAAGCTATAGTTTAAAACTTACTCTAGAATTGATGAAAATTTATATCTTGGTTTTAGAATATATCAAATCACCAACATCTTTGCTATAAGCCCCCCTCCAGGGGAGTTGAAATATGTTGTATTAAAGTATTGATCGATTAGTAACATGGTACTTGCCCCTGCTGGCACCGGAAGTGTTAATAAATGTGGGAAGACACGAGTCACGAAAAATCCTATGAAAAACACAATCGCTTCTGCGTCTTTTTATCGTTTGGATGTGTAAAATCTACGTCCTAGACAACCTTGTCTAATTACTTTTTACAGGTATGGAAAATATTGATATTGAAAATACTGAGGAGGAGAGGAAGCCAAGGCTTGGGTCATTCAAGAAAAAGGCACTTAATGCCTCCAACAAATTCAGACAGTCTCTTAAAAAAACTGGCCGGAGAAACAGTAGAGTCATGTCTGTTGTCTTCGAGGATGAGCATGACGCGGAGGAATCAAAGGCAGTTGATGCCTTCCGTCAAGCACTTATCCTGGAGGAATTACTTCCTGCTAAACATGATGATTATCATATGATGCTAAGGTAACAAAAGTCTTTTCCTTTTATAATCATGGTTACAATTTCTTGATGCTAAGGGATTTTTCCTAGTACAATGCTTGATGACAAGTATTTGTGTTTCTACATTTTGAATGATGATACAGGTTTTTGAAGGCCAGAAAATTTGATTTAGAGAAAACAAAGCAGATGTGGTCTGATATGCTTAATTGGAGGAAGGAATTTGGTGCAGACACTATCATGGAGGTACTTTTTAAAACGCCATATCAGGTTTGACAGGAAAAATAGTAATTCTAAAGATTTAAGGTCTAATTCACATTTTGGAACATCTTTCGTAGGACTTTGAGTTCAAAGAAAAGGAGGAGGTCGTCAAGTACTATCCTCAAGGGCATCACGGAGTTGACAAAGATGGAAGACCAGTATATATCGAAAGAATTGGTCAAGTAGATTCTACCAAGCTCTTGCAAGTCACAACAATGGACCGTTATCTCAAGTACCACGTGCAAGAGTTCGAGAGGACTTTCAATGACAAATTGCCAGCTTGCTCTATTGCAGCCAAAAAGCATATTGATACAAGCACAACTATTTTGGATGTACAAGGAGTGGTACGTTGAGATTATAACGCTTTTAAAATTAAGTGAGAATATCTGTCTGCTTTGCCTTAGAATGTGATTGCTGCAATTGTTTGTTTCCAATGATTTCTTTGTAAGAAGTAAAGACGCAAAAAAAGAAATGTGTATTTAGATATCACTAACTAAATTTACGTATATCATGCCTCAGGGACTTAAGAATTTCAACAAATCAGCAAGGGATCTCCTTCAATGCATCCAAGGTGTGGATGGTAACAATTATCCTGAGGTACTTGCTTCTTGCTGGCCATTAGTTAATTTTGAGAAATTATTTCACGTTCCTGTCGCTTACTTGAATATTTTATTCACTGTTTAGAGCTTGTGTCGTATGTATATCATCAATGCTGGTTCTGGATTCAGGCTTTTGTGGAACTCTGTCAAGTCATTCCTTGACCCCAAGACGACTGCAAAGATCAACGTAAGCCCACATTCATCTTTGCATCTTAAATGGACTGCCTGAGTCATTTTCATTGGAATAACAAATTCATGGCTCGTTTCTTTTAGGTTCTTGGTAACAAATACCAGAGCAAATTGCTTGAAATAATTGATGGCAGGTAAATACAGGTGAATTTAAATATTCTCTCCGCTTTCCTCACCATTCCTCCAGCTAAATGTCCCGAGGATATGTGACTTTGATTCTCGTCCAAAAATAATATGAGAGAACGACATTATCTATTTGATATAAGCCTAAAACGACTTGTTTGTCACTACCTTGTCTCAGTGAACTTCCAGAATTCTTAGGTGGTACATGTACTTGTGCCGAAAAAGGAGGATGTATGCTTTCTGATAAAGGCCCGTGGAATGATCCAGAAATAATGAAGGTTAATTTCATCTGTAGTTTCAAAGTTTTAGTGTTCAATACCTTTAAATCTTGTAATATTTCTGAATTACATTTTTCCATAGACACACCTAAGATGTGATTAATTTGATGCCAGATGGTTCACAGTGGCATGCATAAATGCTCAAAGAAAAGTGCCAGTCCCACAGTTGATGAGAAAACAATTTCCGAGGATGGCAATGCTAATCCGAAGGTGCCTCTCAGTGTTTTTTATTCTTCATAAAGCAATGAAGTGATTAAATATATGGGATCAGCAATAACTTTCGTAGATGTTGCAGGAAGCAAAGAAGAGCAATTCCATTAAAATGAGAACTGCCTCTTCCAAAGTCCAAAGGGAACATGCATCTCATATGCAGCTCTCTACTGTCCATGAGGAAGTAAGTTTCTTCTTCATCCATCAAATATTAGAATGCACAAAATTTATACTTCAATTTTTCATGAAATGAAGTTAAGCTTCGCTAACATCTGTATCGAAGAAGTTTGATAGAAATAAAATGGATTTTCTTTGTTCAATCAGTATGTCCCAAATAGAATAAAATGGAAATGTATTTGTAGGTTGAAGTAAAGAAAAACCTCCCTAGTGCATATGATTCTGATAAGTATATCCCTGTGGTGGACAAAGTAATTGATTCAACTATGCCTAATGCTACAAAAGCCGACAACTATGCCATTGCAAAAGGTACAGAGTTATTCTCTTATTGTATGTACATCAGATGTTCAATAGACAAGATGCTTTTGCTTTCAATATCCTGCTTCATTTGTAGTATTAGCTTTTACTTGCCCTGTTTTCAGCCTCAGATTTCTTACCCATGCACGATATTTCTAAGTCACCCGAAGGATTTAGCAACCACCTTTTCACTGGAGTGATGACATTCGTGATGGGGGTCGTGACAATGGTCCGAATGACACGCAATATGCCAAGAAAGCTTACGGATTCGACCCTCTTGTCAGGTTCCCTAAAGGCCGTTGACATGGTTAAACCACAAGCTCAAGAATATCGTTTGAATGGATCTGCCATCTCGAATAATGAGTACTTCAGCATGATGAAACGGATGGGAGAGCTCGAGGAGAAGGTCATTACTCTTAGCAACAAGCCTAGTGCCTTACCACCTGAGAAAGAGGAAATGCTCAACAATGTCATGAGTCATGTTGATAAATTGGAACAAGAGCTTTGTGCAACCAAGATGGTATTATCTTCTTCCCTTGATCAATCAATTCAGTAGTTTCACATAACATTAATTTATCGACTTCTCATATTTTTATTGGCAGGCACTCGAGAAAGCTCTTGCTCGTCAAGAGGAGCTCTTAGCCTACATTGAGAAGAAGAAGAAAAAGAAGAACTTCTTTGGTTTCTAAGCGCGGAAGCCACAATGCTGCTTGAATGACACGCCACGCGTATTAAGTTCACCATGTTAACTTTAATGTAAGCTTATTGTAAATGATCTGATAGAGGCTTTGCTCAAGTCCTCTTCGGCGAGATTCACATTCCCCAGCAACTTCTTTGTGAGCTCTAATAGTAATATACTCTGTATATTACACATTCAGTGGCTTGCGTTTTTGGTTCTTAGTTTTCTGTATATAAGGATAATAGCAGTTTGCATTAGTTCTAATTGTTGCCTTGCAAAGATAGAGCTTCTTTTGTTGTTTAAGATAGCCTCCATCTTGCTTCTCGTGTGTCAAAGATATTTTTTTCTTTTAATCCATCTTGTACTTCCTTTTCTTTGATTACATGGAGAATGAATTTAAACCTGCTATAGTAGGTTAATTTATACAATCATGTCACTTAAAAAAGTAATTTTCATGTAAATAACTCCATTTAATAACCATTGATTGATAACCTACACAACAAATGGCAAGTAACTTGCTATATATAACAAGTAAAATTATATTAATGGTAAAACAATTATTTAAACGGAGCATATAACTTAAATCTTATAAATTTGCAATTTCATCTGTTATAGAGGCATCTTAGCAGCAAAAATGCAGCTTCTCTGCACAACAGAAGATGAATGTACAAAGATATCCCGCATGGATAATGTTTGGGATGAATCCTAGTTGTTTCGTTGTTGCTGTTGAATCTGGCAAAAGAAAGAAGTACATAGTATACTTCAGATCCTACTCCGATTTATTCCTAAAACTGATGACGTCTAAATACCACAAAAACTGAAAGTCACCTGAAATTTTTGCAGCTTCTTGGCTGTTAATATATGCAAGAATTACCTCTTGTCTCATAAAAGCATGTTCAACCTGAAAATGACTATTAAGATGTTGTCAACTCAGCGTCCTTGAGAAAGATAATTGATATATAGATGCTATTTCAGAAACACAACGTTATGTATAACGAATTACGAATGCTTGCTGGATTCACAACATTATGTTACGAATGCTTGCTGAATTTTGAACACGACTATGTTAGTCCAATCCTGTACAAATTCTTTTTCTGTGATAGAGTAGTTGTATTTGGACCAGTTTGCCCGCAATTCAACTAATCTGTGAGGCAGCCTACTACAACTCACAAGCACAAGTGCCGGGCTGATGTGAACAGTAAAAAGTAAAAAGAAAGGATAGGGCCCATACTGTCTATCTGACTCGAGTGAGCTAAACCATGTGAAATACCCTAAACTTATGCATGAAAGCCAAATTATCCATAGAAGCCATTTGAAAACCATATATATTTTCAAATCAAAACATAAAACATTATCAAAATTGAAACCATGCATAAAGCATTTTAATAAGAATAATCAAATTGAAATAAATTAAATATCCTTTCTTGTATGTCATGTACAATCTCATAGTTACAACCCGATACAACTATGTATAGAACCTCTATACCAAAGAATAAAAATAAACACTTGGATATGACAGCTACCACATAATATAGGTGGTGCCTTATCACGTACTTTGGAAAGAGAGTTATCCTAGCCCTATCTATTCATCACGTGCCACACCTCATCTTGAAATATGTAAAGTAGAGCAGGATGTTAGGTGTTGTCCTGATTTTCTTACCATGTTTGGTTTTCCTATTTGTTGAAGGAAAGAGAAACATATTTACCTTAATTGGGTTTTCCTTCTTGTAGAAGAAAATTACTAATCTCCCATATTTGGCTAGTCCTTTTTCTTGTAGGAAAATGTTTGGAGTTTTATAAATTGAAGATCCGTCCTTCTCATTCAGCAGCATCCACAATATAGCCATATGGGATTTGAGAGTCGTGTTTAGGGGGAGAATTTTACGGAACAAGTGTTAGGGTGTCACTCGTGTTTGCCTCTTCGTGAGGTTGTTCTCTCGATTTTTGTACTCTCTTTTAAATAGTGGATTGCTCATCTGTGCCGTGGACGTAGGTCAATTGACCGAACCACGTTAAATGTTTGTGTCTCTTTTGATATATTTCTTTTGCTGCCTGATTTATCATCGTTCAAGGTTTGCTTTGCTAGTTTCCGCATGACACCTGTTTTTCGGTCCTAACAAGTTGTATCAGAGCAAGGTTTAAGACAGGTTTATCTTGGCGGGATTAATTTTAGCCGCAACATATTTGACGATAATCATGATTTTTATCTGAGAAATTTGACCGGTGTGCTACGCACGTTGAGACAAACTTTGTGGTGGAGATATGGAAATGCGACATGTTGAAGATTATGTGAAGAAGGTGGATCAAGTTTATTTTGTCAGAAAATTCACGCCAAGGGGGAGAATTGTTAGGTGTTATCCTGATTTTCTTAACATATTTGATTTTCCTATTTGTTGAAGGAAATGGAAACATATTTATCTTAATTGGGTTTTCCTTTTTGTAGAAGGAAATTACAAATCTCCCATATTTGGCTAGTCCCTTTTCTTGTAAGAAAATGTTTGAAGTTCTATAAATTGAAGATTCGTCCTTCTCATTCATCAGCGTCCACAATGTAGACATATGGTGTTTGAGAGTCCATGACTTTAACTCAAATCACAAAGCCATTTCAGTGGAATTGAGCCATTGAAATCAGTTTCGGTTACTTAGACAAACACAAAAATATTCTTTTTTACCTTTCACCGGGAGTATTATACGATCACTGATACAAGAAAATTCAATTAGGTTTTGTATCTAGCGATAAGTATTGTATACTCTACTTTCGGGCCATCACTTTATGGTGTCACACGAATCGGCTCAACCTATGTTATTAATATAACACAAAAGTACTCTCTCATGGGGGCACTGTGTCGTAGTTTCAAACAATAATGTAGGTCCTACGCATATAATGACACGTGTAATTTTATAGTAACATCAAAAATATATCCTAAGCCAATCACGATAGCAATTTCCAAAAGTTTTATAACCCTCAAAATAGAATGACACACAGCACCTGTAGCCCTCGCAATATCTATTTTCAACATTTGGTAAGTATCGAGCCTTTTTTCACATATAAGAAATATGTAGCATGTAGTTTCAATTTATCAACAAGTATTAGCCTTTTAATTCATGAGATCATTCTTATTTCCTTTCAAACCAGGTGTCATTTTACACATTTAGCTTTTTAGTTATGAATTCCGATAAAAGACATCACATAATCCAAGTAACACTTTTAAAAATATTTTGTTACTATTACACAAGTGAAATCATCTTTCAAATCACATTTCATGTTTCTATAGCCTCAACAAAAGTTGTAATATAATCTTTCACCTCTAGTGCCATTTCATCAACAAGTTATTGCAATAAAGCTATAATGACCCGATCAATCATTTTAAGTATTTGTACTTCACTCGGTAGTTTGATGGCATGAGTAGCTATGTATGATGTATTATGACTTGTGTGAATTATCGGTTTTGGTTTTCAGGTTATTCGGAATCGATTTGGAAGAATGAATTTCATGATTGAAGCTTTAAGTTAGAAGAGTTGACCAAGTTTGACTTTTTTAGTATTTGACCTTGGATTGGAGTTTTGATGGTGATTTTGGACTCGGGCGTATGCCCGGATTTGTATTTGGATGTTTCTAGAAGGTTTCAGTGCAAATTGGCGAAAGTTAAAAATTTGAAGGTTAGAAAAGTTCAGAAGTTTGATCGAGATTTGACTTTGATGATATCGGATACGAATTGTGATTTCGGAAATTAAAATAGTTTCATTATGTCATTTGGGACTTGTATGCAAAATTTGGTTAAATTCCAGATTGATTTGATATGTTTCGGCGCGAGTTTGTGAAGTTGAAAGTCCAAAGTTTATTAGTTAAGTTTGAATTGAGGTGCGATTCATCGTTTCGATGTTGTTATGTGAGATTTGAAGCCTCGAGAAAGTCTACGTTATATTAGGGACTTGTTGATATATTTAGACGAGGTCCCGAGGGCTTAGGTGAGTTGCGGATAGGTTTAGGTTGTGTTGCGCTCGTTTTATTTATGTTCCGATGTCGTTTCTTCAAGCATAAATGGTACAATATTAAGCAAATGAGCTCCAATTTTTGTTTTGATTGCAGCATTAGATATGTATGGTAATTTTGGAATTATAGCAACTGGAATCATCAAGTTTCGACATTGTATGAGGAATTTATGGTCAAATTTACTAAGAATTGGGTTGCCAAATTTTTCAGATTAATTACGAAATTGCCACTGAATTCCTATCTAAAAATCTGCACTATTTGCAAATATTGAAACCAACATATCTCTTTAATGGAGTGATTCAAAAGACTAAGTTGATTGGAATTTCACAAAGAATCCATTGGAGGCATCAAAAGTGAGTTTCAGAATTGTTTGGCATGAGAAACGAGGCAGAACAACTGGGCAGAAGCATATAAATCACGGGTTTGTTCATTTGGTCATATTTTGAGTTGGGGAGCTCGGATTTGGACGATATTTAAAGTGATTTTCACCACATGGATTGGGGTAAGTGTTCTCTACTCATATTTTTATTATATTTCATGAATATATCTTCGTTTTTGGCAAATGGTTGATGATTTCAAAAGTGAAATTTGAGGGGTTTTGTCTAAAATTTCATAAAGTGAATTTTAGGGGTGAACATCGATTTGGAGTCAGATTTGAATGAAACTAGTATGGTTGGACTCGTAATTCAATGAGCCATCGGATTTTATAAGTTTCGTCAAGTTCCAAGGCGCGGGTCCGAGTTGGACTTTTTGGTTGATTTTTTATGTATTTGAGTTGATTTTGGCTTGTTTCGAGCCATTCGGAGGTCGGTATGCGCATGATAGCATTTTTGGAGCATCATTTGGCTTGCTAGGTGTTGGATTTCGCTTGTTCGAGATAAGTAATAATTTTAAACTTGGTGTTAAGAGTATGAACCCCGAATATACGTGATATGTGTTTGGTGTTGAGGTGATACATACTAGGTGATAGGCATGTGGGCGTGCACCGTGTGAATTATGACTTGGTTATTTTTGTGGTACTGTGAAGTCACATAATCTTATTTGTATCCACGAAATCTCTACGTGATAGAGTAGTTGAGCTGTGATCCATGTTAGAAACCCTATCTAGGCTATATGCTTATCTTGTTGGGACCTACTGGGTTATCTGCTTATATTGAAATTACATACTCCATCACACGCATTCATCTACATATTATATCTTTGTCTCTGTTACCATTGATTGATACATCACATCATTATTTTGGGCTGATCTTTCATGACATTGTAAGCCCGAGAGACTGGAGAGATTGATAACTATGTGAGGCCGAGGGTCTGTTTGTGAGTGATATTTATGGGAGAGGGATGCACACCGTGACATGTTATGTTGATTTATGCAATAATTGACTTATTATAGCGCCTGGGCTGAAGGATCCCCTCCGAAATCTGTACATATCCCCAGTGAGCGTAGGTACCTACTGGGTATGAGTGCTAAGTGATTAGGAGGATTGAGTGACTGTAAGGACTGCACTTGACATGTAAGCATAGAGATGTATTTTCCTCATGCTATTTAAAAATGAAATATTTACTTGTTGAAAGCTTTAGGAAAAATAAAATTTTTCAAACTTACTCATACTTTTGGTGTTTTTGGTGAAGGATTTGGGATTTACTGTTATACTTTAAGAGAATGCATAATATTCCGTAATCATAAATGAGCCGAGCATCATATCTCTGAGTTACTTCGTGTACCATTTTTACTATATTGTTATGCATTGTTGCTGGTTATTAGAGTTGGACTCTGACCCTTGTCCCAACTCGTCACTATTTCCAACCTAAGGTTAGGTTTGTTACTTATTGAGTACGTGGGGTCAGTTGTACTCATATTACCTTTCTGCACCTTGCGTGCAGACGTGGATGCTGACGTTGTTGTATATGATGGGAGCTAGCATTGAAGACGTGCCTGCGTCCTTGTAATAGCTCCCTCTTGTTCATGGTAGCTCTAGACTTATGAACAATCAGTTTATGTATAATTCGGACACATGATGTATTTATCTTACACTAGCTTTGTAAACTCTAAATCTTAAAATCTCATGATTTGTACTACCAGTCCTTGGGAAATGTATAAGATTCAGATATTTTCTTTTATTTATTTGTCTCATTAAATTTCATTAAAATTAGTTTATTGTCAATTGGCTTACCTAACGGGTTGGGTTAGGTGCCATCACGAATAGTTCGATTTTAGTTTGTGACAAATATTTTATCTATATAATCATTATTAAAAGTAAATAACACTTCATATGTATCATAACTTATAACACATGATGAAACTCGCACCCACAAGCACATATTCATATTTACAAGCTATTTCACGTATTATTTCTAAACAAGAAAAAAATTACTCAAGAAGCGTAAGTCTAGTAGAATGGAATGACGTCATGTAGCTACTTTTAAGCATGATGTTTAAAATATATTCACAGTTTATCAAAGATTAGCCAATTTTGTTCAAATTTCAGGACACGACGTCTTAGAGTTTAAACCTCAAAATTCAAACTTCAGGACATTGTGTCCTGAAATTTGAATTTTATGTCTTGAATTAATTAGTAGTTCAAAAATTCAGGACATTGTCTCCTAAATTTCAAAATTGTGTCCCAAGTTCAAATCTTATGTCCTTAATTTTAAATTAGTGGTTCAGAAATTCAGGACACTTAGTCCTGAAATTTAAATTAGCAGCTCAAAAATTCAGGACAATTGCGTCCTGAAAATTTAGGACATTTGTGTCCTGAAAATTCAGGATACTTAGTCGTGAAGTTTGGGTGAATTTGTTAATCTTCAATACTAGAATAATGCAAATTTCCCACGAAAATATATCAATGGTAATTCCCACCAAAAAATTGACAAAATTAGTGGGAAAGTGGGGACACGAAAATTTTATCAAAATTTCAATAGTTTTCACATACTCTCCGTTTAGCACTGAAAATCGCAAAATTTGTTTCTCACCTATGTCGGTGGGAAAATAATTGGAAATTAATTATAGAAAATTAAAAGGAAGTTCCCAGGGGAAAACAGTGGCAAACTAAAGAAAATATATGTAATATTTTTAATATTCCCACACTTTCTCTAGGAAAGTAAATATTAGTATACTTTTTATTTTTTGCAAAAAGGATTTCCCACGTTTTAATTAGGTCTCACAGCCGCTTCTCCCCTTCTCTCTCTTATCTATAAACCTAAGCATCCCTTCTTCATTAAAGAACATGCGATATATCTAAGCATTCTCTGTAAATCTAAGCATCCATCGCTGAAAACCTTTAGTTGGCAGCAAATACTCGGTGATAAATCATTCCGACCCGATATTAGCACCAGCGACCGACCAAATACTTGGCATCATCACCGGCGACAAAAGGATAAACAACCACCACTTCGACTACTACTCTTTTCTCCAAATCCAATACAAGCTTGGGATTTCAGTAAGTCAATCTCTCTTTCTCTCTTTCTTTTCCCCTTTCCCCGATTTCGGGTTTCACCACTATCACCTAAAGTTTGAGTCTGCTTCACTCCAATTGATACCACCTAACGAAATTAAAGGAAATCTAAGTATCCTAAAGAGCAAGTGAAGAGAATTGCTCTTGAACAGATGACTTAGGAAGAGAAATGATTCCGAAAATTTAGAGAGAAAAGGAGAGATATTCCATTGAAAATCTAATACAATTGAATGAGCATTGCAATAGCTGTGATTTTAGCTTATATGAGAGGAATGCAGCTGTAGCTACTTGTAACTAACTCGTAACTAACTTGTTATAAACTAACAAACTATAACTAACTTCCGGAAAACTAACTGTCTAACTAACTTCTGCACACGTGCATCTCACGTGATTGTTTATCAGCTCCCATTTTATTCTGATCATAAGACCACTCTCCCCTTGAAAACTATCATTGTCCTCAAGGATTAAAAGAAGGAAATTTGAGGTGGAACTCTTGCTAATCTTCCCAGGTACTGTCCTCAGGAGCAGCATTCAACCATTTGACTAGAACTTGTGTTGTGGCTTTGCCATTTTTAGGAGCTAGTCTTCTATCTAAGATGGCCTCAAGAGTAATGTTACGCAACGCCTTCCTGATGATCTTTGGAAGGGCAACGTAAGGCTAAGCAACCGATGTCAGTGCGGTTGCTGTCCGCCAATGAGGTCCTCGCCGCACGCTAGACTAGATTGTCAGTGCCGTGCGGGAAAACCAATGTCGTGAGCAATTGCGAAAGCTGAGAGAGAATTGGGTTTTGAATGATGATGATGATTTTATTGCTGAATGAAAATGATAATTACAATGATGTGGTGTCGAGGGGGAGAGACACCAGAAAATGCTGATTGAAATGTTTGATTGTTTGGTCCCCCTTAATAATGCTTAAAAAAAATAAACCAACATTACAAGACTAGTCCTAATAAAGCTGTAGAAGCACACTGAAATGAAAATGATGAAAACTAGTCTATGATTACAATGAAAAGGACTTAGATTATTACAAGGAAAAACTAAGTCCGATGGCAGCATCTTTGTATTGCGGGTCTGCACGCGCGTTGCTGTGGGCGCGCGCGACACTTGATGTGCTGGCCTGAGGCTGGGCACTGGTGCTTGGCATCAGGGTCTGTGCGCGAGGCGCTGCTGGAATGGGCCTGCAGCTGGGTGCTGGCGAGGCATCAGGATCTGCGCGCGCGGCATTGTCAGGGCGCGCGGCGCTGTTGTCATTGGCCAGCCCTTGGGCGCTGGCGAGAGGCATCGGTGGGGCGACAGAGGCACATGCGCGCTTGTCACTTGGCGCAGCCAAGACCACGGGGCCGACCATGGCGCTAGGCATTGTGAGGCTTGCTAGGCCGCCATGGGGCGCGGCCAAGGGGTCATGGGGCATGTCTGGAAAGCAGCCCATGACATTCTCCCCCACCTGAGTTGGCGCCGTCCTCGGAGCCTTATGATGATGATGATGATGATGATGTTTCTGATGGTTGTTGGATGGGAGGTCTGCGCCCCTCTGTTGTTTGAGCTTGCTGTTGTAGCGAAGCAATGATTTCATGCGGCTGACATGGAAGACTGGATGGATCTTCCACCAGGATGGAGTTTTTACCTGGTATGTGGACTTCCCAATGCGTTTTTCAATGGGCAGGGGCCCGATGTATTTTTGTTGCAGCCGAGGGTCATGGGTCCTTTCTGCAAACAAGTACCGCTTTGGGATGCATAGCATTACTTTGTCCCCTGGTTGATGTTGGGCAAAGCAAAGCTTTTGTTCGGTGAACCTTTTTGCCCGCTCTTGGGCCCTGATGAGATAGCTCCGCACTATCTCCATGTTGCGCTCCCATTCGCTCGAGAAGTTGGCAGCTCGAGGAGATTTCGGCATGGTTGATGCATTCACCGTTTGTGGGAGAAGCGGTTGCTGTCCGGTAACAATTTCAAAAGGGCTCTTGTTTGTATGATGGCTCTTTTGAGAATTGAAACACAGTTGAGCAGCATCCAGGAGCTTCACCCAATGCTTCTGTGATCCGGTTGCGAAGTTGCGGAGATATTCCTCCAGCATGTCATCGAACCGGTCTGTCTGGCCATCCGATGGTGGATGGATGTCTGTGTTGTGACTCAATGTTGACCCAAAGCACCTGAAGAGATGGGTCCAAAAGTTGCTAGTGAAGCGTGAGTCGCGCCTACTAACAATGTTTTTGGGCAGGCCCCAATATTTGACAATGTGCGAGAAGAAGAGTCGAGCTGTATCTTCTGCTGAGATGTTTTGCGGGGCTGCTATGAAAGTTGCATAGTCTGAGAACTGATCTATGACAACCATGATGGATGCAAGATTGCCGACTTGGGGCAATCCTGTGATGAATCTGAGGGAAACACTTTCCCATGGTCTCTGAGGGACATGTGATGGCTGCGAGGGTCCCGGCTGTGATGAGTGATCCGACTTGTCCTTGTGGCATGGCTGACAAGTCTTCACACGATGATGAGCGTCACCAGTCTTTTGAGGCCGATGACATGATGGCTGATTGCTGTTGCGAAGGGTAGCCTGAACCTGAGGTTCATGTCTGTTGACTACCTTCTCCAACTGCATGGCCGAGATGTTTTCAGCGGCCATCTTTATAGGAAAGCATGGTATGGTGCAGGGCTTGGCCCCGTTTTCTCCCATCATCAGGAGCATGTTGGCAAATGGTACTGGAATGGTGTTGGTCTGCCTCATGAACTCCAGACCCACTATGATGTCGAAGTCATCTATGATTGCGATGCGCAGGTCGATGCTTCCTTTGTATGGGCCAAGTTTCACTGGGACATTTGTAGCTGTTCCACCCAATGTCTGAGGTGGTGAGTTGATAGCCTTGACGCGGCCTTTGCTCTTTTGTACAACAAGACCTAGGCGCTCTACTTGCGTTGATGACAAGTAGTTGTGGGTGGCACCCGTGTCTATCAATGCGTGAAGGGGCTTGCCGTTCACTTTCAATTCGACGAACATTAGGGTCCTCGCTTGCTTAGGAGGTCCTTCGTCCATCTTTTCTTTCCCTTTTCTGGTGATCGGGACTGATGTTTTCTTAGGAGGACATGCACTGGTCCCCGCTAAGGCATGAGGGATAGAGCCAACAATTGCATTGAAGGCGCCTACCTGGTTGTCTTCAGATGTGTCTGATGCATCTGTCTCATCCTCGACAGTCTGATGAGCATTGACCTTGATGTTTGGGCATTCATTGTTCCAATGTGCCCCGCCGCAATGACGACATTCTGAGGGAGGCTTTCTCCCCTGATTGTTGTTGATGGATGCAGCACTGTTGCTGTTGGAGGGAGGAGTCTTAGTTTTGGATGCACTCCGATCTCCCCCACTTTTGCTTGGGCCACCATTGCTGGGATGGTGCCCGTTGAATCCCCCTCGGACAGACGGCTGGGGCCTGTCGTTCTGAGTTCCCAAATGATAGTCGCCAAGGCATTCTGCAGCTTGAATGTCCTTGGGCAGGGTGTCTACCCGTTGTCGCTGTAGTTCCAAACGGGCATGAGGTTTCAAACCTTCTATGAATGCAAAGAGTTTGTCTTTGTCCCCCATGTCGCGTATGTTTAGCATGAGTGCGGAGAATTCGCGCACGTACTCCCTCACTGATCTGGTGTGGCGGAGGTCCCGTAGCTTTCTCCTTGCATTGTATTCCACATTTTCGGGAAAGAACTGCAGGCGTATGGCTACCTTCAATTCGTCCCATGTCTGAAGAGTATCTTCACCGGCCTTGATGGCTTCGTGTTTGACCCGCCACCAAAGTTTGGCATCGCCCTGAAGATACATGGCAGCAGTCGCTACCTTTTTGGATTCCTCCAAATGGCCCACGGCATCGAAGTATTGTTCGATGTCGAAGATGAAGTTTTCCACTTCTTTAGCATCCCGGGATCCGTCGTATGACTTTGGTTCCGGTATCTTAAGCTTTTGTGGAATGGGGGTGAGGTTTGCTGCACCCCTGATATGATGGTTGCCTTCTCGAAGCAGGCTCTATAAGGCAGCATTGACAACATTGAGCTTGTCAGTCAAGTCGTTTATGGTTTGCTGCATGGCAGTTAGTCTGTCTGCCTCATGTTGCTGATGGGCTAAATCGTCGGCACGCTCCTGTTGGAGGTCCTCAAATTTGCCATGAATATTGGCAGTTTCAATGGCTGCCGTTTGTCGGTCCTCGTCGGAGTCACGACTGATGTTTGCAATGTCATTTTCCGCCTGCCGCATTCGGCGGTCCAGGTCGTCCAACCTTTGCACTAGGTTGTTGTTTTGATCAGGCACCGTATCCACGATGGGTCGTAATCGGTCAACCGTCTCTTCTAGGGATGCTAGACGCTCCCCATGATTCACCATGGTCAGAAATGGTGATGATGGCAAATGTTCCCTCGTCCGATGTCGAGCCTAAGCTCTGATACCAACTGTTACGCAACGCCTTCCTGATGATCTTTGGAAGGGCAACGTAAGGCTAAGCAACCGATGTCAGTGCGGTTGTTGTCCGCCAATGAGGTCCTCGCCGCACGCTAGACTAGATTGTCAGTGACGTGCGGGAAAACCAATGTCGTGAGCAATTGCGGAAGCTGAGAGAGAATTGGGTTTTGAATGATGATGATGATTTTATTGCTGAATGAAAATGAGGATTACAATAATGTGGTGTCGAGGGGGAGAGACACCAGAAAATGCTGATTGAAATGTTTGATTTTTTGGTCCCCCTTAATAATGCTTAAAAAAAATAAACCAACATTACAAGACTAGTCCTAATAAAGCTGTAGAAGCACACTGAAATGAAAATGATGAAAACTAGTCTATGATTACAATGAAAAGGACTTAGATTATTACAAGGAAAAACTAAGTCCGATGGCAGCATCTTTGTATTGCGGGTCTGCACGCGCGTTGCTGTGGGCGCGCGCGACACTTGATGTGCTGGCCTGAGGCTGGGCACTGGTGCTTGGCATCAGGGTCTGTGCGCGAGGCGCTGCTGGAATGGGCCTGCAGCTGGGTGCTGGCGAGGCATCAGGATCTGCGCGCGGCATTGTCAGGGCGCGCGACGCTGTTGTCATTGGCCAGCCTTTGGGCGCTGGCGAGAGGTATCAGTGGGGCGACAGAGGCACATGCGCGCTTGTCACTTGGCGCAGCCAAGACCAGGGGGTCGACCATGGCGCTAGGCATTGTGAGGCTTGCTAGGCCTCCATGGGGCGCGGCCAAGGGGTCATGGGGCATGTCTGGAAAGCAGCCCATGACAGTAAGCATGACATGGCCATGTTCAACATGAACAACTAGAAGTTTAGGAGAAGCAGTATGAGTACCTAGCTTCTTTTTGAGCTGAGAAATATGAAATATGGGATGGATCTTTGACTGAGGAGGCAAAACCAAAGTGTATGCAACTTGTCCAACCCTTTGGGTTATTTGAAAAGAGCCAAAGTACTTGGCTGATAACTTTTGAAAGGAGTGGCTCTTCAAATATAATTGTCTGTATGGCTGCAACTTAACATAGACCCATTCACCTACTGTATAAGTTCTATCAGTCCTAACCTTGTCAGCCTGTGATTTCATCCTATTTTGAGCTCTCAGCAAATGAGACTTCACAGCTAATTGTGGCTTCTCTTGCTTGTAAACTTCTGTCAACAACCTCATAGGGTGTCATTTTAATGGCTGAGTGATAGGTAGTGTTAAACCACCATCATGCCAATGACAAACATTTAGGACACTCTCTTGTCGATTAAAAGTCAGGCACCTAAGGTAGCATTCCAAGTATCTATTGACCACCTCAATTTGGCTATCAGTCTGGGGGTGGTAAGCAGTTGAAGTTAGCAAAGAAACCTTCTGCAACTTGAATAACTCCTTCCTAAATTTGCTAGTGAAGACTACATCTCTGTCAGAAACTATAGTATTAGGCATCCCATGGAGTTTAAAGACACTGTCCATTAAAATCTGAGCCACCTCCAAAGCAGTATAAGGATGCTTTAGAGCCATGCAATGGGCAGCTTTGCTCAGCCTATCGATCACTACAAAAATAACCTCCTTGCCATGGGCTTTTGGCATTCCTTCTATGAAATACATAGAAATATCTTGCTATACCTTATTAGGAATAGGTAAGGGTTGTAGCAACCCTGGGTAAGCCACATTCTCATTCTTTCACCTTTGACACATGTCACATTCCATCACATAGGAGTATACAGTCTGCTTCAATTTCTTCCAATAGAAATCTTGCTTCAATTTTTTCAAGGTAGCAGTAATCCTAGAATGTCCTCCAATTGAACTACTGTGATAGAAGGCTATCAGTTTGATCTTCAATTCTTCATTGTTTCTCACCATCATCCTGCCTTTTCTACTTAAGATCCCTGCTTGAAACTTGTAGTATGGCTTGACTGTTGATGTGGCCTGCAAGTTTTCTATCAGCTTTTGTAGAACAATATCATGTTTCCATGATTGCTTGACTTCTTCTAATAAGTCCATGTGTATAGTAGAAATGCTATAAATTTGTATTGTCTTTTCCTTCCTAGTAGAGCATCTGCAACAATGTTCTCCTTCCCACTCTTGTAAGATATGTTGTACTCATACCCAAGCAATTTAACTAGCCACTTATGTTGACTTGGTAAAGTAATTCTCTGCTCAAGTAGGTACTTAAGACTGTGATGGTTAGTCTTAATTGTAAAGTGTCTACCTAACAGATAAGGTCTCCATTTTTGCACTGCACATACCAAGGCCATAAGCTCCCTTTCATAAACTGAGAAAGTCTTGTTTCTTTCTGATAATTATTTGCTGAAAAAAGCTATAGGTTGACCATCATGAGTGAGCACCGCATCAATGCCTTCTCTTGATGCATCTATTTCAACAAAAAATTCCTTAGAAAATCCGGCAGGGCCAAGATAGGAGTTGAAGTGATCATCTCCTTTAGTGTTTTAAATCCTATAGTTGCAGCTTCATTCCATGCAAAACAGCCTTTCTTCATAAGGTCAGTTAGAGGTCTAGAAACAGAACCATAGCTCTTTATGAACCTCTTGTAATAACCTGTGAGACTTAAGAATCCCCTCAATGCTTTGATGTTGGTTGGTGCAGGCCAATTGAGTACTGCTGATACCTTTTGTGTGTCCATGTACACCCCTTGTTCGGAGATCCCATGACCTAAGTAATCCACTTGGGTTTCTCCAAAAGCACATTTACTTTGCTTGACAAACAGAACATTATTCCTTAAGACATGAAAAGCTTTCTCCAAATGTGAAAGATGATCCTCCCAATAAGAACTGTGTACCAAAATGTCATCAAAGAAAACTAAGATGAATTTCGTGAGGCAAGGCATGAAAATTTGATTCATCAAACTTTGAAAAGTGGAGGGGTCATTAGTAAGGCCAAAGGGCATGACCAAGAACTCAAAGTGACCATGATGAGTTCTAAATGCTGTCTTGGGAATGTCATCTTCCCACATCCTAATTTGATGGTATCCAGATCTGAGATCCAGCTTTGATAAGAACCTGGCACCATGTAACTCATCTAATAACTCTTATATCACTGGTATTGGAAGCTTGTCCTTAATTGTATAGTTATTGGGTTCCCTATAGCCTTCACACATCCTCCAACTCCCATATTTCTTCTTGAACATATCAATGGGTGATGAATAGGGACTTGTTATGTTCCTAATCACACCAACAGACATTAAGTCCTCAACCATCTTTTCAATTTCTTCTTTCTGTATAGTGGGATACCTATAAGGTCTAATATTGACCGGGGAAGTGCCCTCCTTCAAGACAATTCTATGATCATGTTGTCTTGGTGGTGGCAACTCTCTAGGGACCTCAAACAAATCATTATACTCCTTTAATAATTTCTGAAACCCTTCCTTGTTTACTATCATGTCTACCTGTTCTCATAGCCCCCATATACAAGGTTTAGTCTCACATTCTGTAGCTACTACTCCCAAGGACATCATTGATAATTCAGCAGGTTTGGCCAAAAGTTTGTCCATCTAACCTTGTCCTACTAACTTCATAGAAGGAGACTGAGAGCCCCTTAGTGACACCTTCTGACTTCCAATCGTGAACTCCATTTTCAATTTCCTGAAGTTCCATAAAATGTCACCCAATGTTACCAGCCACTGCACTCCTAAAACCATGTTACAGCCACCAAGAGGAAGGGTCAGCATATCAGACATGAACTGGACTCCCTGCATTTTCCAAATGAATCCCTTGTAAATGGATTTGTTATACATTGTATTCCCATCAGCTACAGACACAGCAAATGGATGAACCATTCTTAGATAGCATCCTAACCGTTTTGCAGTATTAAGGTCCATAAAATTGTGTATTGGCAGTGTTAATCAAAATTTTCACCGTCTTGCCTTTGACTGATCTAGTCACTCTCATAGTCCTGAATATGGTTCTGAAATCTTCAGTGCCAGTCATAACATACAGAAACATGAGGTAGGATTGCACCATCAAAATTAATATCATAGGCAAATCCTTCCATGTTCAGTAATTCAAAGGGATCAAACAAGATGTCTTCTTCAACATTTTCTTCTTCCTCAGGTTCTATCACCTAAATAGAGAACAATTGTCTTCTCTTTGCACATACATGGTCCGGAACATACTTTTCATCACAATTGAAGCACAGTCCATTAACCCCCTTCTCCTCTATTTCAGTAGGGTTTAAAAGTCTTGGGTTTATGTAGGATGGTTTAGTTATTCCTGAGTAGGAACCTTGGGTTCTTTGGAAAGATAGATTTGGTTTAGAGTGGTTTGGGAGTGGGTTCTGTGAGTAAGTAGTATTTACAAAGGATTTATAAATTGGTCTAGGTGTAAAAAGAACATGAGTATTTTTTAAAGTTTGTTTTTGTATGAACAAAGTTTGTTCTTGGATTCAAGAAAGGCTATTGGCTTTCTGCAAAGATCTAGGTACAAACATTTTGACGGGCAAACTAATTTCAGGTTTAAGACCTCTAAGAAAGTAACTAACAACATATTCTTCATTCAACTCGACTCTAGTTAATAGTTCATCAAATAAGTCTACATCATCTTGCACAGAAGATACCTGTCTAAGATCCTTCAGATCACCCATTGGATCATGAAACAATTCTTATCCAAACCTTGCATACAAGAACCTCACATACTCTCCCTAATTAGGCCAGTCCATTTACAGTCGAGTTTTCATGTACACCTGATGCCATTGAAGAGCCTTTCCAGCCAATCGACAAGAAGCCAACTTCACTTTCGAAGCTTTAGGGGTCTGATCGACTTCAAAGAATATCTTACATTGATACAGCCAATCACGAAGCCCAGTTCCATCAAATTTAGGAAATTCCAGCTGATGGCTCATAGTAGGAAGTTCATATTATTCCCTTTGTTGACCCCTTTATGTTGTTGCTGTTACTTCTTTTTCAACACTGTTCGTGCATTACCTCCATTTGTTAGTAGAATTTTCTTAATTCTTCCATCGAGTGTGTAAGACTTTCATTCATAGATCTACGCAATTCCTCCACTGATCCAGCGATTCCTTCAAACGATCCTCGAATACCATCCAAATCTCGATGTAGTTCCTAAATTCTGGTGTTGTGTTCCCCCATTTTCAATTTACAGATCCCAGGAAAAGATCCCCTCTGATACAAATGATACCAGCTAGTGAAATTAAAGGAAATCCAAGTATCTTAAAGAGTAAGTGAAGAGAATTTCTCTTGAACAAATGACATAGGAAGAGAAATGATTCCGAGAATTTAGAGAGCAAATGATAGATATTCCATTGAAAATCTCATACAATTGAATGAGCATTGCAATAGCTGTGATTTCAGCTTATATGAGAAGAATTCAGCTGTAGCTACTTGTAACTAACTCGTAACAAACTTGTAACAAACTAACAAACTATAACTAACTTCTGAAAAACTAACTTCTGCACACGTGCATCTCACGTGACTGCTTATCAGCTCCCATTTTATTTTGATCGTAACACCGGTTCTTCAAGAATTTGTTGGTCAAGAATTGGGTTTGTTAACTCCTTAGGTAGCATATCTGTATACTAGGCGTTCAATGAATTTATTGTTAATTGGTTTTATTGGATATATATCAGTATGGTTCCTAATAATGAGATCAACAAAAATACTCTCCTTGCAGAGTTGTAAAGGTATTTCTAATTTTAGATGATAAAATGACTTAATTAATTCTGTCTGTGAGCCGGTGAGGAAGCCACATGCAAGAAGCTTTCAATGAAATCCTTCTTCCTGAACCCAATTTAGAATTAACTTACGTAATTAATTTTGATGAATTTGAGGGACTTAAGCAGCATTAACAATAATAATTCTGTTGGGATCAACAAAATAATTCTAGGAACTCCATATCTCAAAAATTTCCTATAAAAGGGGTTAGACATAGATGTTATGATTGCGGATTCATGGTAAACTCCATGCTTTAAGGAAAGACTCAGATTTTGGACAATCTAATAGTAGTTGCAAGAGATGCAACAGAAAAACTTGAGATAGGTTCCATACTCAAAGGGAGTGTCCAAAGGCCAAATCTTTTTGGTACACAGGATGACAAAATGTGAAACAAGTGTATTACGCCTATTTATTTTTAGTTTTATCTTTTTCACAAGTGATTTTAATTATTGTTGTTGTTATATGTAATGTAAAATCACAATACCCCTCGAGTTGAAGACAAACCTGGTTGGGGAAGGAAATCTTTGATGACTTTGGGATTCGAGTGTTGGGCTATTTCACTTTCCAATAAACCTCCGGAGATATCGATGCATGAGTACTTGCCAAAAAAGCAAGCTACAAATATAAAACAATAAAATATAGTTTTTTCTATTAGTATCTTCCATGTAAACAATAAGCCTTCCTTTTTCGAATAATTATGATTTGATCTGTCATTGAGTACTATATGTAATATGAGCATATGCGTATTGACTGAAGAATCATGCGAAAATTAATGTACCTTCTCAAGTATATATATATATATTCTTTTAATTAAAATCAGGATGTATATATATTATTTTCAGAATGAAATAACTATAACTAGGTGTATACGGACAAAATTGGGGAGTTCAACTTTGGGCTACTATGACGTTCCACGCCTGACCTCGAGAGGCCTGAAGCAGAACGTGAGGTATGAACCCGAGGTGTGTCCCTCGAGGGAGCATATCGAAGGATCACTATGGTCGATCTCGGAGCAGTGCAATCGATGATCGTCATGGAAAGGCAGAAAAACTCTCAAATACACATGGTTAGAGCTGACCAAGTCGGCAAGAATAGTACAATTCTGTACTAATCCATTATATAGCTGTATCAGTGGTATTTCCTCGATTATGATTAGACGTGTACTATGTTGAGATTCCCCCTCTTATATAAAGGGGACCCTTGTCATTTTGTAACACACATGAATATTGAATACAATAGAACATTCTTTGCTTTTCTTGCCTAAACATACTCAACAATCACTCTACGAATTTATTGCATTGTTCTTCATTTATTGCTTCTCATTTTATTGTGTTCATTCATCATTTGTTCATTTATTGTTCATATCAACCATTAAAGGCTGCCCTCGAGGTCCTCTATTGCGGAGCTTGAGGCACTCAACCTTGAGACCATACTGATTTGCTTATCGTTTCCTGCTCATTTACACTTAGCATTATTCACCTAATAACTAGTATTAAGATAAATCACGTATTTTTAGAACCACAAATCAAATATAATTATTATTACCATTTTTTAAGGTAAATAGTTTGGCACCCACCGTGGAGCTAAAAATATTTGTGATTGTTTTGGTGCTAGTTTTCTAATAACACACGTTACTCTTCACATTTTTTCTTATCAAAGATTCTTTGATTTCAGGCTTAATCATGTCTAACACACAAAATGCACCTCTTCACGACAGCGAGGGACTAGAAGAAAACAACGGCATAGGGCTCAATGTACCACCTATAAACCATGAGGGAGTGCCAAACGTGGAGCCAGTTGATATCAGCTCCCACAATGTTCTAAACACGGAAGCAGGCGCAGACCTCGTAAGGAATGGACGCAGGGAAGCCTAGGATGGAGGCCAAGAAGCACGAGGAATGGAAGAAGGAGGAGTCAGCCTCCAAGTAATATTTGAGATGCTGCAAGCTTAGCAAGTCGTCATCACTCAACTTCAAAGTCAGAACAGAACCCCCAACACTGCTGAACCAATGAACGTGCAACACGAACCAATGCTAGAAAGACCCGATGAAAGCGGCTCAGGGACTGACCCCTCAATCATGAAAATGCTCGAGGAATTGACTAAAAGAATCGAGTCAGGAGAAAATAAGATAGCGGTTAACGATAAAAAAGTGGAGACTTATAACTCGAGGGTCGATCATATCCCCGGCACACCCCCAATTCTGAAGGGTGTAGATTCAAAAAAGTTAGTGCAGAGACCATTCCCATCAAGTGCGGCTCCGAATCCCATCCCGAAGAAATTCAGAATGCCCAATGTCCCGAAGTATAACGGGACCACGGACCCCAATGAACACATTACCGCTTACACTTGTGCTGTAAAAGGCAATGACTTAAAGGACAACGAGATTCAATCCGTCTTACTGAAGAAATTTAGAGAAACACTGTCAAACAGGGCCATGATGTGGTATCACAACCTACCCCCGAACTCGATGGATTCGTTTGCCATGTTGGTAGATTCGTTTGTGAAGGGGCATGCCGGTGCCATCAAGGTTGCTACAAAGAAGTCCGACGTCTTCAAGATCAAACAAAGGGAGAACGAGATGCTAAGAGAATTTGTAACTCATTTTCCAGATGGAGCAGATGGAATTGCCACCGCTCCCCAATGACTGGGCAGTGCAGGCCTTCACTCAGGGCTTGAACAAGCGAAGCTTGATAGCTTCGAAGCAGCTAATGCAAAATTTGGTTGAGTATCCCGCCGTGACTTAGGCAGATGTACACAAAAGATATCAATCGAAGATCAGGGTCGATGACGACCAACTAGGAGCCACCTCTAGCTCAGTATATCCTAGCAAGCTCTTAATAAAGGAATAAAGGTTTACTGAGACAGAGTCAAGACCAAACAAGGAAAGATATCGGCTGTATGTAGAAGATCAAAGAAACACTTCGAGGCGCAATGAACCTCGAGGAGATCGAAGGACAGATCGAGGTCAAAGTTCCCAGGGACTCATGAATAAAGACGGGTTCGATAGGCACCCTGGTTACCTGAGTACAACTTCAACATCGATGTCTCGAATATCGTATCAGCCATAGAAAAATCAAAGATACCAGGTGGCCAAAACCAAAATGTCGGATCCTTCACAAAGGAACCCCAACTTGGTATGCAAATATCACGGCAGTCACGGTCATATGACCGAGGATTGCAGACAGCTTCGAGAAAAGGTAACCCGACTGATCAGCGAAGGGAACCTTCGATAGTTCCTCAGTGACCGAGCTAAAAACCAATTTTGGAAAGAGAGGCGAACATGAATAACGAACCAGAAGAACCACAACACGTCATCCATATGATCATTGGAGGGGTCGACACCCCACATGGACCCGTTGTCAAGCGAACAGAAATATCCATCACTAGGGAAAAGCGAACTCGGAGTTACATACTAGAGGATGCTCTCGCATTCAGCGAAGAGGACATCGAGACCTTGTCTTAACCTCATTATGACGCACTGGTAGTTTCTTTTCTTTTGAATAAGTTTCAAATTAAACGTGTGCTCGTGGATCTAGGTAGCTCGACCAATATAATCAGGTCGAGGGTGGTGGAGCAGCTCGTACTGCTCGACCAGATCGTACCCACCTCTCGAGTTCTCAATAGATTCTACATGGCGAATGAGACAACGAAAGAAGAGGTCATTCTCCCGGTCAAAGTGGTCGGTACAATCCAAGATACCAAGTTTCATGTCATCAAAGGTGACATGAGATACAATGCCTTACTTGGAAGGCCATGGATACACAGTATGAGGGCAGTGCCATCAACCCTTCATCAAATGATGAAGTTTCCAACCAAGGATAGAGTAAAAGCAGTGTACGGAGTGCAGCACGCAACAAAAGAGATGTTCACGGTGCATGTCGTAGCAACGACATCAATGCCTTCTACATCGAAGAAGCCAAAAGACAATAAAACAACCAAATAGCAACCACAACCTACATTCTCGGCTCCACCCGAATGTGTGAATAAAGGACCATACCGCGTCCTCAGAGCAAGCAATTAAAACGAATTGAGTCTCTAACGCTACCAATGCTAAGGTACAACCTTCTCCCTTTTCACCTATGTTTTATACTAACTTATTTCAGGTGTTCGATTAAGGGGAATCAAAGCACCCTCCAGCTCGAAGACCTTGTGTTTTTAAAGCATACATTGCGCTCTTTTTCCCTTAGACCCGGTTTTAACTCAAACGGGTTTTACCGGCGAGGTTTTTAACGAGGCAACATCCATATGCTACATAAGGAGAACTCATCAAGTATTCAAGGCTTCTCTTCGATCAACCTCAAATACTCGGGGGCATCGCCCCGGGAGGTCACCTCTTCAAAGAAATCGAACTATGCCTAAGAGAACCTCGATAGGAGAATGATGTATTGGGCCAAACGGTCAAATGGATCGTGTCCATGTAGAATGATCGAGCCTCCAAAGGCAAAAAATATGTACACATATATCAAGTAATTGAGGAAGCCTCTTTGTTTATCAAAACACTTTGTGCCTCGAAGAAGTTCACTACTTTCTCATAAGACGGCTCAGGGATTGTTATCAACAGTCAGCTCATCTAGCCATCAAAAGCTCCAATTCATAAGATTTCGATCAGACAACGTCGAGATCATAAGCCCTCAGTGAGGCAACACCAAATCTGTAAGACCTCAACAAGGGATGCCAAAACGTATAAGACCTTAAAAAGGCATAACCCTGATATTAAGACCAAGGATATACATCGAACTTGTAAGACCCCTAAAAAGGCATACCCTCGATATAGACGTTGAGGTCATCTCACTCGGGGACTAAAGGCTACGCCCAAATATAAAGACTACGGTCATATAAAAAGGCTCCAGCCAAATTAACGCGGCTTAGAGATGTCCGACCGCCGCCATAAAATTAAAGGCCTTCAAATACTTTGAAAATACTTTGAAAAAACCCGGTTAATCAGGCTACCCCTGGCATAAGCAAAGGAGCTTCGATCATATCAGCTCCAAATAATGACAAGGGCTTCAAGACAATCAGCCTTCAGCAAAAAGGCTTTGAAAAATCAGTCCTTAAGAGAACCTCCCGAAATACTCAATTATTGTCACATATCGACTCATAATCGAGGTTTTTATTTGAGCCGTCGAAGAGTCAGATGAACACAAAACATGCCAAGGCATAATCAAAACTTCAAAGTCTTCAGCCGAAATGGGGGAAAACTATAGCCATATTAGAGGCCGCATCGACCCAATCTAAAAGGGCCTAAGGGCCAATGCATAAGAGCCTAAGGGCCAGCCCAAAGAGCCTAAGGGCCAATGCGTAAGAGCCTAAGGGACAGCCTAAAGAGCCTAAGGGCCATTACATGAGAGCCTAAGGGCCAATATGTTGAAAACCTAAGGGTCAATGAGCCTGAGTCAAGACTTGCTTCGATGACCGAGCCCTGAATGGTCAACTACTATCAATTACTCATGAAACACAACCTAAGGGTTCCTATCTGAAAGTCCAACATATCAGACTAATTATCGACAAGCACTGACACTCAAAACATAAACAAAGACACAAGCAAGTGGAAATTTATATAAAGGGAAAACCAAAGGGTTCCTTTTTTATTATAAATAATGGTACAAAGATATATCTACAGCACTCCCGCAGGGGGGCCGTATACAAAGAACAAGAAAGAAAAACCTAGTCGACCCTCGGGAACTTAGCCTTTCCCCCCTCGAGGACTATATCTCCATTGGCTCCCTCGGGACCAGCTCCCTCACCGTCCCCCTCCTCATTGTCTTCAGCATCGAAAACAAGGAACTTGGCATCAAACTCATCCGCCTTGGCCTACTCTATCTCCTCCGAGAGATCGAAGCCCTTATCATGAATCTCCTCGAGAGTTTCCCTCCGCAATTTGCATCAGGCATATTCATTGCTTCTCCTCTCTCAATTGGAAGCCCCCCTCAACTTCGTACGAGCTTCAGCAGCATCTTTCAGATAGATGGCCTCCTTTTTATCGGGCTTTTCTTGGACCTCTTCGGCTTTGGCTAGAGCATCCACGACTTCAGCCTTCATCTTCAAAAGATCTATTTCAAACATAGCAATCCTACTCGTCTGGACCGAGTCGCCTTCTCAAGCATTACGAAGTTGTATCTTGAGGGTAGAGGCCTTAGGCAAAGCTCTCCTTTTGGCCGCAACATGAACATCTATCTGTGCCTTCAAGTCATTGCATTTAGAATTGACCTGGTTAGCTTCGCCCCGAAGGCGCTCCGACATCTCTGTCTTTCTCTGCAACTGGGACACCAAAACGTTAGTTCTCGAAGATGGGAGAAGCAGCCTGTATTCCCTCAAAATAGAAGTTACCTATTTCTCGAGGTTGCCTTCATAATCACGACTTCAGTCCAACTCCGATCGAAGATATATCAGCTCTCTTATCTTATTATCACAAAGAAGCCTGAGAGATTTCACCTCATTCAAGGCTTTGCGAAACATAGCCGCATAGCAAAGCAGCTCAGACTTGAGCTTATCAAAGGCTTATGAGAAAGAAAAGTTCAGTTAAAAAAGAGAGAGTATGAAGTTGGAAAAGTTATAATAACTTCAAAACTCACCATAGAGTAGAGGCGATGAGCTTCCTCGAAGGTCGACTTCGCATCTATCGGCTCGATCTCATCGGCCCAGGTAAAGCAACCCAAGGCGCTCTGATTGGGTGGATACGTCGAAGCCCATTCCCTTCGGAGTACTTCCTAACATTCAAGAACTAGCCAAATCAGGCAGTGAAAGACTTTTCACTTTTCCTCTCTTGTGGAATCCCTCCCTCGAGACTAGGGGCCTCGAGCCCAACAGGCTTAACAGTCTCGGGAGGCCTCCTAGTTCGAGCCATCAATATAGAGTCATCCTCTCCAGGTGCATTGATTTCCACAGAACGACCGATAAAAAAGAGGTCTTCATCAGCGTCGACGTCCTCCTCGCACCCCTGGGCAGATCCTGCTTTGCTATGGGAATCCTTATACTTTGAGGACCTTTTCATTTTATTATCCTTCCCTGTCTCGAAAACTGAAAGTCCTTCCTTCTCCTCAAAAGGGGATGGTCTTACCTCAGAAAGCTCGCCGATGCCTGCAACAAAGAAATTAGTGTACGAAAGGGAAAGTATTCCTCTAGAGAAGGACTTCATAGCACATACCATGGTGCTTAGCCTCCCATTTTCCCTTTGACAAATCTCGCCAATTGTGCTTGTCATAAGTCGAAGAGGCTGCCAGTTTGCAGGCCCAGTCCGCAAGATCGGGGACCTCATTTGGCATCCACGAGATCGCTGCGGAAAAGGAAAGAAAATGCCCTTACGGAGTCTGGCTCCATCAAGAACAAAAATAATAGAGTACAGTGTATCACTTACACTTGAAATTCCATTTCTCGGGAAGTGGCAGGAACTCCGCAGGAATAATATCAACAGTCATCACTCGAACAAACCGACTCATCCATCCTCGATCCCTGTCCTCATCATCACTGGAAATAAAGGGCTTGGTGGATCGGTGTCATAGTGTAATTAGACCTCGATGATGCAAAGGCCGATACAATCTGATGAGATGGCTAAGAGCGAACTCGAGCCCGACCTTCTTAGCAAAAAATCTCATTATCAGCACAATCTGCCAGAAAGACGGATGGATCTGAGCTAATGTAACTCGATATCTTTGACAGAATTCGATCATGAGTCGGTCGAGAGGACCCAATGTAAAAGGGTACGTGTACACATTCAGAAACCCCTCTACTTGGGCCATAATATCCTCATCCCGAGAGGGTACCTACAGCCTCAACTTTTCTCCCCATTCGCAGTCTCTCCTCACGGCCTTGAGGTGTCTCTCTTCTACTGATTGAATGAACCTCGATGTATGTTCTCCATGGCCCGGAACATTGAGAGGTTTCTCCATCGTAAAATCTCTCATTAAGATGAAACAGTTCGAAGTTAGCTCACCAAACGCCTACGGTGTACCACCGGCCGGTCGGGAAGTAGAGGTAGGACTTCCTTCTCCCTGGTGAGCGGATTTGGGCATGGTAGCCATAGCTCCTTCAAAACAATAAAGGGAAGATGAAAACTCAGGCGGAAGCTTTGATCTGATACGGCTTTAGAAATAGTGCAAAAAGAAACTCTATAGATAAAGGTAGTTGCACAAAGCGGCAAAGCCTCCAATAAAAGAAAAGCAAGTATATATAAGAAGAGAGATGACTATTCATTAACTTTGATAGCCAGTCAGCTCTCACGATGTAATTATGACTTTTTGGGAAATGTAAACCGACGGGGCCATTTCGGTCACTTCACAGTCATGTCACAGGAATAATGTTACCCCTCATGTTTGAGGCATCGAGGATTCAAATCGAGTCCTCACCAACCCGACCTAGGGAAGGTATGCAATCGAAACCAGAACAACCCGATCTAGAGGGTCTCTATTACTCCGAGACCGAGCTCGAAGAAGTTAAATTCATGTTCGAAGCTTGACTTCGGCATGAACACTAAAAGGCAAAACTTTGAAGACATTAAACAAGAAAACCCTTTGGATTCCAAAAATATATTTACAAAGTGCATTTACAAAACTCCCACGCAGAGTCCATGTACAAAAAAAAAAAGAAGTAAAAAGAGCAAACGTGGCTTAGTCTTCATCTTTGCTACTCCTCGAGCACCTCATAGAGCCCTCGTCCGAAGTAGTCGGAGCTTCTGAATCCTCTTCCAAGGACTTCCCTTCTTCGATCTCGGCGAAGAGATCAAAATCCTTGGCATGCACTTCCTCGAAGGCCTTTCTTCGAGCCTCTAACAGAGCATGTGCAAGGGCACGAGCAAGTTTGAGCTCGACCTCTTCAGATATCTCTCTGGCTCGAGTATTTGCTGCAACAACGTTATCCCAATACGAGGATAAGAGTGCATCGGCTTTAGATTTTTCCATGTTTAACGCGACAACTGACTCAGCATGAAGCGCCTGGAATTTGTGAGCCTCCTCCTTAGCATCTTGAAGAAAACCCTGGGTCGAGGCCAGCTCATCTCGGAGAGTATCCCTTTCCAAGGCCATGCTATCCTGGCACCACTTCTGCTCAAGGATCTCGGCATCTTTGGCCGCAATCTCTTCCCGAAGCTGCTCCACTAAGGCATCCTTTCGCTCAATCTACAAATTCCAAGTCAAGATAGTAAACACCAAGTTATGGAAACAAAAATCAAGCTCATGAATACCGAACTACCTGCTCGATAAAGTTGGCCCGCTCTTGGAGCACTTTCTCCAAGCTTGCTCGAAGGCTATTTAGTTACTCCTACCTTTGGGCGTATAGAGTTCTTAACTCTTTCGACTCCGTGGCAAGCTTCTCGAACTCCTCCTCACTATGAGTCAGTTCAGCTCTTAACCTGGAGAAGGCCTGGTCATACAGTATCGTGACCTATAACACGAAGGAAAGAAGTTAGAAAAATAAAGATCAAAACTCAAGGCACAAAGGTTATGTCAAAACCTATTTTTGGAGTTTCGCAGCCTCCTCAAGAATGACTAGGGCATCGAGATCATCATCCTCTTCAACGCCGACAAAGAAATCTCCAAATGCGTCATCCTCTCCCTGGGATGCCCCCATATCGAGAGTCTCCCTGTTTTTGGCATCCCGTAATTGCCCTAGGGAAAATGACGGGCCTGGTTGAAGGTTGCCTAAGGCATCAACCTCTATCGGGGCTTCCTCTCGCCCTTGAGGGACCTCAGAGCTGGATCCTCCGAATGCGCCAACCAAGTGCTTATCGGCACAAGTTGTATCCTGATCACTGGTCGTCTCAGGGACTGCATCCAAACCCGCTTTCGGAGTCTCCTCAATACGAGGTGGGACAACACCGACCACTTCAGACTCGACAATCTTTTTCCCAGCAACCTTTGAAGTACCAGCGCTTTGTCTTGCTCGATGTACCGGTGTGCAACTGTCATCATCTTCGTATTCAGCACAAAGACTCTCAGCAGCTACCGAAGTTAGGGCCGTTGCATCGGCCCTAGGATTTCGAGCCTTGGCTCTCTTTGGTTTCAGGGACTCCGCCAGCATCTCCTTCTTTCTCTTTCTATCTTTGGCGGACTTTTGGGTCTCCTCTTTACTAGGAGGAGGTCTCATTGAAACGGCTTTCCCGAGGCCTGCACAGGCATAAAATGTCAAACATACTGCCAAGAAATCTATTCATAAGGGATTTAGAATCGACAATAGTGAGGGCGTACCATGATTTTTGGCCTCCCATTGAGTTTTGGTCAGATCACGCCAAGCGTGCTTGTTATATGAAGAGGCAGAGTCTAAAAGTCTAACCCAGCCTGGGAGGTTCTTGACCACGCCGAGGAACCACACGATAGCTAAGCAACTAGAAAGGAATCAATTGAAAAGAGAAAGGAATTAGTTTAAAAGAGGAAAAGATGACAGTCAGATGATAAAACATGCTCGGTGTAACAACACTTACGTCTCATATTCCACTCCTCAAGGAATGGCATCTTCTCGGCAAGGATGAGGTCCGAAATCCTGACTCGAACGAAGCGGCTCATCCACCCCTGGTCTTTATCTTTGTTGATGCTGGCAAAAATGCTTTGGCAGATCGGCACCGCAGTTTGACTAGGCCCCCTCGATAGAGGCGAGGGCTATACAATCTAATTAGATGGTCGAGGGTGAAATCCATCCCCTTGACCATGTTCGAGAAATATCTAATCAAATAGACGATTCTCCACAAAGAGGAATAAATCTGACCAAGCGTCACTCGATATTGACGGCAAAAATCAAGTATCACCGGGTCTATCGGTGGAGAGGAAGAATCTACAGGGCCTAAGGTAAAGGGATACGTATATATGCTAAGAAAGCTATCCGTGTGTTTGGTTACATCTCTTCCTGTGAAGGGATCTCTACTTGTACCGCCTCTCTCCAATGGCAATCTAGTTTCACCTTCCTTATGTCTGTTATTAAACTGATGTACCGAGACATGGGCTCGCATCGGCCCGATACCGGAGAAGGTTTTTCAATTTTGAGATTGGAGGATGTATCGAAGGGCCCAGGAACACACTCCTCAACATTGAGAGGCACTACTTTTTTGCTCTTAGACGAGCGTGACGAAGAAGGGGCTTCCCCTTTTTGAGGTACTGTCTTAGAAGTTTTTGACATGGTTGTAACAAAGGTTTCAAAGCAAGTTGACGAAGAAGTGAACACAGAAGAAGGGTGAAGACAGGAAACTATTAACGAAGATTTGAAGATCTGAAGATGTTGCAAAGGTTTGAAAGATAGGGAATTGGAGTATTTATAAGTCATTTGGAGGAGTAGATAGGGCGACCAACAGCGATTCATGGGCTTTTCGAGAACCGTGTTTGACAAGACCTCTATGCAACTTTTCTGTCACGCCATTTAATAATCTCATGTGGCTGACATCACAATGGGGGTATCAAAGAGGCAAGAACTCAAGATCGTTTCTTATCATTTCATTCTAAGAAATGTGGGGACTATCTGTGTATGTCCAAAATTGGGGAGTTTGACTTTAGGGCTACTATGGCGTTCCACGCCCGACCTCGAGAGGCCCGAAACAGAATGTGAGGTATGACCCCAAGGTGTATCCCTCGAGGGAGCATATTGAAGGCTCACTATGGTCGATCTCGGAGTAGTGAAATCGATAATCATCATGGAAAAGCGGAAAAACTCTCAAATACACGTGGTTAGAGCTGACCAGGTCTGCAGGAATAGTACAAATCTGTAATAAGCCATTATATAGCTGTACCATTAGCATTTTCTCGATTATGATTAGACATGTACTATGTTGGGATTCTCCCCTCCTATATAAAGGGGACTCTTATCATTTTGTAACACACATGAATATTGAATACAATAGAATATTCTCTGCTTTTCTTGCCTAAACATACTCAACAATCACTCTACGAATTTATTGCATTGTTCTTCATTTATTGCTTCTCATTTTATTGTGTTCATTCATCATTTGTTCATTTATTGTTCAATATCAACCGTTAAAGGCTGCCCTCGAGGTCCTCTATTGCTGAGCTCGAGGCCCTCAACCTTGAGATCATACTGGTTTGCTTATCGTTTTCTGCTCATTTACACTTAGCATTATTCACCTAATAACTAGTATTAAGATAAATCACGTATTTTTAGAACCACAAATCAAATATAATTATTATTACCATTTTTCAAGGTAAACACTAGGCAAGGATGAAACTTAAATAAATTGTGAAAAGATATTACATCTTTACCAATTCCTTTAGTTGCTTATAATTTTTTTAAGAACCGTGATATTGATGCATGATAAGTTTGTTAGAGTCTTGATTTGACTTGGTATTTCTAAAACCGATTTCAAGTACTTGTTGAGAGAACTTCTATTAAAAAGAATTATTCATTCACAAAAATTTGATTTACAACCATAACTTTTCTTACTTAATAAAAAGAAAAAAGTAATGTGAGTTATCTAAGATATATATTCAAGTTTAATTGTAAACTAACTTGAATAAAATAAAGTATTCATTTCTTTATTTAATTATTTTATCTTGTTATTGTGTAATAGACGGAACAAGATCGTAGATGGATGTACGATAAAAATCATCCTAATCATAGGGGATTGAAGGACGAATTTGTAGAAGGTGTTAAAGCATTTATTGCTTATGCAAAAACACTTTTTGAATTCCATAATGAAGGAACATTTAGGTGTCCTTTTGCTAAGTGCAATTGTATAAAGTTGTTGATACCCGAGGATGTTAAAGTTCATTTTTATAGAAAGGGGTTTAGAGAATATTACTATGTGTGGAGGGTTCATGGAGAGAACTATAGTAATTTAGTTGGTGTTGACTTACAGAATCTTATTGGTTGTGAGAGTAGTACATTCTTTGAGAATAATTATGAAAATTCTCAAATACATGAAATGGTGTCGAATGCTTTTGGGATACACCCAGGAGTTCAATCCTAAGAAAATATTGATGAGTCTCCCAATGATGAGGAAAATCACTTTTATGAATTATTATAGGTGGCTATTCGTCCACTCTATGAAGGCTTAATACACTCGGAGTTGTCTGTTGTAGTTAAATTGCTAACCATCAAATCGGATTGGAATATTTCTCAAGCTGCCGTGAATGCTATAATTGGGCTTATGGGTGAAGATAGTCCAAATATTAACTTACCCGGTGATTACTATAAGGCTAAGAAGTTAGTTTCCAAGTTAGGATTTTCCTCAACAAAAATTTATTGTTGTGAAAAAGGTTGTATGTTATATTATAAAGATGATGCGGCTCTAGAAGCGTGCGAATTTTGTGAATTGTCTCGTTTTAAGAAAGTCACCAATGCCAAAGAGAAGAAAGTTCCAATTAAGAGTATGCATTACTTACCTATTATACCTAGGTTAAAGAGGTTGTATGCATCAATGAGTTCCGCTCTTCATATGAGATGGCATTACAAAAATAGGATGGCGTTGGTGTTTTGTGTCATCCTTCAGATGGAGAAGCGTGGAAGCATTTTGATAGGATGTATCCTGACTTCGCTAATGAACCAAAAAATGTTAGGTTGGGTTTGTGTGCAGATGTATTCACTCCTTTTCGATCTCTGCTGCACCATATTCGTGTTGGCCTTATTTTTGTTACAGCGTATAATAATCCACCAGAGATGTGTATGAAAAGTCCATACTCGTTTCTAACTGGCATAGTTCCGGGTCTAAGTAATCCAAAAAGCTTGATTGATGTATATTTGCAGCCTATTGATTGATGAGCTAAAGTTGTTGTGGCATGAAGGTGTTGAAACATACGACGTATCAACTAAATAAAACTTTAAATTGTGTGCTGCTTTTATGTGGACTATTAATGACTTTCCTGCTTATGGAATGTTATGTGGATGGTCGACTGCCGAAATGTTAGCTTGTCCTTGCTGTATGGAAGATACAAAAGCATTCACTTTGAAACATGAAGGTAAGAACACATGGTTTGACTATCACCGTCAATTTTTGCTAATGGATCATGAGTTCAGGAGAAATACTAGTGCATTTATGAAAAATCGAACTGACTATGATGAGCTACCAACAATCTTGTCGGGGGAGGAAATTTGGGAGAGGGTTAAGAATTTAAGGTAACAGAGTCTCCATTACTTAAACTACCTGGTTATGGTATTGTGTATAATTGGACTAAACAAAGTATATTTTGGGAGTTACCTTATTGGAAGAATAATCTTCTTCGACATAACTTGGATGTCATGCATATTGAAAAGAACTTCTTTGATAATCTATTTCATACTGTAATGGATGACAAGAACAGGACAAAAGATAACTTGAAATCCAGGATGGACTTACACGAATACTATAGGCGAAAAGAATTAGAATTACACTAAGAAAATAATAGGATGGTGAAGCCCAAGGCCAGTTATTCATTCAAAATGGATGATAAACGAAAGATCTGCGATTGGGTTCGAAATTGAAGAATGCTCGATGGGTATGCTTCAAACTTATCCAATTGTGTTGATATGAAAGAAGGAAAGCTGATGTATATAAAAAGCCATGCTTGTCACATTTTCATGGAATCGTTACTTCCTATTGCATTTAGTGCATTGCCTGAGAGAATATGGAGATCCATCACAGAGATAAGCTTATTTTTCAAAGACCTATGTTCTAATATATTGAGGGAGGAAAATCTACTTTTGATGGAAAGTAATATCCATTTAATCATAAGCAAATTGGCAAAAAAAATTCTATGTGGGTTATTCAATGTAATGGAACATCTCCTAATTCATCTTGTAAGAGAGGCACGACTTGGAGGGTCTGTTAAATGTAGATGGATGTATCCATTTGAGAGGTAATAACCATTAATTATTTGCCTTTATGTGTTTTGATTACACTTCTTCCCATCTAAAATTATGCTATGTAGGACTATTGTCAAATGAAAACGGATGGTGAAACAAAAATCCAAGATTGAGGGATCAATATGTGAATCATACCTAGCTAAAGAAACTTCTTATTTCTGTTCATATTATTTTGAGCATCACGTGCCATGTTTGAAAAATAGTCCAAATCGACATGACGATGAAGGTGATAATGATCCTTTGGCACCGCCTATATTCATATTCAATCAACCCGATAGAAGTTCTAAGAAGTATCAAACAAGAAATTGGACTGGGATGGAGAAAAAGTTAGCTACAACACATGTATTGCTCAATTGCGCCGAAGTTCAACAATTTAACAAGTAGGTCTTAAATTATATTATTGACCTACTTGCATGATCTATTCATATTTTAACTAATATACTTTATAAATATGTCAGATAGTTATTTTATGAGTGTGTTTTGCCAAGATGCTGTTTATCCAAGGTTTTCAGAGTGGTTTAGAGATTATGTTAGAGTTAACTAATACCTGGACTTAGGCCTGGCGCACCCTCATTATCATCTTACCCAATCATGTCATCATCATCTTCTCCGGTCATTCCTTCATTATTTTCCTCTGGCATTCAATCATCATTTTCCCTAATCATTCATTCATTCATCATCTTCCTCTGGCACACCCTCATCATTTAGTTAGCCTGCTAGGTACTCTTCCATGCCTTCGTCTAAATCTACTCCACTTTCGCATGGCATACCCTCATCATCTTACCATATCCTGCCATCATCATCTTCTTCGATCATTCGTTCATCATCTTCTTTTGGCATGCCCTCATCATTTAGTTAGCCTGCTAAGTACTCTCCATGCCTTCATCTAAATCCACTCCACTTTTGCATGGCATACCCTCATCATCTTACCATGTCCTGCCATCATCATCTTCTCCGGTCATTCCTTCATTATCTTTCTCTAGCATTCAATCATCATTTTCTCCAATCATTCACTCATCATCTTCCTCTCGCACGCTTGCATCATTTAGTTAGCCTGCTAGCCACTCTTCCATACCTTCGTCTGAATCCACTCCGTCTCCATCTCCACACATTTCTAGGCCACATATTGGAGTCGATAGTAATTCAACATCCCAATACACCGAAGTGATACATCTACACAGCCTCCTACACAGACTTCTACACGAAGGCAGGGTCCTCCAAATGTTGGAAAATATGATAATCTTCAGAGGTTTATTATTATGTTCGATGGAGCAGGGTAAATATTCATCTTGTTAATTCATAATTAATTTGTAAATGTAGTTTCTAACTTATTTTAAATTCAAGGCAACTTTCATCCTCCCCAGGCTACGAAAGTCATAGTTGAATCGATGTGTTCATTTTATCATGCACCATGGAGGTTCTGGTCAGAAGTTTCAACTCACGTTAGGGACAGAATGTTTGCTGAATTTACGGTAAAATTAATATTTTACTTTAGTTTTCAACTCTTTTTATACATTCTAACATGTTTTATTTGTAGATGAAGTGTTCATGGTCATGCGATCCTGAGGCTGAGATACGAGCCATTTTATTTAAGAAATGTTCTGATAGGTTGTGTGATATGCTTCGGACTGCTCGAGAAAGTAAAATAAGGCCAAGTTGGATTCTTGATGATATATGGGTTAAACTTCTTGAGTACTGGAACTCTCCGGAATTTAAGAAAAAGAGCGAACAGGGAAGGGCAGCCTGTTTGTCCGACAAGGGTGGCTCGGTGCACACGGGCGGTTCAATTAGTATGGCGGCTCATACAAGAAGATATATATTTCTTGAATTATAACTACATTAGTTGCCATTTTTTAAGATATTATTTATTTTTCAGAAAAAGACTAAAGGAAGACTAGTTATTCATGATGAGGTATTTGAGGAAACCCACATGAAGACGCTGAAGGATGGAACAAAAACGACATGGGTCGAGCCGCGCGCTGAGACAACCCATGTAAATTAATGAGATTTATTTTAAACTTGCTTATTTGTTGGTAACACTCAGTTGTTATCAACTGGAATAAGTCATCTAACTGCTGAATTGTTGGTAAAGAACAGAAGGTCTACTACATAATTTTTTGTTACCTCTTTGCTAATTTTTCCGAAGAAACTACTACCACATTGTTGGAAAGTTTGCAAAAATAGATATGAGTAGTTATTAGTTCTCTCTGTTTTTATGCTAAGTGCGGTTACATTCTTCTTTCTTATTTAAAAGATACCTTAAGATACCTTGCTGAACTTTGTATAGCCACAATTGATAGTCTCTTTTGTATAGCCAGCCATAGGATGAATTAGTGTCTTGGCATTGATCCCTTAGCTTCTTTTCTGAAATTGAGGAAGGAAGAACTATAAGCTTTATTGATACTGAATATCCATGTGACAGTGAATCCCTTTAGTATTGAGTTAGGGTCCCCCAGCATTGAAACACCGTCTCCTTGCATCAAATATTTCCTCACTAAGCAGCATGCTCGTTTGGGAGTGTCCATCTATATCATATTCTTGTACTTTATAAAGATAATGTGAATCCACTAAACCTATTATGTATCCTTCTTTTGTGTCAATGCCCATAGTAACTTACATATTGCGGCTTTGTTCCAGTAAAAATAGTTGATCATGTTTAGCCCCACTTATAGTCATTGGTGTTAGGTGTTTGTCCATATTTTCTTAGCATAATTGGTTTTCCTATCTCATGAAGAAAAGGACACATATTTACCATAATTGGGTTCTCCTTTTTGTAGAAGAAAATTATAAATTTCTCATATTTGGCTAGGCCTTTTACTTGTAGAAAAAGGGCTGGAGTTCTATAAGTTGAAAACCCGTCCTTTTCATTCGGAAGCATCCACAATGTAGCCATATGGGGTTTGAGAGTCTTGTTTAGGGGGAGAACTTTATAGGACAAGTGTTTGTGTCACATGTGTTTGCCTCTTCATGAGGTTGTTCTCTTAATATTTTGTACTCTTTTTTTATATAGTGTATTGCTCATCTCCATCGTGGACGTAGGTCAATTGACCAAACCACGTTAAAGGTTTGTGTCTCTTTTGGTATATTTCTCTTTTGTTGGATGATTTATCGTCCAAGATTTGCTTTACTAGCTTCCGCATGACATTTGATTTTTTTCGGTCCTAACAATTGGCATATATAACTTACCCCATGCCACCAATGGCTTTCATGAGAATTCAATGCTTTTAGTCTAGAGAAAAAAGTTCTACACACATTGGTCACCATGTATAATACTATCTGTCACGACTCATTTTCTGAACAAGCCGGGACCGACACTCGATCACTAAACATGACCAAGAAAATCATCTCTGCTTATCAAATTTATTATAACTCCAAACGTTATATGCAACAAGGCAATACTCCAACCAAATACTTTTGATTAATTTAAATATTTAAATAAATCAACTCCAAAACTTTATTCGTAGTAACTACTGAATTACTGCTAAATTATTATCAAAAACATCTGAATCTTAACCCAATGACAATGTCTATGAAGCCTCTACTAATAAACTGGTGCACTGCTCAGGACATGAGATTTCATGGCCAGTTCTCTAAGTAAACAAAGAAATAACTAAATAAAGATGACTCAAAGGAATACTCCACGAATAAAAGCGTAGCTTAGCAATAACACTGGAAGAGAAGGAAGTCCTAACCCGTAGCGTGCTCGCTTGCAAAACCGGTTCCTACGTTGTACCGCAGACCAATATAGGTTCCCAAAAGAGAACGTCAGTACCATCCATTGTACTCAGTGAGTCTCAACAATAGGGGCAAAACTTTACTGACATATACATTACGAGCAAAGGTTCTAAATGCATGTAAAACATAAAGCTTATAAGAATAATTTTAAATAAATTTTTTTCTTTTTCTTTCTTAAAAGAAATACTTCACTTCCCAAAGAAAGAAATACTTCACTTCATACTTTGGGAGTTCCAACTATCCTGACTTATTTCTGTCTTAGTCACCGTGTGATCGGCACGGGTTCGACCCCAACCTGATCGAATAGGCCCAATCCACGGGTGCCACTCGCTTCATGGTTCTCAGCCCTCATGTATCATACCTTAGCATGGCTAAGTAAATTCTCAGCAACGAGACCCTCGGCTCGTGTGCTCCCTGCTTTGGCACAAGTAGTTTCAGGAAGTCAACGCCTAGATCAGGACCCTCGGCCTGGACGATGACCCCTTCTCAGAATAAAGGATACTCACAAAAATATTTTGTTTCTAAAACTTCTTCTTGTGACTGTTCAAGTCTAAATCCTTTTTGAGAGTGCTCTATCAGTATTCATAATAATATACTTGAGTATATGCATAACATAAGCATAAAATAAAATTACTCAAGGTATTCCTAAAAGCTCTATCTAACTCTTGAAACTTTAACAAGTAAGATCATGTAATAAAGCATAAAAATATAAAGAATAGATGGTTATACTTCTCAAGCAAAATATATAAGCTTCAACTAGAATATACTTAGTTAATATGTATTCCTTCGTTCCAATTAAGCACATGTTGACTCTTTAAAGCATTTTATCAATCACTTTGTGGGCATATTTGTGAGTAGAACCACTTTAGTAAAGGACTATATCCACTCACCTTAAATCTCCTTGAGCCAATATGTAGACCCTAATCAAATTTATGCCCGTCAAACAATTGATTCTACAACAACTAGTGCGTTTTAATTGATTTCAAAGTTTCATACCTAAACATGAAATTTTATGTTTATACAGAGAAAGAAAGGAATTAACTATTCAATTCTTACCTATTACTATTGTAGAGTAATTGACAATAGGGAATTTCACATACCTGAGTTTAAGAATTAGTGATTTGTAAAGAACCCTAAGATTTTCTTTTCTTTTAAAAAAGTTTTATTCTATTTTTAGCGAGTGTTGAAACTTCTATAGATTTGAGGTGTGTTACAAACCTCCCTCCTTAAAAACATTCATCCTCGAATGTTGCTAGCACCACTCACTTGAACTTCTTAAGTTTTCTTAGTACTACTCACTATTTCAAGGGACTCAAAATTTTGGCTAATTCCCTAAATTTTGAAAAATTTCGGTAGAGTTTCCCTTGTAAATTGGACTATCCAAAAAATATCCCTGTCATAATTACCACAACTACACCAACAACAACCAACTATAATATAACATGCCATTCATTGGCACCATACACAGCTCATAGATTAATTACTCACACGCTGGCAAGGAGGTACCACAATAACCAACAAAAATCTAAAGCACAACACTTTAGCAAAAGTAAATCACTTTAATGAGTTAAATGTAATCTGGCTTGGCACTAAATTATTAAATAACTAAATATACTCTGACAAAAGTAAATTACTTCAATAGCTAAGTATAATCTAGTAAGGACATAAACACATGCTAACTTGTATTTAATAAATAAAATATAAATGTCAAACCAAACTTAGGTTCACACACCTTTTTCCTCAAATAAATATGGATATTTCTTTCTCATATCTTCCTCGACCTCTCACGTAGCCTCTTTTGAATCATGATTACTCCAAAAAATATTTACCGATACTAAATCTTTTATTCTCAACTTTCTTACTTGCCTATCGAGAATTTCTATAGGTACGTCTTCATAAGTCAAGCCTTCTTTAATTTCTATGGTATCGGCTGGTATTATATGAAACTCATTATGAATGTACTTTATAAGCATAGACACATGAAAGACAGGATGAACAGAGGACAACTCAACGGGTAGTGCTAGCTTATATGCCACGTTTCCTTTCTTTTCTAGAATTTCATAAGGTCCGATAAATCTTGGGCCAAGTTTCCCTTTCTTACCAAACCTCATAACTTCTTTCATTGGTGAAACTTTCAAAAATACCTTATCACCAACCATGAACTCTAACTCACGATACCCCTTGTCAGAATAAGACTTTTGACGACTCTGAGCCGCTTAAGTCTTTCTCTAATTAGCTAAACTTTCTCCAAGGCCTCACAAACAAACTCTGGACCAATCAATGGCACCTCTACTGGTTCAAATCAACCCACTGGAGACCTACATCTCCACCCATACAATGCTTCATAAGGAGCCATACCAATTCTGGCCTAATAGCTGTTATTGTAAGCAAATTTTATAAGTGGCAAGTGATCATCCCAATTACCTCCACAATCTATAACACACGCATGCAACATATCTTCGAGAGTTTAAATGGTCCTTTCTGCCTAGCCATCGGTCTGTGGATAGAAAGCGGTGCTTAATTGACCTTGGTACCTAATCTTTTTTCAAATACCTGCCAAAAATGCGCCGTGAACTGAGGGCCTCTGTCAGATATGATTGAAACTGGAGTACCATGCAATCAGACTATTTCTTTGATGTACAACTGCGCACACTGCTCTACGGAATCTGTCATCTTTACTAGTAGGAAATGCGCAGACTTTGTCAGTCGGTCTACAATAACCCAAATTGAATCATGTTTATGATACGTGTGAGGTTCCACTGTGGTATCTCTATATCTTGAGCTAGGCCACCAGGCCTTTGATGCTCGGCTTTGACTTGCTGGCAATTTAAACATTTAGCCACATGATATGCTAATTGTTTCTTCATGCCTTTCCACCAATACAACTCTTTCAAATCTAGATACATTTTGGTAGCACCTAGGTGGATAGAGTACCTCGAACTGTGAGCTTTCTCCATTATGGCCTTCCTAATACCATCTACATCAGGCACACATAACCGATCATTCAACTTCAAAACTTCGTCACTTCCTAGAGTGAAAGCAATGATTTTTTTGTTTCTAACTCCTTTTAATTTCACTAAGTACGGATCTTCGTCTTGCTTAGCCTTAACATGCACAACAAGGGAGGATTACACTAAGGCATAAGAAGTTATACCTCATTCTTCGGTCTCATCCAATCTAATTCCATCATTTGCTAGCTTTTGAATTTCTTGACCCAAAGATCACCTTTGTACTGCAAGATGGGCCAAGACACCCATTGACTTCCTACTAAGTGCATCTGCTACCACATTAGCTTTTCTCAAGTGATAGAGGATATTGATGTCATAATCTTTCAATAGCTTGAGCCACCTTCTCTGTCTAAAATTTAATTCTTTTTGCTTGAAATGTACTGGAGGCTTTTGTGATCTGTAAATACTTCAGAATGCTCGCCATAAAGGTAGTGTCGCAATATTTTTAATGCAAACACCACTGCTGCAAGCTCCAAGTCGTGTGTGGGGAATTTCTTTTCCTGATTCTTTAACTGCCTGGAAACATAAGCAATAAATTTTACATTTTGCATAAGAACACAACCAAGGCTCACTCTGGAGGCATCACAATACACTGTGAACTCACCCGAACCTGTCGGTAAGGTTAACACAGGTGCAGTGGTCAACCTCTGCTTTAACTCTTAAAAACTCTGCTCACAAGCGTTTGACCATTGGAACTTAACTGCTTTCTGAGTCAACTTAGTTAATGGAGCTGCAAGTGAGGAAAACCCCTCTACAAACCTTCTATAGTAGCTAGCTAACCCCAAAAAACTCCTAATTTCGATTGGCGTTGTTGGCCTAGGCTAGTTCTTGACTGCTTCTGCCTTCTTAGGTTCTACTTTTATTCTTTCACTAGATACCACGTGGCCTAAGAATGCCATTGACTACAACCAGACCTCACATTTTGAAAACTTGGCATAAAACTCATTCTCCTTCCAAGTCTACAAGGATATTCTAAGGTGTTATGCATGATCTTCCTTGCTATTAGAGTACACCAAAATATCGTCTATAAACACAATAATAAAGGTATCCAAGACTGGCTTGAAAACTCTGTTCATGAGGTCCATGAAAACAACTGGAGCATTTGTCAACCCGAAGGACATTACTAGAAATTCATAGTGCCCGTAGCGAGTTCTAAAGGCTGTTTTAGATATATCTTCTTCTCTAATTCTCAACTGATGGTACCCCGACCTCAAGTCTTTCTTTGAAAAGTACTTTGCACCATGAATTTGATCAAATAAATCATCAATTCTTGGCAGTGGTTACTTGTTCTTAATGGTAACTTTACTCAACTGCTGATAGTCGATGCACATTCTGAGAGATCCATCTTTCTTTTTGACAAGCAGGACCGAGGCACCCCACGGTGAAACACTCGGCCTGATGAAGCCCTTGTCAAGGAGGTCTTTCAACTGTTCTCTCAACTCATTAAGTTCTGCTAGAGCCATCCTATAAGGAGGTATAGATATGGGCTGAGTGCCTGGAATGAGATGAATGCCAAAGTCTATGATTCTTTCAAGAGGAAGTCCGGGAAGGTCTTCTAGGAAAACTTCTAGAAATTCTCTAACAACTACCACAGACTGAAGAGCTGGTGGTTCTGATTCTGGATTAATGATGTGAGCCAAATAGGCAAGACACCCCTTACCGATCATTCGTTGTGCCTTAAGGTAAGAAATAAACTTACCTACAAGTGATGCTGAACTACCCTTCCACTCTAAGACTTCATCATTTGGAAATTGGAACCGACTATCTTGGCATGACAATCTAACATGTCATAGCAGGAAGATAACCAATCCATACCCATGATCACATCGAAATCCACCATTTCTAACTCTATGAGATCGACTTTGGTGTTGCGACCTTGGACTGAAACTATACAACCTCTGTAGATTCTTGTGACTTTCACTAACTCGCCAACTGGAGTAGATACTAGGAATGACTCACTAAGTTATTCAGGTTCTAGTCCGAGGTTAATTGCAAAGTATGGAGTCACATATGAAAACATTGAACCTGGATCCATTATGGCATAAACATTATGTGAGAAGACTAAAAGTATACCTGTAATAACTTCTACAGATACCTCTGCACTCTAACGATCAAGTGTAGCAAACAAATGGGGTTGTCCCCCTCCCTGAATAACTCGATCTGCACCTTTACCTGCTCCATGCCCGGCCTGATTATGAGAACCACGAGCCTGGGATGGTGCAATTGCAGTAGCTAAGGAACTAGAAGGATGAGTTGATCCACCACTTACGTCGCAACTTTGGGCAGTTGCCTTTTATATGACCAATGTCTCCACAATGATAGCAACCATGAAACCCAAGCTTGCACTGACCTGAATATTGCTGCTTACATGTTCCACAAAGACCTTGTTGGTGTGAATGTTGCTCAGCCTGACTCTGGCTATGTGAGGATGATGTCCTAAAATTCTGATTCCGGCGAGACTGATTTCCATAACTCTGAGTACGTCGAAGGAAGATCCACCACTTGACTGATGACTAGACTGAGCTGGTGCTAATGACTTCTTATTAGAGGAATCCCTTCCAACTCCGCTAGATGTACAATTAAACCAGCCCGCTATCCGGGCTTTCTTGTTATACTCTTTTTTTTCTCTCCTTTGTTGTCTATTGTTTTCTAAGTGCTTGGCAAATCCCACAACAGAGGAGAAGGCTATCACCCCTACTGCTACAGCTGATGTTATATCCTTAATGTGATAAACTAAACCGCCAACAAACCTGCGAATCTTTGCTTTTTTCTGTCTTAACCATGTGAGGATTATGCTGAGCCAACCTTATGAATTCCATGTAGTACTCTTGCATACTTTTATTCCCTTGGTTGAGCTGTTCGAACTCTGTAGCCTTAGCTTCACTATCTTCTTCTGGGATAAAGTTAGCCATGAAGGCCTCTTCAAATTCTTCCCAAGTAGGTGGACCATGATCTTCATCTCTTTCCTTTTCCCACATCTCAAACCAAGCGCCAGCCACATCTCTAAGCTGGTAAGCAGCCAGCTCCACAACTTCATCATCAAATGCTTTCATCACTCGGAGGGCTTTCTTGACACCCTCCATCCACAACATTGGATCTTCATCAACTATAGAACCATGGAACACTGGAGGATTCAACTTCAAAAATTCATTCACTCTTGAGGACTCAGAATTGTTTTGTCAATTTGATTGAGGTGGAATCTGATCTCTTCTCTCATTCTGGTTGCCCATGAAGGCTTTAAACATATCCATAGCGCTGTTGACTGCATTAAACATCTGACCCACTTCTGGGGATATAGTTGTCTAAGCCGAAGCTGCTGTTGGGGGTGGCGTTGGATCCTGAGGTACTTGCTCATCATTATCCACCCCTTCTTCACGTTCAACTCAGGGTACTTGGACCCCTTTTATGGATCTATTCTTCCTTTTCTGAGTTAAAGTCTTCTTAATTCTGCCTTGAGCCACAATAGTAGCAATAGTTTCTGGAGCAGCATCCTAAGTGTCGGTGTCAGAGTTGCGAGTATGAGCCATTTCTGCGAGTTTTGGAGAAACGAATACATTAGATAATTTCTTAGAGGTAGGATCTACTGCACGATCTAAAGCATGAGAAAAATGAGACTTTTCCTAAATGTTGGTAGTCTCCTGTTTATAAGTATGGCGCGCTTCATACCCATAAACAAGACTCTACTAACACGGCTTCATAGACCCCTAGGACTCCATAAACCTGATGCTCTGATACTAATTTTGTCACGACCCATTTTCTGAACAAGTCGGGACCGGCACTCGATAACTAAACATGACCGAGCAAACCATTTCTGCTTATCAAATCAATTATAACTCCAAACTTTATATGCAACAAGGCAATACTCCAACCAAATACTTTTGATTAATTTAAATATTTAAACAAATTAACTCCAAAACTTTATTCGTAGTAACTACTAAATTACTGCTAAGTTATTATCAAAACATCTGAATCTTAACCCAATGACTATGTCTATGAAGCCTCTACGGATAAACGGACGCACTGCTCCGGACGTGAGATTTCCTGGGCAGTTCTCTAAGTAAAAAACGAAATAACTAAATAAAGATGACTCAAAGGAATACTCCACGAACAAAAGCGGAGCTCACCAATAGCACTGGAAGAGAAGGAAGTCCTAACCCGTAGCCTGCTTGCCTGCAAAACCGGTTCCTGCGTTGTACTGCAGACCAACGTAGGTTCCCAAAAGAGAAAGTCAGTACCATCTATTGTACTCAGTGAGTCTCAACAACATGGGGCAAAAATTTACTAACATATACATTACGAGCAAAAGTTCAAAATGCGTGTAGAACATAAAGCTTATAAGAATAATTTTAAATTAATTGCATACTAGCAGTTTATGAATATTCTAAAAGAAATTCTTTTCTTTTTTCAAAAAAATACTTCTCTTTATACTTTGGGAGTTTCAACTATTCTAACCTATTTCTGTCTCAGTCACCATGTGATCGCCATGGATTTAACTCCAACCTGATCGAATAGGCCCAATCCACTAGGTGCCACTCGCTCCATGGTTCTCAGCGCTCATGTATCATACCTTAGCATGGCTAAGTAAATTCTCAGCAACGAGACCCTCAGCTCGTGTGCTCCAAGTAGTTTCAGGAAGTCAACGCCTAGATCAGGACCCTTGGCCTGGACGATGACCCCTTCTCAGAATAAAGGATACTCCCAAAAATATTTTCTTTCTAAAACTTCTTCTTGTGACTTTTCAAGTCTAAATCTTGTTTGAGAGTGCTCTATCAGTATTCATAATAATATACTTGAGTGTATGCATAACATAATCATAAAATAAAATTACTCAAGGTATGCCTTAAAGCTCTATCTAACTCTTGAAACTTTAACATGTAAGATCATGTAATAAAACATAAAAATTTGAATAATAGACGGTTATACTTCTCAAGTAAAATATATAAGTTTCAACTAGAATATACTTAGTTAATATGTATTCACTCGTTCCAATTAAGCACATGTTGACTCTTTAAAGCATTTTATCAATCACTTTGTGGGCATGTTTTTTTGAGTAGAACCACTTTAGTTAAGGGTTATATCCACTCACCCCAAAAATTCTTGAGCCAATACGTAGACCTCAATCCAATTTATGTCCGTCAAACAATTGATTCTACAACAACTAATGTGTTTTAATTGATTTCAAAGTTTCATACCTAAACATGAAATTTGATGTTGATATAGAGAAAGAAAGGTATTAACTATTTAATTCTTACCTATTACTACTGTAGGGTAATTGACAATAGGGAATTTCACATACATGAGTTTAAGAATAGTGATTTGTAAAGAACCCTAGGATTTTCTTTTCTTTCTTTTTTTCTTTTCCTTGCCTGCGTTCGCTGCATAAATAGAGCAGCCTTCTGTTTTTTTGTTCTATAATATTCTGTTTCTTTTTCTTTGGACCTTTTTGAGTTTTGATGTCAAGGCAAGGCTTTAAAGCCTTAAGCCTTTTTCTTTCAACAGCCCTTTATGGGCTTAGGCTTGTCCTCCAATTTTTTTGTTATTTGTTTTTTTTGACTTTACGAATAATTAATGATACTTACTTTTGAAAATTAATAACATTCCCCTAATTGTATATCCAATTATTTTTAAATAGAGAAGTAACTCAAATGTCAATTACCAGGGTTTAAATCTTTAATAGAAGTATAATTTAAGATTTTTTTTTAAAAATTTTTTTATTCTATTTTTAGCGAGTGTTGAAACTTCTATAGATTTGAGGAGTGTTACTCTATCTTTTTTGGTAGCATATGCAGAATATGTACGAGTTTATTCTACACACATTGAATTCAATGATTTTATTTTCATCATGCAGAATATGTAGGAGTTTCTTAACGGTAGCGGATAATTGATTACTTTTATTTTGAAAATGAATTAAGGGAAAAGATATTGCTGGTTTCTCGCGAGTTACTAATCAGGTTACAACACCACAGGGGTAGTGTTATAGAATATACTAATGTTTTCCTCTCATATCTTATCCTGCTTAATGACAGATTTCTCTTTGTGTACCCTCTCAATTTATTTGTGTCTAAATTGTTGGTTTTAACTTGCATAAGATTGAAGTAGAAAAATACGGTGTGAAACAGGTAACTTTATCAAAAAAAAATTGAACTCATTTACTGGAAGAGTAGATTAGTTATAAATCCACTAACTGTAGGCTGGCATTCACAAATACTCAATTTGTATACAATACCGTAATATTGTATGCCCTTAATGACGAGTATTTACTGCTATAAGAATATTAAGTATATAGTAACAGAGTGACATAGAAACAGTAAGTTTATTGGCCAAATTATGTATAAAAAATCAAATACAAGTATATTACTGTAATTGTTAGTTCTAGTGTATCAAGACTCTTTGCACTTTTTCTGGACGCTTTTTCTATTTTCTGTTTCTTGGTAGGTTGAGAATTACATGTATCTACCTTATCTTGTGTTTTTTCCATCTGATCTCCTTTATTCCTAATATAAGAATTATTAGTCAAAAACATTAATATTTCTTAGCATTCTCTCTTTTTTTTCCGTTAAATTTTCTTTAATAAAGTTTACTTTTATAACAACTGTAATTTTTTTACAGGATGCTTTCAAACGAAGCTTGGAGGAGTTCATTCAAAGTCAGCCGATTGATGATCAAGGTAAGTCAATCCAACCATCCCAAGAGGAGATCATGAACATGTAGATTAAGACAGCTGGTGGCATGCATAAGGGGAGAGCATACGGCCTTGGATCAGAGACTAGTCTCGGTTGTCGTAATTCTGAATTGTCTGGTTCTCATTCTTTCTCACATTGCTCGGTTGATCTGGATGAGTTTGAGGAATTGAATAGGAAGGTAGCGAAGATTACTGAGTTGTATCTTCAAGAAAGGCTGCAAGGGAAGAAGAGGCAAAGAGGAGTGAGGAAGAAGATATGCGAATAGAGGAAGAGGAAAGGCGAAGGGAGGAAGAAATGAGGCAAAAGGACAATGCATTAAGACTTGTCACTAGTGATGTTAAAAGTCTCAAGTCTCAGATAAACTCCCTCTTAGCATCTGGTGCATTTCCTGTGCCCCGTTCTCCAGCATCTGATGATAACTAAGGAGTAATTTCTTTTATTAGCTTGTCTTGGATGGTACCTAGATGTTGAATGTTGGATTTTTTGAGTTTTTGTTCTGCTTTCTGATAAGTTGGATATTGATTATAAAATGGATTGATTAGTTGTTGTTTATGAAATGAATTAGATTGCATGTTGAATTTGATATTTGAATGCTTAATTGTATTTAGTATTGTATAGTTGGTTGTACTTTCTATTTGGCAGGTAGTGTAGTTCTAAAAATAGATTTGGCCATGAAAATATTTTTCAGATTTCCCACCGACTCCGTGGGAATTTGTGCATATTTTTTTTTCCAGAATTTCAACATTTCCCACTGATATTTGTGGGAATGTTCATATGTTTATTTCCAGTTTATGAATACCACCCACTGCTTTCTTGGGTAAAAACAAATCTAAATTATTTTTAATAATTCTCACGGATTCTATGGAAAATTTAAGAAAATTTAATTATTATATTTTCTTACTTTTCCCACGACGGTCGTGAGAAATTACACTAGTGACCCCACCAAGTTCTTGTCAAACCCTCAGTGGGAAACTCCCTGGGAATTATTCACGAATGCCCTGTGAAATTATTTTTCCACCAGCCATTTTTCCACTGAGCGTCTCCCTTGGAATGTCGTGGGAATATTGAATTTTCACACAGATTTCTTGCCGATTCTTCCGCTGGAAAAGTCTGTATTTCAATAGTGTTTTAAATGCATTGTAAACTGTAGACATATTTTAAATAACGGTCTTAAAAGTGGCTATTGCTGCATTTCGCCCTCTAGTAGACTTAACTCGATCCGGTCCCATTTCATCTTCGACGCATCAACATCCTCAAAATATCCAACATATAAAACATATGCTCAAATACAACCCTATGTTGTCAAATAATATATTATAATACGTACATGTCATTAACAGCTCACAATTAACCTATTTAATTCATTCATATACTTAATACTTAGGCTTAAGGTTATTAAAATCCCAATTCGTCCACCTTGTTCAAATTCTTGGTTTTCATCTCCAATTTGTCATTATTCGAGTTATTGAGTTTGTTCTAATCATTAAAGACTCAAAACAATACAATTTGTGTCTACCGATGACTGTTTAGCATCTTCTTCCTAAAAAAAATCATCATAACCTAGATCATTTCTATCTAGGGTTCAACAATACTTGAACCAAACCATTCTTCATACCTGAAATCACAATCTATACACTCATTTATATGCCATATATGAAGATTGAGGAGGACAATTATCTTTAGAAGACCTGTCTTGAAAATTCAATTGCTTACTCGGCTTAAGAAAGCTTAGTCGAACACCCGAAAGAAGTTCTATGACTTTATCCTATATTTGCATTTGAATGATACCAATAGAGATAGCTTTTTCAGGGGTTGGCCTCTTCCCTGAAGCAATCCCTGGGATTCTAAATAGAGAGAAGGAACTTTTTGTGTTCTATGTTATTTACTAATCATAGTCCTTCTCTTTCTATTTCTTGATAGGTCGCTTCCCTGTACTTTCATGTGGAAGGTTCCCCATACAATCCTGAAAGAAAGATTAGTTTTTAGATACATCGTTGGCTTTGATGCAACTTGTGAAGGAATGAGCTTATAAGCTTTCTATACTATGATGATATTTCTCCCGTATAGAACGTGATTCATATTTAATGCTCTTATCGGACTAGGTGTATGATTCTTTAGCTGAGCTAGTGATTTAGATGTGAAATATGTGCTTATGGCTCATTCACTATCTTAAGTGGAGCTAACTATAGGTTAAAATTACACTGCAATCACCTGAACCTTTCCAGTACTGAAAACTTGTATACAAAATTTCTTCAATTTCTTACTCGGTCTAAGAAAGCCTGACCGAACACCCAAATGAAGTTCCATGACTTTATCCTTACAAAGAAGGAAGGAGAAATGAAAGTAGAGATGAAAAGAAATCCTTAGCCACTTTTTGAGTTATTTGAAGATTGTTGTCTTGAACGATATGAAGGAATCTAACAATCTAAGAAGGGGATAAAGATGAAATTAGAGTTTCGTGCTGATAACGTGTTATGAAATAAAAGCAATTTAGTAAAACGTAAATAATAAATAGAGATAGAAAGAAGGAGGAGTTTTTTCTCTTCAATTGTGTGTATTTACCTATCTATTACAAATTCTTAGTCTGTTGTAGGTATAATGGCTGTGGTCTAGGATTGTAGAGTAAGGTCATGTCCTCGGGGAGGCCAGGGGGCAGGGCGGGGGGTGGGCAGGGATCAGGGGGTGGGACGGGAGGCAAGGGAGGTAAGTTCCACAATGGTGCCAATAGGTTGAGAATTTGGTCATAGAACATAAGTACATTGATGGGTAAGTCGATAGAGCTGGCGAAGATAACGTGTGTCTACGAGGCTCGGTGGGTAGGATCGAGGGCAAGGAATGTAGACGAGTATAAGCTGTGGTACTTTGGAGTCTTGAAGGGTAAGAATGGTGTAGGAATTTTGGTGGATAGGGAACTTAGAGAGTCTGTGGTAGAGGTTAGGCAGATGAATGATAGGTTAATGTCTATCAAGTTGATTGTTGGAGAGTGCACCCTAAATGTAGTTAGTGCATATTCGCCACAAGCAGGCTTGGATGAGGAGGTCGAGAGGCGCTTATGAGAGGGTTTGGATGAGATTGTGCATAGTATTCCGCTTGATGAGAGGTTATACATAGGAGGGAATTTCAATGGTCATATAAGGCCGACTGCAGGGGCTATGGCGAGGTGCATGGCGGCTTCGGTTTTGGGGATATGAACGTAGGAGGTACTTCGCTATTAGATTTCGCAAAGGCATTTGAGCTGGTGATTGCTAACTCTAGTTTTCCAAAGAGGAAGGAGCATTTGGTTACTTTTAAGAGTATGGTGGTGAAAACTCAGATTGACTATCTTCTCCTTAGGAGGTGCGACATAGGACTATGTAAGGATTGTAAGGTTATCCCGGGTAAGACCCTCACGGTGTAGCATAGGCTCTTGGTGATGGACCTCAGTATTATAATGAAGAGGAAGAAGAGGACTCCACGAGGTCATCCGAGGATCAGGTAGGGAGCATTGGCTAAGGATAAAGCTCGAGAGTTGGAAGGGAGGTTATCGACTGCGGGAGCCTGGAGGAGTGGTGGGGACGCGAGCGATATGTGGTCGACGACGACAGATTATATATGGGAGGCAGCAAGAGAGGTGTTGGGAGTCTCGAAGAGTTGCACTGGAAGGCACAAAGGCGACTAGTAGTGGAAGTGAAGAAGGCGGCGTACCTGAAGTTAGTAGGGAGCACATGCAAGGTAGAGAAGAGTGCGAACAGGGAGAGGTATAAAGTAGCTAGGAAAGAGGCAAAAATGGTGGTCATAGAGGCTAAGATTGTGGCTTTTAGTCGTCTGTACGAGGATCTAGAGGCCAAAGGCGTAGAGAAGAAATTATTCCGGTTGGCTAAGGTGAGAGAGAGGAAGGCTCGGGATCTGGACCAAGTGAGGTGCATTAAAGACGAGGATGGTAGAGTATTGATGGGAGAGGCTCAAATTAAGTGGAGATGGCAGACTTATTTTCATAAACTTCTGAATGAAGAAGAAGATCAGGATATTGTGCTAGGCGAGCTGGGGAATTCCGAGAGTCACTGAAATTTTGGGTACTGTAGGCGCATAAAGGTTGAGGAGGTTGTGAGGGTTATACGTAAGATAAGCAGGGGCAGAGCTACCGGGCCTGATGAGATTCCGCTAGAATTTTGGAGGTGTGTGGGTAGAGTAGGTTTGGAGCAGCTGACTGGGTTGTTTAATGTTATTTTCAGGACGAAGATGATGCTGGACGAGTGGAGGTAGAGTACGGTGGTTCCGTTGTACAAGAACAAAGGAGAAATTCAGAGTTGCAACAACAATAGGGTTATCAAATTATTTAGTCATACCATGAAAGTTTGAAGAGGGTGGTAGAAGCAAGGGTGAGTAGGACGATGTCTATATCAGACAACCAGCTCGGGTTAATACCGGGTCGTTCTACTACAAAAGATATCTACCTTATTAGGAGGTTGGTGGAACAGTACAGGGATAGGAAGAAGGATCTGCACATGGTGTTTATTGATCTGGAGAATGCGTATGACAAGGTTCCTACAGTGGTTCTTTGGAGATTCCTAGAGGCTAAAGGTGTGTCTTTTGCTTACATTAGGGCGATTAATGAAATGTATGATGGAGCTAAGACTCGGGTTAGGATAGTGGGAGATGACTCCGAGCATTTTTCGATTGTTATGGTGTTATACCAAGGATCTATGCTTAGCCCATTCTTGTTTGCTCTGATGATGGATACACTAATATACCATGTTCAAGGAGAGGTTCCATAGTGTATGTTATTCGCTAATGACATTATTCTGATCAACGAGACGCGGAGTGGAGTTAACGAGAGGCTGAAGGTTTGGATATAGGCCCTTGAGTCTAAGAGTTTCAAGTTGAGCAGGATGAAGATGGAATATCTTGAGTGCAAGTTCAGTGCCGAGTCGAGGGAAGAAGGCATGGACGTGAGGCTTGGATCGCAGGTCATTTCAAAGAGAGGCAGTTTCAAGTACCTTTGTTCAGCTATCCAGGGGGAAGGGGAGATCGACAAGAATGTCACACACCGTATAGGGGTGGGATTGATAAAATTGAGGTTAGTATCTAGAGTCCTGTGTGACAAGAAAGTGCCACTGCTACTCAAAGGTAAGTTTTATAGAGCGGTGGTTAAACCGGCCATGTTGTATGTGGCGGAGTGTTGGGCAGTTAAAAACACGCATATTCAGAAGATAAAAGTAGCATAAATGAGGATGTTGAGGTGGATGTGCGGGCACTCTTGGATGGATAAGATTAGGAATAAAGATATTCGAGAGAAGGTGGGCGTGGCTCCTATTGATAACAAGATGCGGGAAGCGAGGCTCAGATGGTTCGGGCACGTACATAGGAGGATCTTGGATGCCCCAGTAAGGAGGTGCGAGCAGTGGGTGTTGGTGGGAACTAGGAGAGGTAAAGGACGCCCTAAGAAGTATTGGGGAGAGGTGATCAGGCCGGATATGGCGAGGCTTCATATCTCCGAGGACATGGCACTCGATAGGAAGTTGTGAAAGTCGAGCATTAAAGTTGTAGGTTAAGAGGTAGTTGAGCATATTTTGTCTATCTGTATGAGGCTATGCTGATAGGATTTAGTCTGAGACTACTACTAGCCAGTGTTGTGTTTTCACTACTCTTCCCTGTCCACAGTGTCGGGCCTTATTTACTGGTTATTATTTATGTTTTCCATCAATTAACTTGTTCTTGTGATATTGTTATTATTTCTATGATTTTTTGTTGATGGTACTAATATATTATCTCTTTTTATTTTTTCGTCTTCTTGAGCCGAGGGTCTCTGGAAACAGCCTCTCTACCCTTCGGGGTAAGGGTAAGGTCTGCGTACATATTACCCTCCCCAGACCCCACTTGTGGGATTATACTGGATTGTTGTTGTTGTTGTGATTGTAGGTATAAAAAGTGAAGAATCACTATTATAAAATAGTGAGAGGAATGGCCACTAAAATAGTAGGGGAAATAATCGCTACACATTAAATGATGGGGCTCAACATGGACATTCATAATTATTATTTTCAACACTCCCTCTTAAATGTCCATGTTAAAAATAAAATTCCAAGTGAAAGAAAAAAAAGCACGTAGTTATTTGTTATACGCATTATGTGCTGCCTCATTAAAAACTTTACCAGAAAAACCTAGTGGGATAAAACCTTGGTTCAGGAAAAAAGAGTGCAACGCGTAGTTACTCCCCTAAGAAAAGTATCATTTAATGTCTCAAATACGATGCATTCCAATCTTGTATATTAGCTTTTCAAATGTTGAGGTTGGTAATGCCTTAGTAAACAGATCAGCCAAATTATTACTTAAACGAACTTGTTGAACATCTATTTCGCCATTCTTTTGAAGATCGTGAGTAAAAATTAATTTCAGTTAAATGTGTTTTGTTCTATCTTCTTTGATGTATCCTCGTTTCAGTTGAGCAATGCATGCAGCATTGTCTTCATACAATATTGTTGGAATAGTTTCTTTCCAAGAAAGGACCACATGTTTCATGAATGTGTTGAGTTATCGATCTCAACCAAACACATTCTCAACGTGCTTCGTGAATGGCTATTATCTCTACATGATTTGAAGAAGTAGCAACCGTAGTTTTCTTCGTTGAACGCCATTATATGGTTGTACCTCCACTTTTAAATAAATAGCCTGTATGAGATCGACCTTTGTATGAACCAGAAAAATACCCTACATCTACATAACATATCAACGATGACTTGGATTTAGCTGAATAAAATAAACCCATATCAATGGAGGTATCTGAATATATGCTTAATACATTCTAATGTCTTTGTGTTTGGAAAACACTAAATTTTGCTAACAAGCTTACCAAGAAAGCTATATTTGGTCGAAAATTATTGGCAAGATACATTAATGCCTCAGTTGCACTAAGATATGGTACTTCGGCACCAATAAGCTCTTCACGTTTTTATGAGGTCGGAATGGATCTTTATTTATATCGATTGATCTCACAACCATCAGGGTACTCAATGGATGTGCTTTATCTGTATAGAATCGCTTTAAAATCATTTCAGTGTATGCTGATTGATGGACAAAAATTTCATCTTTTAGTTTTGAACGTCGATAGAGAGTTGGCTTTGAGTGAAATTAGTATAGTTTGACTCGTAATTGAATGTGTTATCGGATTTGTGAGCTTTTTGGGTTCCGAAGTGTGGCACCGGGTTTGACTTTTTGGTAATTTTGAGTAAATGTATAAAGATTTGACCTTTATTATTTGGAATTATTATCTTAGGCATTATTTGATGTTTTTGAGATGCTTTTGGCTAGTTTCGAGTCATTCAGAGGTTGATATGCATGGGATGAAATTTCTAGAGTATTGTTTGGCTTGCTTGATATTGGATTCAGCTTGTTCGAGGTAAGTAACATATCTAAAACTAGATTTGAGGGTATTTAACCCAAGGAACTATGTTATAGGAGATGTATTGGAGTGATGCACATGCTAGGTGACGAGTGTTTGAGCGTGCATCGGGGTAATCGTTATTCAAGTTAACTAGTAGTCTATGACTGGACTTGTTTTGCTGTTATATCTTGTCCTATCCATGTAATTCCTACTTGTTAGAGTAATTGAGCTGTGATTCATGTTAGAAATCATATTTAGGCGATGTGCTTATTCGGTTTAGACCTAATGAAGCTATTTCTATTTTTTGAGTCATTTTCTCTAACTTTAATTATATATTCAATCATAATTCTTCATTTGCATATAATATCTCAGTTTTTGTTCATCATTCACTGTTACATCACATGTTATCATTGTTTGGGCTAAGTGGTATGGGATTGTCAGCCCTTGGGACTTGAGAGATTGATGACTGAGGTTGTCCTGAGAGTTGTGTTGTGAGTGTTATTGTGGATCGGGCTGCACGCCACAACATGTCTTATAGGCTTTTAAGTAGCATTTGGGCAGAATCCGCTCCTCTGGAGTCTAACATACCAACAATGAACACAAGCACAATGATATATATATACACGTGCCTTGGTGATGGGCTTATGAGCCAGGCACCTATACAGTGTAGAATGATTATGTGTGTGTGATATAGTGGGCACTTGAGACAGAAAGTTTGACGATGTTGAGGGTTAGAGTACCTGGAAATATCACCATGGAATCATTCATTTAACATACATACTTGCCATGTAGGAGTAGAGATGAATTTTTCTCAAGCTAGATGGTATTATGGCATTCATGATTTGACATGTACACTTGACATGTAGGCATTGATATGTATAATACTCATGATAGACGGTATTGTGACATTCATGATTTGACATGTAGACATTCATGTTGGCTTACCAATCCGGTTGAGTTAGGTATCATCACGGCTAGTTGAATTTTTGGATCGTGACACTAGTATACCTTAAATACTAGGTGGCGACTTTAAACAATAATTAACCTTGTATAGTACTATAAGTTGTAGCTTTTTTTGACTAGTTCAAAGTAGGGTGCAACATTATAAATGTTGATGTTTCTTTCTCAGCCAGTTGTGTACATTTTAAATTTTTTGTATTGTTATTTGGAGGCCTCATTGGCCCAAGTCTTATGGTTAAATATGTGTAAGCATTGACGTCAGTTTGCATGGATCTTCGGGCATCGTGTGCCGGTTGCACCTCCCGAGGTTGAGATATAACATTTTTAGATTTAGTTTGTTCAGAGTTTAAATAAGAAAAGACATAACAAATAAAATTTTAGTTGAATTAAAAATCCTAAATATTAGAAAGACAAGTAAATTGTCATTTTATGCGATGTAAAATCTGTTTTAAAACTGTAAAAAGTGAAGTGACATCTCACTAAGGATTTTTGTGTATTATATATATATATATATATATATATATATATATATATATATATATATATATATATATATATCGATGAGGAGTGAAATCTTATAAAATTAGTGAATTCTTTGAACAACACTGTTAGATTCCTAAGCGACTCTATGAAGCTGAGCCATTAGTTATGTTTCATATTACTCAACTATATATAGCCCTTACCGAATTTTATCACTAAATAAAATATTGATCAACGTAATGTGTAATTGATAAAATCTAAAAAATTAACCAGTATTTTACATATGACAATACTGTGGACATGTAAAAATTATTGAAATTAGTCCATACAAAATTTGGATTAAATTCCAAATTACTTAGTCGAATAATTAATTTGGACTTTACAAAGTAAATAAGTCCATTTTAATATTTTTAAGCCCAAGGTCCATTTTATCTTAAGGCCCAGACTCATGCCATATGTCAAGTGACATGGCATATCCAGTCAAACTCCAGGACAACAATATGACGGCACATGTTAAAATGATGTGGCAATCCCAGTCAAAAGGCAATGACCAACCAAAGGTCGCCAAGTGTATAATATGGCATGTCTTGGCCAATCACAAGCAGGCTAATCACGTAGCTTGTGTGATAAGTTTGATAACTCACATGAGTCAATCGGAATCAAGCAGGAAAGTTCATATGTAGTTGGACTATCCTTCCTCTAGACATTCAGAGTTGGAGAAGAGCATTTCTCAATTGGTGAAGGCATCCACAAACAGAGAGATCAATCATCAAGTGCATAGTTCTTCAACAAATCAATGGAGTTCTTCCCGGAGATCAACCCATAATAACAAAGTGCTGCTCCGCGTTCTTCATAATTAAATACATCACAAGGAGGTCTACATCGTCCTACATTCAAGAAAGACACTTCCCAAGCCCTCGAATCACGGAGAATTTTAGAGAAGAGAATTAAGAGATATATAGAATTGTACTCACAAATATTTATCAATAAAATCTATTTTTTCTTCATATTATTTTTGTTGTAGTTTATTTAGTACTACAAAAATTTATAGTGAACAAATTTTGGCACACCCAATGGGACCAATTCTGCCCTTCATCTCTCCTTCTTGCAAGTTAAAAACTACAAACTTCATATCTACTGCTATAATGGCCTTCCGCAAGTGTGATATTTCATGCAAAGATACTATTGTTGCCGCATCTGCTAGTGGCTTGGATGGATCCGAATACTTTGTCTCCTTGGAGATGGCAAACAAGAGCAGATCTCACATGACGTCTGCAACCACAATCTTTGGGAGCAATACCCCATTCTCGTTATTTGACGAACTTTCTCAAACACCCTCCAACCTAGGTCAATTGAAAGATCTGGTGGATTCTCTGGTCTCAATGAAAGTCAACGCCTTAATGACTGAAGCAACTAACGTGGACAAAAAGTTTGCCATGATGGAACAAACTATAGAAGTGTTGAAGAAATCTGTTGAAGACAAAGACCTTCAAATCAGTCAACTCATGAACAAATTGGAGGCCTATGCACCTGGAGAGTAGAGCCACGTCCCTCGTCATTCACCTATCTTTACCATGCAAGTAACGACTATTGAGGAATCTCTTGCCAAGTTCAGCATTCAGAGGAAAAGCAATCCACTTCGATTGCAGCGTTATTTGTCCAACAATTGCAAGACATGATAACAAATACCATCAGAGCTTAATATGCCATACCATCACAAAGTCTGTTGTACTACTCTAAGACTTATACTAAGAGGATTGATTTTGTAACTATGCCAACCAATTATCAACCACCAAAGATGTGTCAATTTGACGGCAAAGGAAACCCAAGGCAATATATTTCCCACTTTGTCGAGACTTGTAGCAATGTCGGAACTCGTGGTGACCTTTTGGTAAAGCAATTTGTTCGTTCGCTGAAAGGGAACACATTTGACTAGTATATTGACTTGGAGCCTGAGTCCATTGATAGATGGGAGCAACTTGAGAGGGAATTCTTCAATCGTTTTTATAGTACCTGAAGAACTATAAACATGATAGAGTTGACAGGCACTAAGCAAAGGAAGGACGAGCCCATAGTGGATTATATTAATCAGTGGAGGGTGTTAAGTTTGGACAGCAAGGATCGCCTTTCAGAAATATCTGCTATGGAGATGTGCATTCAGGGAATGCACTAGGGCCTTTTGTACATCATGCAAGGGATCAAACTGCGAACGTTTGAAGAATTTGCAACGCGAGCTCACGACATGGATTTAAGCATCACAAGCCATGGAAAGGAATCTCCATTTGCTAATCAGAACGAGTTCAAATAAATATTGCATTAAAGAACCAAACCAAAGAATCTATGGTGGTGAAAAGCAACTTTTGTGAAAGTCACAACTAAACAAAAGGTGAAGGAGGATAAGACCCCGAGTCAATATCCCAAAGAGGAGAAACGTCGTCCAACCTTTAAGGAATTGGAGGTGAAGGTTTATCCGTTTCCAGATTCAGACGTACCCACAATCCTTGATGAATTGGTGGCCAAGAAAGTCATCGATCTCCCTGAATAAAAAAGGACTAAGGAAATTGGTAAAGTCGGCAATCCAAAATACTGCAAGTTTCATCGCATCATTAACCACCCTACAGAGAAATGCTTCGTCTTAAAGGAGAAAACCATGGTTCTTGTAAGTGAAGGAAAAATCATGATAGGCATGGATGAAATAGTAGAAGCAAATCATGCAAGTTTCGTGCTCAAGGAAAAGAAGTGTTCAAGGTTGCAGAACATGTCAAGCACTGCCTTCTTACAATTTGGAAGTTTCAAGCCCATTGAAGTTGATCTTCCAAGTAAAACTCTTGAAGGTTCACTAGAGCTAGACAATCACTCCAAAGACAAAGACGATGAGGGTTGGATTTGAGTCACTCACAAGAAGTGAAATATCAGCCAGTTTTGAGGCTACGAATTCCTAAGCCAAGAACTATGTTGAGCAATGTGGATAGGCTTCAACCACCAAGAAATATCAAATTTTCTACTAGAAATAATATTAACAATGCCTTATCAACGAAGTTCCGAACACCCATCATATTACATGAATTCTTTCCTAAAAAATTCCTTCATGGAGGTCACATTGTGCAACTCATGTAGTTTCTAGTACTGATGATATAAAGGAAAGCGACGATGAGCTCGATCCAATGAATACACAAGAACATCATGACAACAGAAAAGTTGTCACACGTTGTGCAACAATTTCCCACACAAATGATGACTTGTTGTTGGGTCTAAGCAACATAACAGACAATTGTTCGTTGTAGGGGACATTCAGGAACAATATCTCAATTGCATACTTATTGATGATGGTTCGGCTGTCAACATCATGCTAAAGATGGTGCTAAAAAAGCTTGGGATCTATATCGATGAGCTATCCAAAAGTAACCTAACAATCCAGGGTTTCAACCAAGGAGAACAACGAGCCATAGGTATGATCCGTGTAGGATTATCTATTGGGGAGATGAAGTCAAACACCTTGATTCACATCATAGATGCTAAAACATCATACAACCTACTACTTGGACGTCCTTGGATTTATGAGAATAGAGTGGTATCGTCTATTTTTCATCAATATCTAAAGTACATAACGGATGGAGAGATAGTCAAAATTGATGCAGACATCAATCCTTTCACTAAGACAGAGTCATACTTTATAGATGCAAAATTCTACCTAGATTCTTGTGAACCGAGTGTGGAGAAACCATCACCAGTCGACGAAGCTGATGCCAAGTCAGAGGAAGAAAATAAGGCTTAATGGACTACCACCAAACTGCCGAAGAAGAGAGCTGAAGAAGTCTCCATTAAGCTATCATTATCTGAAGGTGGCATACAAACAAAGACTGACAAGGAGCATCTAGTTTTTCACTATGTTTTGTGTGCGCGTCGAATGGAAGGGAAACCTTTGTTAAAGGAATGTATTCTAAAGAAGCAAATGATTCCCAATTATATCCTATATTTGAAGGAGCATATGACTGTCCCAGTTGCACAAATCCCATCCGTGACTTGTGAGTCTACTAATGGCAATCTCCAAGATGATAAAATAAAAGGGCACTTTGATACTAAGGCCTTCATACTGCTTGAAAAGTCTGGTTACGACTTCTCCAATCCATCAAGATTTGGCTAACTCAAAGATAAAGTCACTGGTGAAAAGTTACAAGGGCTCAATGAGTCCCAAATGAAGTTGAGAAAGCAAGGGCACTACGCCGCCCCTCAAAAGTTTAGGTTGGGATTCAGTTTGGTTGAGCCTCTTCGAATTTCATCTAAGAGAAACAAAGAGACAGCTTCAGCACAACACACATTGGTAGAGGAGATGAAGGAACTTATGGGCAAGAAAATAAAATAACAAGCTTCAGTGTTTGATCGCATTGGAGGCTCAACTCCTCGGGTCTCAGTGTGTGAAAGGCTAAGTCACAAAGGTGAACATGTATCTTCCAAACATCTAAAGGAAGTTTCCACTACCTCAAAGACCTCCATCTTTTGTTGCTGGGAACCATAAGGAAGTCATCATCAAGAAAGATACCATCAAAACATAAGGATCAAGTCCATTAGGAGCGGGGTTATTTATAAGTTGTTACTGACAAAGAAATCTGTAGTGCTTTCCCATCACGTGTGAAGAGAAAGTCTATTTTTTCAATGTCCATATATGGTCCATTGAAGGTACAAAGGAGAACCATTATTTACACTCATGACCCCGGTTCACCCTCCGTGAACCATCGTGATGGCACCTAGTCTCTACGACTAGGAAAGCCTAATTTGCGGAAGAAAAACCAAAATTTGCAGAAGTAAACAATTTTAAACAGAAATAAAGCAGTAATAGTGTTTAAATGTGCCGCTCGGCATACACCATGCTTAACTCTCAATACCAAACATAAATCCAAGACCCAAAAATCCATGAATCACAAGCTAAGATAAATACTACATAGCTCTATCTCCGAAATGTCTCAAAAGAATAGGAAGGTACAGAATGGACAAATACTAAAAGCAGGAATAGAAAGGGACTTCTCGGTCTATGGACACGGCAGATGTACCTCGAAGTCTCTAGAGCGGTCGCCTCCCTCAAGGATAGTAGACCTGATCATCGGTACATGGATCTGCACATGAAAAACATGCGCAGAAGAGGCATGAGTACACCATAGCGGTACTCAGTAAGTGCCAAGCCTAACCTCGGTTGGTAGTGACGAGGAAGGTCAGGGCCCTACTGAGGTTAAGTAAAATACAAAGATCAATAGTATGAATGGAACAATTTAAATAAGTACAGCAGTAAAATAACACAGGATGAACAGAACAACAACAACTATATAGAACAAGGCAAACGTGGAAATGAAATACAGCTCAACACCAATAGTAACAATCGGGGATCTCCCAGGATACCGTCTTGTAGTCCCATCTTTACATATCCAGTGAATCTCCAGGGATACCGCCTCGTAGTCCATCATATATATATGTCCGAAGGATCTCCCAGGATCCCGTCCCGTAGTCCAACTCATAGTGCGGTGATCTACCGGAATCCTGTTCCGTAGTCCCAAATGTAAATACCCAGTACTGGGGGGAATCTACCAGGTGCATTCCCGTAGTTCCATATAACTGTGCTGGGGGATCTACCGGGAATCTAACCCGTAGTCCCAAAGTAAATGTGTAGGGGGATCTACCGGGAATCTAACCCGTAGTCCCAAAGTAAACAGACAAGGAGAGCTACCGGAATCCCATATTTGTAGTCCCAATATAAATACACAGCAGCAGGAAGGTATACAGAAATAGCAAAATTTCATATTAAGGCAATAAGTGATTCTATCCTAGCATGCTGCACAGAATTCAAGTAAGGTAGGTTGAATCAATTAAAACAATTAAGTCACTTAGACATGTTTTCCTAAGCTAACAACAGGCTTAATAGTGCAAGAAATAGAAACATGAAAGGAAACATACTAGTAATTACTTAAGAAAATCGGATTTCCAACAATTTGCACAAGTACGCACTCATCACCTCACGTACAAGGCATTTCAATTACCAAATATACTAATCCTAAGGGGAAGGTCCCCTACACAAGGTTAGACAAGCCACTTACCTCGAACCGGTTCAAAATCAACCCAACACCACGTCTTTGCCACGAGTACTGACTCCAAATTGCCCAAATCTATTCAATTCAATTTCACAATGTAAATAACACTTTAAGTAGCTGATTCTACAATTAAATTCTAAGCTAATACGCGAAATTATGTAAAATGACCAAAACACCCCTCGGGCCCACATCTCGTAATCGGGTGAAATTTATATTTTCAGAAATATCGAACTCTCACGAGTCTATACATAACAAGAACACTGAAATCGGAGTCCAAATGACCCTTCAAATCCTCATTTAAAGGTCTCTCAAACTCAAACCCTAATTACCCATTTTCCCCAAAGTTTTCACTACTAATTAGGTCTTTAATCACATAAAAATGAGTTATGAAGTCAAGGATGTTACTTCCAAGTGATTTCCCTTTGTTTTCCTCAAAAATATCTTTTAAAAGCTTCAAACCCGGATGAAAATGGTGAAAGAATCCCTCAAATTTGCGAAGGCAACTATTTAAATATTCTACCCAGCGATATACGCATTTCCGACCCTGCGACCGCATCTGTGGTCCCGCTTCTGCGGAACTAATGTGCGCATCTGTGACTTTTCACTTAAATGGCCAATTTCCGCATCTGTGACTCCCAATCCGCATATGCGGTACTGCTTCTGCGGAAATACAACCGTTTATGCGGTTCCTGAAGAAGTCCCCAATTTCCACTTTTGCGGAAAATTGCCCGCATCTGCGGAACCTCCTGAAGAGACGAAAACCCGCTTCTGCGTCCCCTTAGCCGCTTCTATGGCACCGCATCTATGGTCCCTAAACCGCAAATGTGAAAATACCAGAAGAAAACCTGCTGCAGCAACTTCAACTTCAAATATTTCCTCCGTTAACCATCCGAATTCATCCCGAGGTCCCCGGGACCTCAACCAAAGGCATCAACATATCCTAAAACCTTATTCAAACTTGTACAAATCTTTAAAACACTTCAAACAACATCAAAACAACCAAAACACATCGGATTCAAGCCTAAGTTTCTACAATTTTCCAAATTCTGCTTTCGATCAAAACCCAACCAAGACACGTCCGAATGACCTAAAATTTCTCACACACATCCCAAATGACATAACGGAACTAATGCAACTCTCGGAGTTCCATTCCAACCCTTGGATCAAAATCTCACTATCGAACCGGAAACTTCCAAAATTCAACTTTCGGTATTTCAAGACTAAATTAGCTACGGACCTCCAAAACACAATCTGAACATGCTCCAAACTGCAAAATCACCCAACGGAGCTAACAGAACCATCGGATTTCCATTCCGAGGTCGTCTTCATACTGTTCCTAATACGGTCAGCTTTCCAACACTTAAGCTCTCATTTAAGAACTAAGTGTCCCAAAACTCCCCGAAACTCAAAACCGAACATCCCGGAAAATCACATTAGCAAAAATAAACATGGGGAAAGCAGTTAATAGGGGATCGAGGCATTAATTCTTAATATGACCGGCCGGGTCGTCACATCCTCCTACACTTAAACATTCGTTAGTCCTCGAATGAGCATAGAGACATACCTGAAGTAGTGAAAAGATGAGGGTAACGGTTGTGAATATCCTGCTCGGTCTCCCAAGTCGCCTCCTCGACCGGCTGACCCCACCATTGGACCTTCACTGATGCAATGTTCTTTGACCTTAACTTCCTAACCTGCCTGTCCAATATTGCCACTGGCTCCTCAATATAAGATAGATCATTGTCCAACTGGACCAAACTGAAATCCAACACGTGCGACGAAGCGCTTTGATACCTCCGGAGCATCGAAACATAAAATACCGGATGAACTCCTGCCAAGCTGGGAGGTAAAGGAAGCTCATAAACAACCTCCCCAACACGCCTCAATATCTCAAAAGGTCCAATAAACCTCAGACTCAACTTCCTTTTCTTCCCGAATCTCATAATGCCCTTCATAGGCGAAACCCGAAGCAGAACCCGCTCTCCAATCATATAGGAAATATCACGAACCTTCCGGTCCGCGTAACTTTTCTGTCTAGACTGGGCTGTGCAGAGTCTATCCTGAATCACCTTAACCTTCTCCAAAGCATCCTGAACCAGGTCTATGCCCAACAATCTGGTCTCACCCGGCTCAAACCAACCCACCGGAGATCTGCACCGCCTACCATATAAAGCCTCATATGGTGCCATCTGAATGCTGGACTAATAGCTGTTAATGTAAGAAAACTCTGCCAATGGCAATAACTAATCCAAAGACCCTCCAAACTCAATCACACAGGCACAGAGCATATCCTCAAGAATCTAAATAGTGCGCTCGGACTGTCCGTCCGTTTGAGGGTCAAATGTTGTACTCAACTCTACCCGAGTACCTAACTCATGTTGAACGGCTCTCCAGAATCGTGATGTGAACTGGGTACCTCTATCTGAAATGATGGAAACTGGAATACCATGCAGACGAACAATCTCCCGGATATAGATCTCCGCCAGCCGCTTCAAGGAATAAGTAGTACACACAGGAATAAAGTGAGCGGACTTAGTCAGTCGATCCACAATCACCCAAATAGAATCAAACTTCTTTAACGTCCGTGGGAGCCCAACTACAAAGTCCATGGTGATCCGCTCACACTTCCACTCCGGAATCTTTATCTGCTGAAGCAACCCACCCGGTCTCTGGTGCTCATACTTCACCTGCTGATAGTTGAGACACCGAGCTACGAATCCAACTATATCTTTCTTCATCCGCCTCCACCAATAGTGTTGTCTCAAATCCTGATACATCTTCGCGGCACCTGGATGAATGGAATACCGCGAGCTATGGGCCTCTTCTAAAATCAACTCTCGAAGCCCATCGACATTGGGTACACAAATCCGACCCTATATCCTCAATACCCTATCATCACCAATAGTCACATCTCTGGCATCACCATGCTGAACCTTGTCCTTGAGGACAAGAAATGAGGGTCATCATACTGTCGCTCCCTGATATGATCAAATAAGGAAGACCGAGAAACCACGTAAACTAGAACCCGACTAGGCTCCGAAAGATCCAATCTCACACACTGGCTGGCTAAGGCCTGAACATCCATCGCCATAGGCCTCTCCGATGCTGGTACATAAGCCAAACTCCCCAAACTCTCTACCCGGCGACTCAAAGCATCGGCCACCATATTGGCCTTGCCCGGGTGGTACAAAATAGTGATATCATAGTCCTTTAGCAACTCTAACCACCTCCTCTGGCGCAAATTTAGATCTTTTTACTTGAACAAATGCTGCAAGCTCCGATGGTCAGTATAAATCTCACAAGGCACACTATATAAGTGATGGAGCCAAATCTTCAGGGCGTGAACAATGACAGCTAACTCAAGGTCGTAAATATGGTAGTTCTTCTCATGTGTCTTCAACTGTCTGGACGCGTAGGCAATCAACCTACCGTCCTGCATCAACACCGCTCCGAGGCCAACCCTCGAGGCATCACAATAAACCGTATAAGACCCCGAACCTGTAGGTAGTATCAAAATTGGGGTTGTGGCCAAAGCTGTCTTGAGCTTCTGAAAGCTTGCCTCACATTCCTCCGTCCACTGAAACGGAGCACCCTTCTGGGTCAACCTGGTCATAAGGGCTGCAATCAATGTAAACCCCTCCACAAAATGACGGTAGTAACCCGCCAAACCAAGGAAACTGCGGATCTCTATAGCTGAGGATGGTCTGGGACAACTCTGCACGACCTCTATCTTCTTCAGATCCACCTGAATACCCTCACTCGATACCATGTGGCCTAAGAATGGCACTGAATCCAACCAAAACTCACATTTTGAGAACTTAGCATATAACTTCTTCTCTCTCAGAGTCTGAAGCACAGTTCTCAGGTATTGCTCATGGTCTTCCCGACTCCAGGAATACACCAGAATATCATCAATAAAGACAATGACGAACGAGTCAAGATACGGTCGGAACACACTGTGCATCAAATACATAAAGATTGTTGGGCCATTGGTCAGCCCAAATGACATAACAAGGAACTCGTAATGACCATACTGAGTCCTGAAAGTAGTCTTCGGGATATCTGGCTCCCGAATCCTCAACTGATGGTAACCTGAGCGCAAATCAATCTTAGAAAACACTCGTGCACCCTGAAGCTGGTCAAACAGATCATCAATACGAGGCAAAGGATAACGGTTCTTCACTGTAACCTTGTTCAACTAGCGATAATCAATACACATACGCATAGAACCATCCTTTTTCTTTACAAACAAGACAGGAGCACCCCAAGGTAATACACTGGGCCAAATAAAACCCTTATCAAGAAATTCCTGTAACTGATCCTTCAACTCCTTCAACTTAGGAGGAGCCATACGATACAGAGGAATAGAAATGGGCTGAATGCCCGGTAACAGATCAATGCCAAAATCAATATCTCTATCAGGCGGCATACCTGGAAAATCAGCTAGAAACACATCAGGAAAATTCTATACTTCTGGGACTGAATCAACTGAAGGGGTATCAATACTGACATCTCTCAGATAAGCTAAATACGCGTCACACCCCTTCTCAACCATACGCTGAGCTTTAAGAAAAGAAATAACTCTACTGGGAGTGTGATCTAAAGTACTTCTCCACTCAACATACGGTACACCTAGCATAGCCAACATCACGGTTTTGGCGTGGTAATCAAGAATATCATAATGGGACAACAAATAGTCCATGCCCAAGATAATATCAAAATCAACCATGCTGAGTAATAATAGATCGGCTTTGGTCTCAATACCACTAAGAGCAGCCAAACACGATCGATAAATGTGGTCCACAATAAGAGAATCTCCAACAGGAGTAGAGACATAAACAATGGAACTCAAGGAATCCCGAGGTACACCCAAATGCGAAGCAAAACAAGAATACACATAAGAGTAAGTAGATCCTGAATCGAATAGAACTGATGCATCTCTGTGGCACACCAGTATAATACCTGTGATGACGAAATCGGAGGCAACAACCTCGGTACGGGCAGGAAGGGCATAGTATCTGGCCTGGCCTCCCCCTCTATGGTGACCTCTACCTCCCCGACCTCCACTTGTAGCTGGCTTAGCAGGTGGGTAGCAACTAGAGCGGTAACCATAGCCTGAGAACTTTGCGGGGCACACTGTGGCTGAGAAGTCTATGGAGGTGCACCCCTCCCGAGTCTGGGGCAATCCCTCACTATATGTCGTGTTTCACCACACTCAAAACAAGCTCTGGGAGGACGTGTGGCTGTGACTGGCTCGGGCTAGGTCTACTGGACTGACCTCTGAAAGCACCCCGCGCAGGAGGCGCGCTAGAAACCGGAGGTGCATAATAAGGCTCCTGAGGTCTAGGAAGGGTTGGAGCACTACTGGCTACTGGAAGAGCTGAATGAATAGGGAGACTCATATAACCCCTACCATGACGACCTGCAGCTGGGGTACGGGCACTAGAATAATGGCCCGACTCTCGAGACCTCTTGGCCTCCCTCTCCTCTTTCTCCCTAGCATGCATACCCTCAATCCTCCTAGCAATGCTCACCACCTGCTGGTAAGAAATATTCATCTCCATCTCACGAGCTATGCTAGATCTGATGCTGGGAATAAGGCCCTCAATAAACCGGCGAACCCTCTCGCGGACAGTAGAAACCAAGGCTGGTGCATACCTAGCCAAACTAGTGTAACGGACAGCATACTCTGAAGCAGTTATAGCACCCTGGCGCAAATGCTCAAACTCTGCGCGCCATGCGTCCCCGAGGCTCTAAGGAACATACTCCCTCAGGAATAGATTTGAAAACTGAGCCCAAGTCAGTGAAGCAGCCTCATCTGGACTGTCTAACTCATAGGTGCCCCACCACTCATAAGTGGCTCCTCAAAGCTGGAAGGTAGTGAAAGAAACCCCACTCGATCCTGAAATACCCATGGTACGGAGAAAGCGGTAACACTCATCAAGAAATCCCAGAGCATCCTCTGATACTAGACCACTAAATACAATGGGCTTATACTTCTTGAATCTCTCAAGCCTCAACTGCTCATCTTCGGAAGCCGCTGCCTTGTCCTCAGGCTGAACTGGCACCACAGGCGGTACAAGAGTGCAGGCAGCGGGAGTTTGTGCTCCTCCCCCAGCTTGGGCTATAGCAGCAAGGGGAAGCAACCCTGCCTGAGCCAGAGTGGTGTGCATGCTCATAAACTATGCCAGAGTCTCCTGAAGAGCTGAAGTAGTAGTAGCAGTAGTCAGGTGCCTGGACTCCGGCTGGATCTGCTGGTGGTACCTCGGCGGCAGCTTGTGCAGGTGCTCTGTCTGCACCACATGCGCGTCCTTAGCCTCTACCTCGGCCCCGGCCTCTGACGGCTACAGTAGGGGCACAAGTGCCTAATCATCTCGGGTAGTACGTGTCCTCACCATCTGTAAGAGAATAGAAGACAGAAGTTTAGAATTGTGATGTCAAAATATCGCATGACAAGGAAATCAAATGAAGTGGAATTTTCCTAACAGTTACATAGCCCCTCGTAGATAAGTACAGAAACCTCCATACCGATCAGTGAGACTCTAATAAACCGGCATGTGATCCATGACTCCTATGAACCTAGAGCTCTGATACCAACTTGTCACGACCCCGGTTCGCCCTCCGTGAACCATCGTGACGGCACCTAGTCTCTACGACTAGGTAAGCCTAATTTGCGGAAGAAAAACCAAAATTTACAGAAGTAAACAATTTTAAACAGAAATAAAGCGGTAATAGTGTTTAAATGTGCCGCTCGACATACACCATGCTTAACTCTCAATACCAAATCCAAGCCCCGGAAATCCATGAATCACAAGCTATGATCAATACTACATAGCTCTATCTCTGAAATCTCTAATAAGAACAAGAAGGTACAAAAGGGCCAAATACTAAAAGAAGGAATAGAAAGGGACTTCTCGGTCTACGGACGCAGCAGATGTACCTCAAAGTCTCTAGAGCGGTCGCCTCCCTCAAGGATAGTAGACTTGATCAGCGGTACCTCTATCTACACATGAAAAACAAGCGCAGAAGAGGCATGAGGACACCACATCGGTACTCAGTAAGTGCCAAGCTTAACCTCGGTTGGGTAGTGACGAGGAAGGTTAGGGCCCTACTGAGGTTAAGTAAAATATAAAGATCAACAGTATAGAATAGAACAATATAAATAAGTATAGCAGCAAAATAACATAGGATAAACAGAACAGCAACAACTATACAGAACAAGGCAAACGTGGAAAGGCAATACAACTCAGCACCAATAGTAACAATCGGGGGTCTCCCAGGATACCGTCCTGTAGTCCCATCTTTACATATCTAGTGAATCTCTCGAGATACCGACCCGTAGTCCATCATATATATATGTCCGAAGGATCTCCCGGGATCCTGTCCCGTAGTCTACCTCATAGTGCGCGGGGATCTACCGGAATCCAGTTCCGTAGTCCCAAATGTAAATACCCAGTACTGGGGGAATCTACTTAGTGAATTCCCATAGTTCCATTTAACTATGCAAAGGGATCTACCAGGAATCTAACCCGTAGTCCTAAAGTAAATATGCAAGGGGATCTACTGGGTATCTAACCCGTAGTCCCAAAGTAAACAAACAAGGGGAGCTACCGGAATCCCACATCTGTATCCCAAAATAAATACACAACAACAACAAGAAGAAGGTATACAAAAATAGCAAAATTTCATATTAAGACAATAAGTGATTCTAGCCTAGCATGCTGCACAGAATTCAAGTAAGGCAGGTTGAATCAATTAAAGCAATTAAGTCACTTAGACATGCTTTCCTAAGCTAACAACAGGCTTAATAGTGCAAAAAATAGAAACAAGAAAGGAAACATACTAGTAATTACTTAAGAAAATCGAATTTCCAATAATTTGCACAAGTACGCACTCGTCATCTCACATACAAGGCATTTCAATTACCAAATATACCAATCCTAAGGGGAAGGTCCCCCACACAAGGTTAGACAAGCCACTTACCTCGAACCGGCTTAAAATCAACCCAACACCATGTCTTTTCCACGAGTACTCGACTCCAAATGGCCCAAATCTATTCAATTCAATTGCATAATGTAAATAACACTTCAAGTAACTGATTCTACAATTAAATTCTAAGCTAATACGCGAAATTATGTAAAATGACTAAAATGCCCCTCGGGTCTACGTCTTGGAATCCGGTAAAATTTATATTTTCAGAAACCTCGAACTCTCACGAGTCTATACATAATAAGAACACTGAAATCGGAGTCCAAATGACCCCTCAAATCCTCATTTAAAGGTCTCTCAAACTCAATCCCTAATTACCCATTTTTCCCAAATTTCTCACTACTAATTAGGTCTTTAATCACATAAAAATGAGTTACGAAGTCAAGGATGTTACCTCCAAGTGATTCCCCTTTGTTTTCCTCAAAAATCTCTCTTAAAAGCTTCAAACCTGGATGAAAATGGTGAAAGGATCCCTCAAATTCGCGAAGGCAACTATTTATATGTTCTACCCAGCGATTTCCGCATTTGCGATCCTGGGATCGCAGATGCGGTCCCGCTTCTATGGAACTAATATCGCATCTGTGAATTTTCACTTACAAATTCCGCTTTCGATCAAAACCCAACCAAGACACGTCCGAATGACCTGAAATTTTGCACACACATCCCAAATGACATAACAGAACGACTGCAACTCTCAAAATTCCATTCCAACCCTCAGATCAAAATCTCACTATCAAACCAAAAACTTCCAAAATTCAACTTTCGGCATTTCAAGCCTAAATTAGCTACAGACCTCCAAAACACAATCTGAACACGCTCCTAACCCCAAAATCACCCAACAGAGCTAACAGAACCATCAGATTTCCATTCCGATGTTGTCTTCACACTGTTTTGACTACGGTTAACTTTCCAACACTTAAGCTCTCATTTAGGGACTAAGTGTCCCAAAACTCCCCGAAACTCAAAACCGAACATCCCGACAAATCACATTAGTAGAAATAAACTTGGGGAAAGTAGTTAATAGGGGATCGGGGTGTTAATTCTTAAGACGACTGGCCGGGTCGTCACATCAACACCTGCCAGCCTCGTGAGAAAGAGAAAGACACCATGATGACCATCCAAGGAAGTCAAAGAGAAAAGTCAAACTTTGTGGAAACATCTTATCACATAAATATGGAAGATAGCCCATGCCTTGATGTTGATGATGAAGTATACGAGGCTCTCTCACAATTAGAAGATGGTGGAAAATCAACCATGGATGAGCATAAGGAACTCAATTTAGGCACTTCAGAAGATCCACGCCCCACCTTCATTAGTGCGCTTCTTACGCCTCAAAAAGAGATGGAATACTCCAAGTTATTGACTGAATACAAAGATGTCTTCTATCGGTCTTATAAAGAAATAACTGGTCTTAGTCCTAAGGTAGCATTCATCATTTAGGGACGAAAAGTGGAGCACTCCTTGTGAAGTAGTCACAACGCATGCTTCGACCCGAGCTAGTACCACAAATTGAAGTTGAAGTCAACAAGATCATCGAGGCAAGATTTATTCGAAATGTGAAGTACCCATCATGGATATCAAATATTGTACCTATTAAGAAGAAGAATGGTCAAATACATGTTTGTGTTGACATTCGAGACCTAAACAAGGCATGTCCGAAAGATGACTTTCCGCTACCAATTATTGAACTCATGGTTGATGATACAACAAGGCATGAAGCTATGTCATTCATGGATGGGTCCTACAGATACAATTAAATCAGAATGTCTCCAAAAGATGAAGGTTGTACTACTTTTCGAACTCCAAAAAGATATACTACTACAAAGTTATGCCCTTCGGTATGAAGAATGCTGGTGCCACCTACCACCGTGTGATGCAAAATATCTTTGAAGACATGCTTCATAAGAGTATTGAATGCTACATCGATGACTTGGTGGTGAAAAAGAAGAGTAGGCATTACCACCTTGAAGACCTTCGAATTGTTTTTGAAAGGTTATGAAAATTTGACTTGAAGATGAATCCATTCAAGTGTGCATTTGGCATTATCTCAGGAAATATTCTTGGCTTCATTGTGCATCATCGTGGAATTGAATTTGATCCCCGCATAGATTGACGCAATTCAGAAAATGCCCGAGCCAAAGAACTTAAGGGAGCTTCAAAGTCTACAAGAAAACTTAGCATTCATCCGGAGGTTCATCTCTAATTTGGCCGGATGATGTCAACCCTTCAATCATCTATTGAGGAAGGATATCCCTTTTCATTGGGATCATCCTTATTAAATGCCTTTGAAAGTATCAAAAGATATTTGTTGAATTCACCTGTGTTAGGGACACCAATGCTTGGGATGCCATTGATATTGTCCATTGCATCACAAGAATACTCACTTGGGGCACTACTTGCTAAAGAGAATGAAGAAGGAAAGGTACAAACCTTGTACTACCTCAGTCGAACTCTAATAGGAGCTGAGTTGAACTACACGTCTGTTGAGAAAATATGTTTAGCGTTACGTTATGCAATAAAGAAACTAAGGCATTATTTTGAAGCATACACCATCAAACTCATCTCTCGAGCAGACACTGTGAAGTTCATAATGATTTGACTTGTTCTTTCTAGACGTCTAACAAGATGGTCCATATTGTTTAACCAATATAAGGTCACATACACACCTCAAAAGGCTGTGAAAGGAAAAACACTCGCCGATTTTCTAGCTGACCACCCTCTTTTGGCAGAATAGGAACTTTCTGATAAGTTTCCAGATGAAGACATTTTTGTTTGTTGAAGAATTGCCACCATGGACAATGTTCTTTGATGGATCTGCTTGTCGGAAGTGTGCTGGGGCAGGTGTTGTATTGATCTCTCTAGAAAGACAAGTCTTGCCATTCTAATTAGTTTTAGGTGAAACATTCTCCAACAATGCTTCAGAGTTCCAAGCTTTGATCATTGGTCTTGAAATGACATTAGACATGAAGATTCTATAGTTGGAGATATACAACGACTCTAAGCTGATCATCAGCCAGCTTTTGGGGATTTACGATGTAAAAAGGGAAGATAGTTTTCCATACGACCAATATGCCACGACGATGGCACTCGGAGAGAATGAATCAACAAAGGTACATGCGTGTCATCGATGGGTCATTCCTAGACTTCTTGATCTTCAAATCAACGAAAGTCATAATACATCCATTCGGGTGATTTAAGAAGAGGATTGGAGACAACCATTGATAGAGTACCTTGAACATGGAAAGTTACCTGAGGATCCGCGACAAAGAACAGACATCAAGCGAAGGGCACCACGATTCATCTTCTATAAGGGGACATTATTTCGCCACTCTTTTGAAAGACTATTCTTGTGACGTCTTGACAAAGAAGAAGCTCACCAAGTGATGGAGGAAGCACATTCTGGATCATGTGGAGCACACCAATCTGGTCCTGAGCTCTATTTTTGCATCAAGAGGATGGGCTACAACTGGCCGACAATGGTGAAGGATTGCATGGAACATGCCAAAAGATGTCAAGTGTGTCAATTCCATGCCAACTATATCTACCAACCTCTGGAGCCTCTTCATCCAACTGTAGCTTAATGGCCTTTTGATGCATGGGGGCAAGGGAAGATGTACATATTGGCTACAATAGACTACTTCTCTAGATGGGCTGAAGTTGTTCCACTCAAGGAAGTAGAAAAGGAAATTGTTGCTGATTTTATCAAGTCGAACATAATTTTTAGGTACAACATACCAAGATACATAATCACTAATAATGGAATGCCATTTGACAACAAGCTCGTGAGGAGTCTATGTGAGAAATTTGGTTTCAAGTAATATAAGTCCTCAATGTATAATGCACCGGACAATGGCCTTGCTGAAGCTTTTAACAAGATGCTTAGTAACCTTTTGAAGAAAGTTGTTGCAAAGAACAAGAGAGACTGACATGAGAAGATTGGTGAAGCTTTATGGGCATACTGGACAACCTTCAAAACTGCTACACAAGTAACTCTTTACTCTTTGGTGTATGGCATAGAAGCAGTCCTTCCACTAGAGCAACAAATTCCATCATTGCGGATCGCAATCCAAGAAGGACTCACATCGGAAGAGAATGCTCAACTTTGCCTAGCAGAGTTAGAGGCATTGGATGAGAAAAGAATGCAAGAACAAAAAGATTAGAGTGCTATCAAGCTCGCCTAGCTAGAGCCTTCGACAAGAAAGTGCGGCCACGATCATTCCAAGTGGGAAACTTGGTACTAGCTGTTCGAAGACCCATAATCCTCAACAAACGCATGGGTGACAAGTTTACTTCAAAATGGGATGGTCCATATATTGTGAAGAAAGCCTATTTAAGTGACGCATACAAAATCGTTGATAAGGATGGTCTTAGAGTTGGTCCAATCAACGACACATATTTGCAGCAGTACTTCCCATGAAATCCACCTATGCTCCTCAACGCACGAGCCTAAAAAGCAAGTCATGAAGCTCCTTAATGCACAAGCCTAAACTACATCTTGCTACGCTCCTTGATGCATGAACCTAAACTGCACGTCGCTACACTCCTGGCCCGCATGAGTGTAAACTATGTACAGCCAAAAAAGAAAGTCCGCTAGGTTGAAAACCTCGCGAGAGGTAGCCAAGGCAAAACATTAGGACATAAAAAAAATGAACTCACCCCTATGAACTACATTATGACTTGATCCTATTCATCGAGGTACGTAAGCAACTTAGAGTTTCATTCTATGTTCAGTTGCATGAGTTTTTAAAAAATAAAAGTTTGGCATCATCGGATCATCACATAAATTCTTTAAGCATAGAGGCACATATCAATGAAGAAAAGAATACGATTTTCATTGAATTATAAAAGTTGTTTTATTGCTTCATTAGTACAAACGTTGATACATCCAAAAATGTAGAGACAAAAGGAACTAGACATTTTTCTATATAAAAGCCTAAATCATGAAGATGATCGTAAACTAGGCTTTGTTGCTGATGCGTATTAAATGCTTTTCCAAGTCTGTATGATGTCTCCACTTTTAATGTCATTCTCGATGTATGTCTCTCGCGTTTAGTAGTTGCGATGATCTCTTGATCACATATCTTGTTATTAATCCTCGAGAATGTAGTTTGCTTTTCTTGTGAAAGTGTTGGTTAAAAGTCTCATATATGAGAAGTCGTCTCTCTTGAAGAACATTTAATCACCATGGGAGCCGCCATTGATGAACTTCAAGACTATCAACAAATCAAGTGCAACAGTTAGTGAATGGGTGACTCCGCATCTTATATGACACCTCAGTCTGACATCTTGACCCTTTGAGCTTCTTTGCGAGTCTGAAAAAAAAAACAAATGAAGAGATAAGATTTGTGAAGAATGGTAGCTAAAGTTACTACACGCAGGACTGTAGAGTCAATTTCAAGATGAAAAAAAACATTTGTAGGACAACACAGAGAGCATAGAGTTGGAAAACAAGCTCAACGGACGATGGGATCAACGTTGGAAAATTACTACGGTTCATCTAGAAGACGTTATACCCCCAAACATTTTATATGTTGTATATTTGGATGTCTAATTTTTAACAACACAAACCGTTTGCGATTTGGAGGCCCCTAGCTCAAGATACAATTTTAGTTTTTGTTGGAACTACACGAATCTGAAAGTTTAATGCAACTAGGTCGCACTTTGAAAATTTTCTGTTTCCAGCTCAAAACGATTTCTACCATAAAATTTATATGTCATGTAGCACTATGAGTTTAATTTCTAACAGCGCAAATAGAATGTAATTTGAAGATTCCTAGCTTGAGATATGAATTTTTCCACTGTAGCGCGCAAAGCTGAAAAGCAGCAAGGCAGACGTCTGGATCAATTTCAAAATATTTCTGCGGCCAATCTAGAAGGAATACTTCTGTGACATTTTGGGAATTTTCTTTTCTTTGAATCTTCTTTCCAATGGCATAAACAACTCACAATTTTGACATTTCTAGACCAAGATATGAGTTTCTTTATCTAGAGTGCACAAATCTGGAAATCAAGTGCGGCAGATGTCTATAGCAAATTCAAAATATTATGGTGGACTTTCTAAAAGGATTTTTTCCATGGTATTTTTAGATATAGTAATTATTAGACTTTTATTTTAAATGGAACAAATGGCTTGCGATTCCGATGCATGTAGCTCAAGATGTGAATTTTTCCACAAGAGACATAAAGCTGAACAACAAGTTCGACAGACAGATGGGTTAATTTAGGGAAATTGCTATGGCTAATCTGCTAGGAATACTTCCATGATTTTATTAGGAATTCCTTAGCGTCACACCTCCTTATTCCTACACCTAGAAGGGTATAAGGAAGTTTTTTTCAATTTAAGTGACAATCAAAACGGGATTATTTTATTTAAAATTCAGAGTCGCCACTTGGGATAATTTATGGTGTCCCAAGTCACCGATTTTAAATCCTGAATCGAGAAAAGATTGAATCTGTTTTACAGTCCGCGAACACAGAAATCCGGGTAAGGAATTCTGTTAACCCGGGAGAAGGTGTTAGGCATTCTCGGGTTCCGTGATTTTAGCAAGGTCGCTCAACTGTTATTATTAGCCTATTTATTTGATTTTTATACATTTTACACCTACGTGCATTTTTAACTTTCGAAAACAGATTTTACTTATTTAAAGAATTAATTCAAGGTTATTTAAAATATATTGCAAGTCACGCTACATGAAATGCACCCGTGGTTCACGACACGTTCTATTTAGCCTTATTAGAAATTAGAACCGGGCCACATTAAATGTACCCCCGAATTTTAGTAATAACTATAATAATTAATTATCGTACCTAAAGCAAACTACGAAGTTCATTTTTAATATCTAAGTTATAACATGTGTGAAGGCCATAGATGATTTAATTTGCTTATGGCACGCCTCAATTCCTCTTAAAGAAGTTTTGATCTAATTTTAAGAGGGCCATAAATTATATGTTTTGTTGATATGGCACACCTCAACCTGATTAAAGGAATCACGTTTAATTAAATCTACTAAGGGCAGTTTGAGTTATATGCAAATTAAATTCAGTAAGCATTGCTATGAGCAGCCCATGTAAAATACTATAATGGCCTAATGTTTGGAGGGGAAACGAGTTCTAGTCTTGCAATAACAACAGACGACATTTAAAGGGAAATTGGGCTCAAGATGAGGACCCAAAACTAAACAGGATCAGCCAAGGGCCTAAACAGGCCAGCCTCAAGGCTCAGCTGCATGACTTGCTGCAATAGCTTGAACAAATGACCACATGAACATTTAAGGCTCAGGATTGAGCCTAGAAACGACAAGAATGAAACAGGCCTAGTGAGCCCATCTCAGCAGGCTGCCTTTCAGAGGCTAGACTAGGCCTAATCTTATTAAGAATTAAAACAACATGAAACAAGGATACCAAATATGAACACCAATTGCAAACGTGAATTTAATCATTTGGCACAATCGATGTTACATGAGACAGAATCTAAAATTCATACTAAATATACTAAACCTTATATTGACAAAATACTCTATGAACTTAAATAGCCTAAACCATGCAGATCCAGTGTCCAATCTTCAACAGGATTTTTAAAAAAAAAAGAAGACAAGTTCACATACGAAAGGAGAACACAACATCAACTACAAATCCAAACATCTGAACAACTCATAAGGAAATAGACTAATCTAGACCATAGTGCATGAAATCCTTCCTAGATCATTGTTCATTCCATTACTCCCATAATAACCATAAAACTAAGGAGAACGAATTAAAATGAATACATCAATTCGAAAAAGCACATGAAAGGAAGCTGAAAGTTCATGTTACACTTAATGAAACTCTTGTTATAAATACTCCAAAAACACTTTACATTTCAGTAATCTTTTCAATCCAAGAGGGTACCTGGAAATCAAGAACAAAGAAGCAAAATGGGTGAGGATTTCAGTTGACAAACAACAGCAGCCAAATCAACAAAACACAGCCAACAACTCAAGCCATGTTTGAATCAGAAATTCAAGTAAATCCAGCAGTAAGCTTCAGAATGCTTTCTTCTTTTTACTTGAGAGAATTAGAAGCAATTAACTCAACCTTTCATCAGACAATGCAGTTTTTTTTCTTATTTCTATCTCTTTTCTAATTTTGAAACTTAGGCTAATGTATATTTTCAGCCGTTTTTAACTTTGTATTCTGACCTCCTAGAAAAAATGCAGGAAGTGAACCTTTTATAGGCAGGGTTCAAGGCAGCCAAATTGATTTCGCAATTTATCATTTACCCCTTCCCCACTTTCTATCAATTTAATTCAGACCACAAGTTAAAAACCTGTTTGTTGAAATAGCCCCTTCCCCACCTTCCTGGAAGTTTTCCAGACAATTTTAAAAGATTTTCTCAATTTAAAATGACCAAAGCAACCCTTGACACCCCTGTATTTACTTTCAGGCAATCCAACATGGGCCAAATTAAACCAAAACCCCAAACCTAAACCATGGGCTTGACAGATATGATTGACCCTTCTCCTATTTGGGCTTCTAACCTACAAAGCCCAAATTTTAATTCAAAAACCAACAACCCCCAAGAAAACAGGCCAATAAACTCCTGATATCATAAATCCAAAGAAAACAAAAATAAAGTGGAGAATTGAGCAAAATCAGACGACGAAATCAAAATGAACTAACAATTTTGACTGTATTATTAAGCTAAATACTATGAACTAACATGATTAATCCTAACATGCAAGCAGAAACGATTTAAACAGAAAAACAAGAAAGAAAAGAAAGAATCAAAAGGAGACGAGGATGGGAATAAAACAAAGTACGGCGAAAAAGAGAAATGAACGGAGATACTTAAATAGGCAGACAAATACTGGGCTTGAATGGACTTCCGACATTTTTCGATTTGAACCAAAATTGGCATTAATCGCGTGTTCTCGTTGAGAGAAGACGAACAATACCAATTTCAGCCTCAATCGTTCTTGGAAGCTCGAAGACTTGGAAGAATTTTCTTTTCTTTGTTTTTAGATCCAACACTAGTCAGATTTGGTGAGGATTGGGAAGATGTATCGGTGGATTGGGAATCGAGGGTGGGTGGTAGTTGTGTGGTAAGGATTTGGGGTCAGATTGAGAGCACCGCCGGCTAGGCTGGTGAGATTTTGGGGGCGGTGGATCTAGGGTTCTTGACTTGAAAAAGATGAAGGCGAAGATGAACAGGTCCTAGGTCGTTCTAAGGACATTCGGACAATTATAAACGAAAAGGGGGGGGGGATACTTTCATGGCCGTTGGATGAGATGAAAAGAAAGGCCAGGATTAACTTAGCCCTACTAAACTCGAAACGACGTAGTGTTCCACCCATAGTAAGTCGTTTCAGGGGTCTGATGGACTGAAAGCTTGGACCGGGTATGGGACTTGGACCTGGGTGGAAAGATTGGTTTTTAGAATTTGGGTCTTGGACCAAATTGCATTTTAAGACCAAATTGACATTCCCCTTTCTTTTGTTCTTTTTTTTCCCTTTTTCTTTTTTTTCTTAATTAAATAAAATCTAACTTAATCTCCAAAATTAATCTAATTTGTAAAATTAAACTAATTATCTACCATAATATCTAAAAAAGTTAATTACTCCTAAAGTAAAAGAATAAATTACTAATTTGATACTAAAAGACTAAAAATGGAAAAATAAACCAATTTTTTATTTTCATTTCCTTAATAAAACAAATAATTTACTAATTAACATAAAAATATAAAAATAAATTCTAAATACACATGCATGGTATTTTTGATATTTTTATGATTTTCAACAAAATAAACATGCACAGAAAAATGCAAATAATTAGCGCAAATTTTCACAAAATCCTATAAAATTGTAAAAACAAAATGGGAAAAATTGTTTTCCTTGTATTTTTTGGGAATAATTCACATAGGGCAAATATCACGTGCTCACAGCTGCCCCTCTTTGCTCGAAAATACGAAGAGTTTTCGTGCAAAGATAAAGTGAGCGGATACGAGCGATTTTTGCCCGTTTGAATACTCCGTGGGAAACATTTTGTAAAAATTTGACCGCACCCTGCTTCCGAGGTTGCCTACATATCCTTGGCTATAAAGGAATCAGGTCAGTGTAGTTTGGGAAGTTTCGGTAGCTTGGACTACCAGGAAGCTGTGATTTCACTGTTGCTGCTACTGTGCGAAGCCTGTCCCCATCACAAATGCGGCGAAATTATCACAACTGCGATACTACCTAGTCTAGCCTACTTTTTGCAAATTCGATCAAGGCATCAGAATGCGATACCTGAGGCCCCTCTGTTATGATCACAATGGCGATGATGGTGTTCGCAATTGCGACATTATAGACACCAGCACACCAGCAACCTCATTCAGTTCAAAACTATTATGAAACACGTCTGAAACTCACTCGAGCCCTTGAGGCTCCAATCCAAAACCAAAAAATAACGTCTACACTATAAATCAGACATCAAAATACATGAATTTCAAAAGAAAACTCAAGAACTTCTAGAATTGCAACCACGCATTCAAATTCTATCAAACCAACTCCAAATGACACCAAATTTTGCAATCAAGTTCCAAATAGAAAAACAGACCTATTCCAATTACCAAAACAAATTCCAAACCTAATATCCAAAAAGCTAACCTATGATGAAACTTGGAAAAACTTCTAAACTGCAAATTACCAACTTTCGACAAAACAAATCAAATCATACTAGGGAACTCCAATTTCGATTCCGGGCATACGCCCAAGTCCAAAATCATGATACGAACCTACCAGAGCCATCAAAACACTGTTTCGGTGTCGTTTTCATAAATGTCAAACTTTAATCAATATTTTCAACTTAGGCTTTAAACCAAGAACCAAATAGGCCAATTCAACCTAAAACCTTCCCGGAACGAAACTAACCAACCCCACAAGTCATAAAAAGAATACAAATGTGTGAAGCATGGGAAACTGGGCTCTAATACACAAGACAACTAGTCGACTCGTTATAATTAGGTGACAACTCTCTTTTATCAACTTCAAAAGAACCATTATTTGTATTTTATTTTTACTAGTGGAAAATAGGGTGGACCAATGCCATCATATGAAAATACAAGAATTCCATTATCAACTCTAAATCACAAATAGGATAGACACCCCATCAACCAGGAACCTTCCACTAGGCCATATCAAGGAGAAAATCACAACACACCACAAACTCCCCATGCTTGTAGAAGACATTTGTCTGAAGACGTGGTCGAAATCTTCAAGAACTCTTTGAAACCCATTAGCACATAACCAAGACATCAGAACTGGGTCTTTCTAGCTTAACCAAGTCACGCAGGTGGCCAAACTAAAGAGTATTTCCATAAAACACCAAAGAGTCTCACCACTAAAGGAACCGATCACTCCTATTACCATGGTGATCAACCCACTATCAAGGTGACCAATTTCTTCGAGTCCCCCTTGACTTGCCTTCAAGTTAACACTTCTCCTTGCATTACACTATGATCCTTAACTAACGCTCATCACAAAAGATCCTAGCATGAAACCACATCGTCCTAAAGCCCGTAAGCCACAGTTTTCCCTCTTTAGCACCCAAAATATCGCAACCAAGATATCCACCCCTCGTTATGGACATTATAAATTCTTGGTGATGTCCTTTGGTTTGACTAATGCCCCTGCAGTTTTCATGCATTTGATGAACAATGTGTTCTATCCTTACTTGGATTTTTTTGTCATTGTATTCATTGAGGATATATTGGTATATTTTTGCTGTAATGAGAAGCACGAGCAGCATATAAGGATTGCGCTTCTAATTTTGAGGGGAAAGAAGTTGTATGCTAAGCTCTCCAAGTGCATGTTTTGGTTAGATTCGGTAGTATTCTTGGGTCATGTGCTGTCTAATTATGGTATCAAGGTTGATCCGAAGAAGATTGAGGCATTTCAAAGTTATCCCAAACCTTCTACAGCTACAGAGATTAGGAGTTTCTTGGGTTTTACAGGCTACTATCGATGCTTTTTGGAAGGATTTTCATCTTTTGTCGCTTCATTGATAAAGTTGACTTAGAAGGGAGCTCCATTCAGATGATATGACAAGTTTGAGGAGATCTTTCAGAAGCTCAAGACTACTTTGACGATAGCTTCAATTTTGATATTTCCCTCAGGATTAGGAATATATACTGTCTATTATGATATTTCGCATATTTACCTTGGTTGTGTGCTGATACATGACGATAAGGTGATTGCCTATGCATCACACCAGTTAAAGTCCAATAAGAAGAATTATCTGATTCATGATTTGGATTTAGCAGCTATTGTGCATGCACTCAAGATTTAGAGGCATTACTTGTAAGATGTGTCTTGTGAGGTTTACACTGATGATCAGAGTCTTCAGATTTTGTTCAAGCAAAAGGATTCGAATTTGAGGTAGTAGAGGTGGTTGGAGTTGTTGAAGGATTATGATATCATTATCTTGAATCATTCGAGTTAGGTGAATATGGTAGCAGATGTTTTGAGTAGGAAGTCGAAGAGTATAGGGAGTTCGGCATTTATTCCAGTTGTCGGGAGGACTTTACATATGGATGTTCATGGCTTTGCTAATATATTGTTGAGTTGGATACCTTCAAGCCTTGCAGAGTTCCTGCTTGTGTTGTTGCACAGTCGTCATTATTTGTGCGTATTAAGGCATGTCAATATGATGATCCTTATTTGCTTCTCCTTAAGGACACAGTGTAAGTGCTAAGTAGGTGATCGTTGGTAATGATGGTGTGCTACAACTTTAGGGTCGAATATGTGTTTCTAATATGGATGGTTTGAAGGAATTGATTCTTGAGAAGACTCATAGTCTATGTTATTCTATTGATCCAGGTGTTATAAAGATTTAACATAATTTGAAGCAACATTATTGGTGGCAGAGGATGAAGATGGACATTGATGGGCATGTTTCACGGTGTTTGAATATTTAACAGGTCAAGTATGATCATTAGAAACTTGGTGGTTTGCTTTAGAGGTTAGATATACTAGAGTAGAAGTGGGAGTGCATTACTATGGACTTTGTAGTAGGATTACCTGGACCTTGAGGAAGTTTTGATACTTAATGTCAACACCACTCAGGCCAACACGGGGCCTGGCGAACACACCACCTCACTATCAATATCAAATTGTCTTTATGGAAAAGATCAGTCATCAATCTACCCAAGTCTCCATATGCCAACATCTCATAGAAACATAATTCAATATACCACACGGAATATACTAACGTGCCACAACTCAGCCCAAACTCGTGTCACACATAAGGAAACTAACAACATGTGAGATAACATATAAAAAGAGCAGAGAGATAGAGATATAACACGTGGATATAATATCATGTCTCAACAGTATTGTCACGACCCAAACCGATGGGCCGCGGTGGTCACTCGGTTCCTTACCCAACCGAGTATCAATGTAACATATCTTTCTTATCATACTATCATGGATAAGTAGGCCAAAAGGGCCATCATGAGATAATCAGAATAAAACATAAGGGAATACTAGACATAGGATGACCCAACATGATATAGAAACTTATACATGTAACATACGTGGCTATAAGGCCGACATGATCATTTGTACACTCAAAACATAGGCTGACAAGTCCATACAAGTATCCATATAAATGACATATGTGTACAAGCCTCTAAGAATATATAAACGTCATAAAGGTCGGGACACAACCCCACCATGCCAATGAATACATGTCCAAAGCATACTTACCAAATAGGCAACTCCAGAGCAAGTTGAGTGCACTAACACCTTCCACTGAGCTGATAGCCTATTAGGAAGACTGTCAACCTGTCTATCGCGACTTGCGGGCATGAAACGCAGTATCCACAGGCAAAAGGGATGTCAGTACAAATAAAGTACTGAGTATGTAAGGCAGGAAAGTATAAATAAGAACAGTAATGTAAAGAGAGATAGAGGAGATACAACTTGTAGCATCTGAGGGACACTGACATAAAATGCATGTTACATATATATACACCAACTTTTAAAAACATACGCCTCTGTGGGCACCATCATCATCATATTGTACCCTGCCTCGAAGAGGACTATGTAGGAATGTACCCAGCCATCATAAGGCTTGTTAGAATCGTACCAGCCATGTGGAGATCGATAAACTCAACTGATTAGTGGTTGCACAATAGGTGTCGTACCTGGCTGATTATAGCGCGACTAGGTAGAGTAAACTAGGTACTATATATAATGCATGCTGCACTCATGGAATCACATTCCAAACCTTTAGGAGTGACGTAGGTCGTTGCACCTTCGGTTAATATTATGGACATCCATACCATTAATATGAACCTCAGTAGGATTCAAGAATCATACATACTTGCTTAGAATAACTTTATAAGGAAAGAACAACATGGACGACCTTAGTTTCTAGGAGTATATCTGTTATGAAATAGTGTATTGTTTACGTTCATTTCACTTTAGATCATGCCAAAAGAATTTAGGAAGTGCCTTAACATACCTTAACCCTGATGAGTCCTTAATACCTTCCAAGGTAACATGATTAACTTACTTTATGTACTTTCAAAGGCGATCTCATTTTTTAGCTTACATCAATTGACTTACGACGTACTCTCACGTACGAATACATGGTGTGTAACATCATTCCTCCCTTTGGAAGATTCGTCCTTGAATGTTGACTGATGCACTTATCAGTCTTATGACGTATAGCTCTTGCGAATACTTTAATATTTTCCTTGCCATCTAGGCAACTATTCTATGAATAATTCCAAAGGCCAGGGTTTTCTCCCCTTTATGCCTCTTTCTCATAACACGAGTTGTGGTTGGAATTCTTCCAATCTCGTAACTATTGCTACCTTCTTTCATTCAGCCAACACTTACTTCCGTTTATTATTACCGAGGTCTGCTACCCAACTCTAGGTTATTGTCTCGCTGCTTATCCCATATGTGTAAATTTGAGTCCTTTAGTTCTTCCTCATTACTATTCATCTTATGAATGATAGCCTAATCTCATCTCATAGTTTTGAACTTTTATCCATCTATTGGTGATTCACCTTAATGTTGATCTATAATCTACCAATGATAACTTGAAAGCTCTTACGTAATACATTGTCACTAGGGCTCACGTCGCATCGGAGAACAATTGAAGTGATTTTCCTGATCCACCTAGGGACAATACTATACTTCAATAATCATATTTCATAACATCCCAATGTGATTCATCTTATGGGGGTATTCTAATCCTGTGCAATTCATGAAATCCCTGTTCTTTAAATCATTAGTCAATGAAAGACATAAACGTCATCCTTTTATCTATCATAATTACACCCTTTTTCTATTACCATGGTAGCATTTCATCCCTCCTAATTGCTCCTAGTCTTAGACTCTTGTGAATTCATTCTAGCTATACAAAGCTTTCTATAACTTACGGAAACCATCACCTCTCTTGTTTTGATGGGTTTAATCCTGAGGACTTACCTATTCTCATTATCTTCTCACTCATATTTTTTATCCTTACTCCTATCTACCTAAAACCTTGTCGCTCTATAATACTTTAGCTTGCAACCTACACATATCTATTCATACTACTCGCAACCTTTCTTTAACTTGCTAGCACCATAGATTTCATGTTGCCTTTACACATATCTACACATATCAGTTGCCTTTAAACATAAGCATTTACTTTCCTGGTTGTTCTTCCACTTGTTGCATGAATGCTAGGTTTATCTTAGTGCCCACGAATACTAGAATTCAAAGTGATGTCATCATATCTACGAGACTGAATTCCTTATGTTGGGGGCCTCTTATCTAGCCATAACTAGCCTCTTCTTGAATCAATTGCTAACTACTTGTTAGTCCATTCTGATATCTATATTCCGCATAATCTCTTTTGGGTTATATTCTTTGTCTTAACTTACCTCTCGTACTGGATACTTATTAATCAATAACATCTTGGGGGTGGGGGGACCCTTACTTCTTCTCCCCATCATCGCATTTTCATAACGTTCTGGAATTGTACCATATCTATAGGATCTGAATAAATGCAATTCTGTTCCTTTCGCCTTTTTACTGCATTATTGCTTTACTATTCCATAGTTACCTTATCATCTTTGGCGCCTTTTCACATCTTCACTAAAATTTTACTCGCCTTGTGGTAACCCTTCTGTACCAAGGATAATTGAATATCATACGCACGATGGTGAAACCTCGTTTAACTGGCACACTTAGTCCCTTAAGCTTAACTCTGCTCACAATGCTTGCTTTAGGGAAGCGTCTTCCTAAATGACCTTTAAAGGTATTCTTATTTTGTCCATCTACCATTTCCGGAATGCGATCTCTGATATTCTCATGATGCCTACTATTATCAATTTATTCGGTCCCTAATTCATCTTCAGCTTTTCTTGTTGACTAGGCAGTACTGATTTCTATTACCCCACGGGTCTAAATTTTTGTTCTGGTAAACACGTTGGACTCGCCAACTCATTTCTCGAAATGAGGATATGACTTTTGGCCTATACTCTTTTATTGTCTCAAGGCCTATCACCTCTTGTCTTTTCCTTCGCTTGACTATAGACTCTGTCATCATATCATATTTTGATTTATCGTTATCACCCATTTATCACATCTTACTCATAATACTTCATTTACTCTCTTCTTTTTCTCCTGCTAATATTTTCGTCTATTACCTTATTCTGAAAACATCAACAAAATATTCTTTCGCTTTTAGCTCCCCTTGCTCTATCCACTGGCTCTTCGGGTCACCTAGCATTCTCTATTTACTAGGGACATGAGTCATACAAAGGTAAATATTTATCCCTTCTAGGATTCCAATGCCAATCTTCTAAAAATTTTGGACATTCTAGTATTCATATCTAAATGTATTATTCTAGAGTGCACCATCGGAGTGTCTCACAAGGAGAACTATTACCGCGTTTGGAATATCCTTCGAAAATGTCAGCTAATGCTAACAATCCATCCACCATTTTGGATTAATCTAACCCAACTGAATCCTGATATCCCATCCTTCTCTTAAACAATATCTGATAGCTCCCATATGACATAACTAAGATGGGTGTCGCCAATTGTACATACCTCTGTTATTGTTGAAGGTAACCCAAAATACTTATATTTCTCTGCCTGGATTGTAAATACTGATAATCTTCACTAACTGGGTACCTTGTACCCTTCTCCATCATGCTTCGTTTACTTGTTGAAACATGTATCTACTTTCCGATTCTATCGTTTATTTTTACCATATGGGTGGATAAATATACATGCCTTAGGGATCCTTATAAAGAAATTTACACGTCTTAGTACACACATGATCTGCTGAAGAACTCACATTTACTCATCATAAGCATGATGCAAAATCGAGTTCCTCTGACTAAACTCTTCCACATCCATATTCAATCTCTTAGCAACTATCTTTCTGGATGTAGGTATCATTGTATTACGAAAATAAATAGAATTTAGGAGTTTGAATTCTTACAATTGAGCTCTACCAAACGATCAAGAGTAAGAAGAAAGAGTGGCAGTCCTAAATGCCTTGTAGCCTCCTGCTTATATGTGTAGTGCACAACACACCCATGAACAAGACTCTACTAGACACGACTTGTAGACTCCCTAGGACAGAACTACTCTGATACCACTTTGGTCACGACCCAAACCGATGGGTCGTGATGGGCACTCACTACCTTACCCAACTGAGTACCAATGTAACATATCATTCTTACCATACTGTCATGGATAAATTGGCCAGAAGGGCCATCATGAGATAACCAAAATAAAACATAAGGGAATACTAGACATAGGACGACCTGACATGATATAGCAACTTATACATGTGACATAAGTGACATACAAGAATCCATATACATAAAAGCTATCTACAAGTCTCTAAGTGTAGATAAACGTCATAAACGTCGGGACACGACCCTGCCAAACTAATGAATACATGTCCAAAGCATACTGACCAAATAGGCATCTCTGGAGCAAGTGGAGTGCATGAACACCTTCCGCTGAGCTGATAATTTGCTAGAAAAACTGTCAATCTATCTATCGGACATGCGGGCATTAAAAGCAGTATCCTTAGGCAAAAAGGACGTAAGTACAAATAAAGTACCGAGTATGTAAGGCCAGAAAGCATAAATAAGAACAGTAATTGTAAATGGTAAAATCGGAGGGTCCAATTTTCCGTCATTATGATGCCTCGTAAGCATGCTTTTAAAGGCTCGAGGCTATGGTCGAGATTCACCCCCGAGGGTTATCGAAGCCCGACCTCGGGGCAATATAAATTGGGGGTTATTGTGAAAAAGTGGGAAGTTCCCTAGGCATATATTCGGAACTGGCGTCACCTGCAAGTATAGTACAAGTCTACACCAGTTTGTTAGGTAGCTGTGCCAGCTACCTTACTTTGTAATAAATGCATTTTGTACTATGTTGGGGTTCCTCCTCATATATAAAGGGGATCCTTGTCATTTTGTAAAGCAATCTGATACTCAATCTTAAATACACAAGAACATTCTCTCTACTGTCTAACATATTCTCTTGATCTCATTACTTTTATTTATTGCTTATATTCATTGTGTTCTATTCATCGTTCATTATTTATTGCTTATTATTGATCATAAAGTGCCATCATCGCAGCTCTCATAACTGTTAGTCCTCCCTTAATCGCCCTAAGCCGACCACCATACTCGACCTCGAGGCCATATTTACGCCAGCTCGAGGCCTAGAACTCCAGTCGTTTGGTTCGACTATCACTTTGTTTTCGAGCTATAATCTTGCTTTCTAATCATTTACTTAGCATCCATTGCCTAACAACTAGCATAAAAATAGATCACGTATTTTTAGAACCACAAAATTAAATTTAATTGTTATTACCATTTTGACGGTAAACAGTTTGGAGCCCACCGTGGGGCTAAAAATAATAGTGATTATTTCCTTGCTGGTTTAACTATATAACGCAAGTTACCTTTCACACTTTTTCTTGTCCAAGATCTTTGATTTCAGGTCAAAATGTCTAACTCAATAAATGCACGTGAAAACAACAATCTTGAAGACCATGGATAGAACGGTGTGGATGTTTCAGGTGTTGGTGTACCACCACGAAACCCTGAGAATGCACCAGAACCAATTCATGTGGACGCGGTCTCACGCGATGCCCAACACATCGATATAAGCTCCCACACTAACATGAGCATACGTCAAGGGGATCAACAAGAAGTCCAAAAAACCCTAGCTTGGGAGGAACATGAGGTCAGCCTTCACGTTATTTTTGAGATGTTGCAAGCACAACAACTTGCAATCGCTCAGCTGCAGAGCCACAAAAAAACCCCAAGTACAGTGGCCCTGGGAACGGCCCCTCGGATCGAAAGGTACCAGAAAGATCAAGCAACAACGGGTCGGCAGTCGACCCCACCATCATAAAGATGCTCGAGGACCTCACAAGGAGGATCGAGTCAGGCGAGAAGAGGATAGAAGCCAACGACAAGAAGGTCGAGACGTACAATTCCAGGGTTGACCAAATTCCGGGCGCACCCCCGATCCTGAAGGGTGTGGATTCAAAGAAGTTCGTACAAAAGTCGTTCCCGCAGAAAGCGGCTCCAAAACCCATTCAAAAGAAGTTCAGAATGCTAGACATTCCAAAGTACAATGGAACCTTGGACCCCAACGAACACGTCACAACCCACACTTCTGCAGTGAAGGCAATGACCTAAAGGACGACGTGATCAAATCCATCCTACAAAAAAAGTTCGAAGAACCGCTCTCAAAAGGGGTGATGATGTGGTATCACAACCTGGCCCCAAACTGGATAGATTCATTTGCCATGCTGGCAGATTCTTTTATAACGGCACATGATGGTGTCGTCAAAGTAGCTATAAGAAAATCCGATGTCTTCAAAATCAAACAAAGAGAGAACGAGATGCTACAAGAGTTCGTATCTCACTTTCAAATGGAACGAATGGAACTACCACCAGTCTCCGACGACTGGGCAATACAGGCCTTCACTCAGGGGTTGAATGAACGAAGCTCGGTGGCTTCGAAATAGTTGAAACAGAATCTGGTTGAATACCCCGCCATGACTTGGTTGGATGTTCACAACCATTATCAATCTAAGATCAGGGTCGAGGACGACCAATTATGAGCCCCTTGGGCTCGGTATACCCAAGTAGGCTTCTGGCGAAGGAGTCAAAGCCAAACAAAGAAAGGTACCGGCCATACACCAAAGACAGGAGAAACGCCCCGAGGTGTAACATACCCCTGGAATGATCGAAGAACGGACTGAGGGTAGAATCCTTGGGGACTCGTCAACAGAGTTGGGTTCGATAGGCACGTAGGGTGAACAGAGGCACCTCTCTTGTCAGAATACAACTTCATTGTCGATGTTTTAGACATCCTATTCGCCATTAGCAAAGTCAGAGACACCAGGTTGCATGGGCATGTACAATCAGATCCTTCGCAAAGAAATCATAACTTAGTTTGTGAATTTCATAACTTGCACAACCACAGGACCGAGGATTTCCACCAACTTCGAGAACAAGTAGCCCGACTACTCAGCAAAGATCATCTCCGAGAATTCCTCAGCGACCTGGCCAAAAATCAGTTCCGGGAAAGAGAGGTGGCCAAGAAGAACAAAACAAATGAGCCACAACATATCATCCACATGATCTTGGGAGGCATCGACCCCCACAAGAACCCATGATCAGAAGAACAAAAATATCCATTACTAGAGAAAAGCAAACTTGTGGTTACAGCGACGAAGACATCAAGACCTTGTCTCAGGCTCACAATGACGCACTGGTAATCTCTTTCCTTATAAATACATTTCAAATTAAATGTGTACTTGTGGATCCAAGTAGTTCGGCCAACATTATTAGGTTGAGGGTGGTAGAGAAGCTTGGACTGCTTGACCAAATCGTGCCCGCCTCTTGAGTTCTCAACGGATTCAACATGGCGAGCGAAAGAACGAAAGGGGAAATCACCCTCCCAGTCAACATTGCCGGCACAACCCAAAATGTTAAATTCATGTCATCAAAGGAGACATGAGATACAACGCCTTGCTCGAAAGGCCATGATGGATACACTGCATGAGAGTTGTACCATCCACCATCCATCAAATGATGAAATTATCGACAAAGGATGGGATAAAAACCGTCTATGGGGAGCAACATGCGGCAAGAGAAATGTTCGCAGTGCACGATGGGATGCCGACACCAGTACCCCCACCTTCGAAAGAGCCAAAGGATAAGCAAACAGTAAAATAGCAATAATAAGCTACATTCTCGGCTATGCTCGACTAAACAAAATGAAGGACCGTACCGAGTTCTCATAGCAAATGATTGAATCACATCGAGATCCGAAGCGCCATCGGCGCTAAGGTATGGCCATCTCCCTTTTTCAGTTATATTTTATACTAGCCTAAATGCCAAAACGGTCAAAGCGCTTTCCAACTCGAAGGTCTTAGGTTCCAAAAGCATGCGTTGCACTCTTTTCCTTCGACCGGGTTGTTATCCCAAAAAGGGTTTTACTGGCAAGGTTTTTAACGAGGCAACATCTATATGCTACCTAAGGAAGACTCAACAAGTATTAAAGGCTTCTTTTGCAATCAATGTCGAAAACTGGGGGGCATCCCTCTGAAAGGTCACCTACTCGGAGAAGCCAAGATGCACTAAATGGGGTCTCGATAGGAAAATAATATACCGGGCCAAACGGTTGAATGAACCGTGTCTGTATAGAACAACCGAGCCCGTACAACTATACTTGTACCATGTAATAATAGAACACTTTCCCCTTCATCAAAGCATTTCGCGTTACAAGGAAGCTCGGTATTTTTTGCCAAAACTGCCCCAGAGCCAAAAAATGCCCCGAACACTTGGGGACTGGCGTCAACAACTCGAAGCCGGGTGACCACCGGGTCGGAGCTTCAAACTCGTAAGCCCTCAATGTTGCAACATCAAGAGCACAAAATAGCTCCAGAGCCAAAAACGTCCCGAACACTCGGGGACTGGCGTTGAAAACTCAAGGCCACATGACCTCCGGGTCGGAAACTCCGAAATCGTAAGCCCTCAATGAGGCAATACCAAGTTAACAAGTAATGGATCCCAAGCCAAGAAACATTCAATGACTGGGGGACTACCGCCAATTGCCACCACCTATCGACTTATCAAAACCTGAGGTCATAAGACCACATGTGGGCAGCCTCGGTTTCGTGAGACCTTTATAAGGTAAGACCAAAACTGTAAGACCTCAAGCAAGGCATGAACCATACTTGTACCAACTAACCAAAATGTAAGACCTCAAAGGCATGTAAAAATTTGTAAGCCCTCACAAAAGGCATAATCCCGATCTTAAAGTTAAGGCTATATATCGAACTTGTAAGACCCCTAAAAAGGCATACCCACGATATAGACACCGAAACTACTTCACTCGGAGACTGAAAGGCTCCGGCCAAACACAAATGACTATGGTCACAAGGCTGTACTAGCCAAACTAATGCGACTCGGGGACGCTCGACCATCGCTATAAAACCATAGGCCTTCAATTACTTCAAAAAGAACTGGTTAAACACGCTACCCTCGACATAGGCAAAAGCGCTTCGACCATGTCAGCTCCAAAATATAGGCTTCAAGATACTCAGCCACCAAGCCAAACCTCCTGAGGTGCTCGATCATCGCCATATAACGACTCACAATTGAGGTTTCTATCAAACCGTCGAAGAGCGAGGCAAACTCATTTTCATAAAGTCCTTAGCGAGGGAAAAATAAAGCCTATATAATAGGTCGTACTGACCCAATGCGTAAGAGCCACTGTCGCCAGCCCATACAAGAGGTCGTACTGACCCAACACATAAGAGCCTAAGGGCCAACTTTAATTTCAAAAACTTGAGGGTCGAATGACATCGAGTCGATACCTGACACAGAGACTGAACCCAAAACAGTTAACTAAATATGCCTAAAAGCAAAAGCATAAGAGCTCAAATGCCGGCTTATACTAAAAGGTCGTACCGACCAAGCGTAAGAGCTCAAACGTCGGCTTATACTAAAAGGTCGTAGAGACCAAGCACGTAAGAGCCTACGGGCCAGCCTAATGAGCCCAGGGCCGTACCATGAATCTGACGATTCCTTTTAACTCGAAGACCGGTTCATCTGGCTAAAATCAAGGCAAAGGGAAATGCATGAAAAATAAAACCGCAAGGCTTCCTTTTATACATATATATGAGAGAATACAAGCTTCATTTACAAAGTTCCTTTAAAGCACTATACACAAAACAAGAAAGGAAAGGCCTAATCTACGTCCCCCTCAGGGACTATGGTCCGTCGGCCTCTTTCTCGCCATCTTTGGCATCAGACAGAAGGACCTTAGCATGATATTCTTCTTCCTTCGCCTGCTTTATCTCTTCCGAGAGATCGAAGCCCTGGGCATGAATCTCCTCGAGGGTTTCCCTCTAAGATTTACACCTCATGTACTCTTTATTCCTACTCTCCTAGTCGATAGCCCCTCTTAGCTCAGCACGAGCATCGGCAGCATCCTTCAAATAGATAGCATCCACAACTTCGGCCTTCATCTTTAGGAGCTCAAAGTCAAGCCTTGGAATCATGTCCATTTGGACCAAGCTGTTCTCGTGAGCATTGCGAAGTTGCACTTCAAGGTCGGAAGCCTTGGCCAAAGCATCTTTCTTAGCCGATATCTGGGCGTCCATCCGAGCCTTGAGCTCATAACGCTCACACTTGGCCTGACCAACTTTGTTCTCAAAGCATCCTAGATTTTCTGTCTTTTTCTATAGCTGGGGTAAATGAAACATTAGCCTCAGAAGATAGAAGAAGAAACACGCACTCCCTTGAAACAGAAGTTACCTGCTCCTCAAGATAGCTTTCGTAGTTCAAACTGTGACTCGCCTTATACCGCAATTGTGCCAACTCATTTTCCCTTTCATTGCAAAGAAGCCTAAGGGATTTCTCCCCGTCTATAGCTTTTCTCAGCCTAGCCTCATGGCGAAGCAACCCAGATTTGAGCTTGTTAAAATCATGTGAAAGAGAAACGTGATAAGATAGAGAATATTGCAAAAATAATAAAACCAATGCGACCAGCTAAAACTCACTACGGTGTAGAGCCGTTGAGCTCCCTCGAAAGTCGAACACATATTTGCAAGCCCGGCTCCATCGAAGTACCTTCGACGGGAGAAGAAGTCGACGGCAGGGATCCCTCACTCCTCGAGGTACCTACGACTAGAAAAGAAGATGGCAATGGAGGAGGGACCAATTTTCTAAAGCTGGTGATTTTGGGTGTTGTAGGTTCAGCTGATACGCGCTCTCTAAGCCTTCGGGATGGGCGTGTATTGCTATAATCATCACCGTCTTGCAAAGACCATTTCTACTTAATGCTATTATTATCATCCCCCGGTCCTGAAGCCGGACATCTTTCTCCCTTTCCTAAAGGGCACGACCTCGCTTTAAAGGACTCCCCAATTCCTACGATGATAGAGTTAGTACGCAGAAAGAAAAAATGCCCTTCCAAGAAAAGGGGGGGAGCAAATCGCATAGCACGTACCGTGTTGTTTTCCTCCCACATATCCTTAGACAAAGCTCGCCACTTACGCTCGTTGTAGGTCGAGTGGGTCACCAACTTTCGAGCCCAATCCAGCAGATCAGGGACCTCGCACGACGTCTATGAAAATGCTATAGAAAAGGAAAGGAAGGCGTATTTACGGAGGCCGCCTTTGCCATCAGCAAAACTACGAAGGCACGAGTGTACCACTTACATGTAAAATTCCATTCCTCAGGAAATGGAAGAAACTTCACAGGGATAATATCGACAGTTCGTCTCGGATGAATATGTTCATCCATCCCCGATCTTTATCTTCTTCTTTATCAACGATGAAAGGCGTGGTGGATCGGCATCGCAGGGTTAGCAGACATCGATGGTGAAAAGGCCGGTATAGCCTGATGAGATGACTTAGAGTGAATTCAAGATCTGCTTCTTTCGCAAAGAACCTCATCATCAATATTATCCGCCAAAATGATCGGTGGATATGCGCCAAGGTAACCTGGTACTTTCAACAGAAGTCGAACACAACCCTATCAAGGGGGCCCAGCATAAAAGGATATGTCTACACATTCAAAAACCCCTTGGCATGGTCCATGATGCCTTCTTCCGAGGAAGGTACCCGCAGAACTACCTTTTCCCCCTATCCAAAATCATTTCTTGCCGACTCTAGGTGCTTCTCTCCTATTAAAGAAATAAACTTCGAGGCATACTCCCAATGACCTCGAATATTGGGAGACATTTTTTACGGAAGATCCCCCCTCGAAACAAAATGCCCAGAGGATGACTCGCTTGGCACCGACGGCACACTGCCAACCAGGTGGGAATCAGAGGTGGAACTCTCTTCTCCTCGCCAAACGGACCCTGACGTAGCAGCCATGGATGTGGAAAAACTAGAGAATTGGTGCAAGAATTTGGACAAGGGCGTCAAGATTGAAATGATGGAGGACCTAACGCAGGAAAGGAGAACTCTATAAAAGAGTATAACTGCTCAAAATAGCGGAATCTTCAAAAGAGAAAAGAAAACCCTATATATGGAGAAAGAGGCAACTATCCGCCTGCCTCAAAGGCCAATTAAAAATACTGGCTAAAGCCTTTATCGCTTTGGGAAGTTGTACCCGAGGGATCTCCTCGGCCATTTCATAACCATGTCATACACTTGACGCCACCATACGACGTTTTGGGGTCAGAGACCCCCGTATCAACCAAGCCTCGAGATGGTACTCGATCTCGAGGATCTCCGTCAAAAAGAAGAAAGGCTCTAAGGAGCCACCAATATCATTACAGGCCTCAAGATGGTATCTGATCTTGAGGACCACGGTCAAAAAGAAGAAAGGCTTCTAAGGAGCAGTTAATACTACTATGAACCTCGAAATGATACCCGATATCGAGGACCTCCGTCAAAAAGAAAAAGGGCTATAAGGAGCCACCAATATCATTACAGGCCTTGAGATGGCACCCAATCACGAAGACCTCCGTCAAAAAGAAGAAAGGCTTATAAGGAGCCATTAATACTACTATGAGTCGCGAGATAGTACCTGATTTCGAGGATCCCTGCCAAAACGAAAGTTATGCTTTAAAAAGAACTGCTCATATATAAGCCCAATCTTGAGGTAGCATCCTGCCTTGAGGGTTTCTACTATTACAAATACGAGTAATTGACCTGATTCCTTGTCCCTCGAGCTACCCAAGCTCGAGCCAGTTAGCACTCAAGAATTACTGATGAAGCCCTAGGGATACCTTCATGCTAAGTTCAAATCATGTTTTTTGGGCCACCCGAACTTAGGCTAAATTTCACTCAGGGATTGTCCGTGAAAGTCCTGGGGCTATCATTATTTCCAGGCACTCGAGAAAATTCTCCATCGAGAACTACTAGTGAGATCTAAATGGAGCTAAGTTTGTTCTAAAAATCGAGGCCTCACTCTCACTCGATTCAAAGTTGGCGATTTCGGCAGCCTAAGTCTGTACCAGTTTAATTCGGGCTTGGTCTGAGAGATGACAGAGTGTTTCAGGGAAAATCATATTGGCCGATCAAGAACTGAGGGAATCCCTACGCCCTGATCCATTATTCGGGCCAATCGGTAGAGTCACATATTTAGATTCTTTGCAAACACGGATAAAAGGAAATATAGCATAAATCAGAGACAAATTGAAAAAACATCTTTATATTCATAAGCAAATGATTACAAAAGCCAACGAGAGGTCCTTACATATGATTACAAAAGCCCACGAGGGGTCCTTACACAAAAACAAAAAAGCAAAAAAGTACATATATAATAAAAGCCAAGAGTCTAATGTAATCTCAGGGGTTCACCCTCAGCGGCAGTATCTTTGAGCACCATCTCCTCGGGGGCCTCATCTCGATCTTCCAAAATGGCATCTTCAAGGGAGAAGATGAATAAGAGGAAATTGATGAAGATGAAGAAGAAAACGATGAAGGAGCAGAAAGGGATGAAGAAGTGGCTGGGTGAAAAATCTAGCGAGTATGAGTCTCGCCAGCACTACTATTATAAAGCCACTTCTTGAGACGTTACACCACTGCGGGATACAATAGTTAGTGGATAGTACCACCTCACTCCACGGAAAGCAAAAGTAGTGAGGCACTGCACTGGGTAGTCAGGAGAGATGAGTAGAAGTTCATAGTCCACATATCCTCTAATGCGAGGATAATTTGAGATTTCTCTCTCATCACCTCGGGTCAGCAACAATAACAACAAATCAGTACAATCTTGCTCGGTAAGGGAAAGACCTGGAAAAAGGCCATGGCGTGAGTGATGAGAACATCGCCATGTAACCTTAAGGTCATGGGCCTCAAGCATGGGAAATTCCAATGGATGAGGATGAATAGAAGGAAGGGGTGAAAGGCTGTTGAAAAACATTTGAATGAAAAGTTGGTTCAAGAAGGCCTCTATTTATAGAAAGGGTGGCAGCGTAACCGACAACGCTATCAATGTCTTTGAAAGACGTAGCGGCAGGCGCAATCAATGCATTTTTGGGAACTAGACCAGCAGCGGTATTATTGCTTTGGAGAATAAGAATCAGCAGTGCATTGAATGATTTTGGAAAGATGAACCGACGGGACGCCTCAGTTATCACAAAGGCTTACGCCATAAGTATGACATCATCGTGGGAAGTTAGAAGAGATGGATATCAAATTCGTTTCTTATCGTTCCACTCTAAGAAATGCGGGGACTATCTGTATATGGTAAAATTGGAGGGTTCAATTTTCCTTCACTACGATGCCTCGTAAGAGAATTTTTAAAAGTTCGAGGCTATAGTCAAGATTCACCCCCAAAGGCTATCGATGCTCGAGCTCGGGGCAATATAGATCGGCGGTTATGGTGAAAAAGTGGGAAGTTCCCTAGGCATATGGTCTGAACTGGCGTTACCTGCAAGAATAGTACAAGTCTACACCAGATTTCTAGGTAGCTATGCCAGCTACCTTACTTTGTAATAAATGCATTTTGTACTATGTTGGGGTTCCCCCTCATATATAAAGGGGATCCTTGTCATTTGTAAAGAAATCTGATACTCAATCTTAAATACACAAGAACATTCTCTCTACTCTCTAACATATCTCTTGATCTCATTACTTCTATTTATTGCTTATATTCATTGTTTTCTATTCATTGTTCATCATTTATTGCTTATTATTGATCATAAAACTAGATCATGTATTTTTAGAACCACAAAATCAAATTTAATTATTATTACCATTTTCACGTAAACAGTAATGTAAAGAGAGATAGAGGAGATACAACCTGTAGCATCTGAGGGCTACTAACATGAAATGCATGATAAATATATATACGTAAACTTTTAAAAACATACTCCTCTGTGGGCATCATCATTATCATATCGTACCCTGCCTCAAAGATGACTTGGTAAAAACGTACCCGGCCATCATAAGGCTCGTTAGAATCATACTCGGCCACGTGGAGCTCGGTAAATCCAACTGATCAGTGGTTTCACAATAGGTGCCTTACTCGGCGACTATAGTGCAGCTCGGTAAACCCAACTGATCAGTGATTGCACAATAGGTGCCGTACTCGGTGACTATAGTGCAGCTAGGTAGAGTGAAATAGATACTATATATAATGCATGTTGGACTCATGGAATCATATTATAAACCTTTCGGAGTGGCATAAGGTCGTTGCACCTTCGATTATATCCATACAATAAATATGAACCTCAATAGGATTCAAGAATCATACATACTTGCTCAGAATAACTTTATAAGTAAAGAAAAACATGGACAACCTTAGTTTCTAGGAGTAGATACGTTATGAAATAGTGTATCATTTACATTCATTTCACTTTAGATCAGGCCAAAAGAAATAAGGAAGTGCCCTAACAAACCTTAACCCTGTTGAGTCCTTAGCACCTTCCAAGGTAACATGATTAACTTAATTTATGTACTTTCAAAGACGATCTCATTTCTGAGCTTACATCAATTGACTTATGACGTACTCTAATGTATGAAAATATGGGGTATGACAGGTATGACTACGACTAAGGAAAAATGACTCAACACAGATAAAATATACCTATCATATCTCAAACAAATAATGAAGTAGCCTGGACGTGATTCCCAGCATGATTAATTACTCACGCAGTCATACAAATGGAGAAAACATATATCAAAGAAGCATGATAGAAAAACAAGGCATATAATAGCCTATGATCTACATGTATCATAAATAACCATGGTGTACATTTATATGCTCATCCCCCCTACATATACTTCATCCCCAATATATAACAAATATGACAGCCAACGGGGAAATTACCCTCGAACCAAGCTTAGGCAAAATACTTACCTCATCCGGACTAGTCCTCAACCTCGAATCGCGTCGAAACCCTAATCGAGCTCTCCAAATGCGTAAATCCAAGCCAAACGTCATCAAAGGAAGTCAACAATACCGTAGAAAGCGATCCCAACCTATAAAGCTTTGATCTTTGAAGAAATTCTCAAAAGTCAATAAAAGTCAACCCACACCCACGTGCTCGAAGTCCGAAAGCAATATCAAAATTCTATGACCCATAATGTTCCGAGTCCAAATATGTAATTAGTTTCCAAAACCGGGTCCAAAGTGTTACTAAAATTCCCGAAATACACTCTCTTAAAGTATAAATAAAAAGCCCAAATTTCCTTTCAGAATTCCAAGTTTTAGGTGTATAAATTCATAGGTAATCAAGAAATAAAACCAAATCCAAGTGAAAATTGCTTACCTCAGTGTAGTAGCAAAATTTCTCTTCAAAATCTCCTCTTCTCAAAGTCTAGGGCTCAAAACATAAAATAATGGGAAAAGTCCCGAAATTGGTAACTTAAATGCATAGTCCAGTAGTACCATGTCCCAGTTTCTTTACAATTGGGGTGTACGCTAGATGTAAGGCTTTTCTTCTCCTGCACAATTTCCTCCACTCTTACACTTTAAACCATTTCAGTTTTTTGATCAATCAATAGACATTTATTATCATCTTCATTATCGAAGGCCTCAAACACATTACTAGTAGTAATCTGATTGGTAGTAGCATCAACTAGCACAAGTTCCTTACTAGTTATAGGAGTAATTTCTCTCCCACTCCTATATTTTTGACATTTGCTCCATCATTCATTCCATTCCTTTCTATTTGGATTAGTTTTACGGTTTCCCACTACTTTACAACTAATAAGAACCCTAGTTGAAATCGCAGCAAACCCGACATGTTCCTTACTCCCTCCATTATCATCTATAGATTCTTGAACAATAGGAATCAACTCATGATGCAAAAAATTTTACCCCTTCTTATTGTTACTACGATGGTAATAATGTATTATCTTGAACCATTTCTATTTTTCCTTACCTGATTCATCAAATTCTCTACAATCGTAATTCTTTGTGGAAAGATACCCAACAATTCAACTTCTATTTTCACCTGTGCACAATAAGGTCTAGTAATATTGTAAGTAGCCATGACAACATGTAAAGGCATCCTACGACATTGGCTAAGGAAAATACTAACAACTTATGTAATGACCCGACTGGTCCTTTTGAGTATTTTAGCCTCGCTTTTCCTAATGCATGCATTACATATGCGTATTTGTTATTATGTGACTTACCGAAGTGGTTGGTTTGATTTCGCAAAAGTTTTGGATTGAATTGGGACGCTTTGCCCCAAGGTTGAATGCTTAAGTTGTAAGAGTTTGACTTTGGTGTAGATGACTCCGGAATTGTATTTTGAAAGTTTCATATGATGATTTTAGAGTTAGGCGTATGTCCAAATTTGGATTTGGAGGTTCCTAGATTGTTCTGGCTTGAGTTGGAAAAAGTTTGAATGTTGAAGGTTTGGAAGATTGATAGTTTTAACTGAGAGTTGACTTTTTTTGTAACAGGTTTGGATTTTGATTCAGGGAGTTGAGATAAGTCCATTGTGTCATTTGGGACTTTCATGCAAAATTTTAGGTCATTCCAAGGTGTTTAGGCATGTTCGGCGTATGTTTTGAATTTGAAAATTTGGATTAGTTTTGAAAGTACAAGAGAGGGTGAATTGTCTATTTTTCTTTTTATACGTTAAGTAGTTGACTAGTTACTAATTAGTTGACTGAAGGTAAGGTCAGAATATAAGTAAAGCAGAATAAAATACAGGAATTAATGGCACCGGGATTTTTATACTGATTTTGATTAATGTGAATCCTGTGTCCAGTCCCCTTGGGTTTCAAGGGTGTTCTCTTTCAGTATTTGAAGTTTCTTGAGTAAACGAGAGTTGATGTAGCTTTACACCAACATCTTTAGTCACTATGTCACTTCTCGCTTCTTGATACAATGCCTTACCCATGTTTATTTCTTTGTAACAAACTGATCGGTTGTTTTGTGTAATTTTGCTATGTTACCCCTTTTATTGCTTCACACTTGTGTGTTTGTGCTTTTATGACTTGCGGGGTTGATTGGTTTCATTCAGGATTCTTCTGGGTTGATTTGGACCCTTGATTCTAGACTTAGAAGCTTTAATTTGAAAATGTTTACCAAACTCTGACTTTTGTAAAAATGACCCCGGGATTATGTTTTGATGACTCCAATAGCTTTGTATCGTGATTTTGGACTTAGTGTATATGCCCGGAATTGATTTTGGAAATGGGTAGGTTGATTTGCCGAAATTTGGCAATTTTTAAGTTGAAAAGTTTGACCGTAGGTTGACTTTTATCTTTCGAATTCGAAATTTAAATTTGGGACTTGGAATAGGTCCGTTATGGCATTTAGAACTTGACTGCAAAATTTGGCGTCTTTTGAAGTTAATTTGATAGGTTTCGGATGCCTAGTCATAATTCTAGAAGTTCTTGAAAATTTCTTTGAAATTTATGCATTTTAGAGCTCAATTCGTAGTTTTTGATGTTATTTATGTATTTTGACCGCACGGTCGAGTTCGTATGATATTTTTAGACTTGTGTGGATGTTTGATTTGGAGCCCCAAGGGCTCGGGTGAGTTGCAAACGCTTAGCGGAGTGTTGTTGGAATCAAAGTTGTTGGTTTTTCTGCACAAGCCTCAGATCTCCTATTTGCGAGGTCTGAGTTTGCATTTGCGAAGGTAGGCCAAGTCTGCAGGGTTCTCATTTGTGAAGTGCACCTGGGGAGATCTTGTTCGCATTTGTGATGTACATGGTCGCATTTGTGGAGGTCCAAGGTTCGCAATTTCAATGATAGCAGAGATGGAAGGGTCTTCGCTTTTGCAAGTGATTCTTTGCATTTGCGGGGTTTGAAATTGCGAACCCCAGGTCGCAAATGTGACATCTGCGACTGGAGAAATAGCTGAGGGACAGGATTTTTGAGTTCATTTTCTCATTTTTGAACCCTAGACTCGTTAAGAGACGATTTGGAAAGGGGATTTTCACAACAAACCTTGGATAAGTGATTCTAATCTATTTCTAATCATATTCCATCAATATATCATAGATTCTAATATCAAAATCATGTGAATTAAAGTAGAAATTTATGAAACTTTGTCAATCTTTTGAAAAATAAGAAATTGAGTTTTGAGAGTCGATTTGGACTCAGATTTTAAAACTAATCACATATATGAACTCATGGGGTCATGGGTAGACTGAATCTTACATTGGACTCAGGTTTTGATTGGATGGGCCCAGGGTTGACTTTTGTTGACTTTTTGGGAAAAGTATAAAGATCTTAACTTTATCTATTGCAATGGAATTCCTAGCATTGTTTGGTGATATTGAGTCGATTTCGATTAGAATTGAGCCGTGTGGAGGCGGATTTTAAGGGAAAAGCTATTTTCGAGTATTGAATTGGCAAGGTATGTGTCTTGCCTAACTTTCATGTGGGGGAACTACCCTAAGGATTGGTATTGTTTGATTCAATTGTGGTAAGCGAAATCCGTGCACATAATGTGACGAGTGGGTACACGTGTTGAACGTAATATTTGACCGATTTAGGTTACTTAGACTATTTCCATGCTTAAATTGAAATGCCATATTATGTCCTTAATTCTCCTAGTCAAATTATCCTTAATTGTGTTATACTATTCTTAAATGCCTTAGTTGACATGTTTAGTATTTACTCTACATCCTACTTGCTAAAGTGCTCCCATGTTTTAGTTGAACTTGTTGCCTCCTTTATTGTTACAACTATCTCTTCATTATTAGTTTTCATTATTTGAACTAATTGTTCTGATATCCCTTTACTGGTTGATTTCCCTTATTTGAGACTCATTGTTTAATATTATTTTCCTTTATTATGAGTTAGTCTTATCTAATATCGTGGTTATACATTATTTTCTCATTGTTGAGTTATTTGGTGTTGAAGTTGTGAAAGTCGTTAATACGTTATGGCGATGTTGGTTACTGTTGAAACTTATATCTTATTAATTATTTTTCATCCATTGTTGTTGTTGATATTCTTGTATACGTTGTGGTGGAGCCATGGGCTGGTGTTGTGAAAACATTGATATTGTCGTTGTTGGCAAGTCATGATATGTAGGCACTTGTGGTGCCAATTGTTATTGTGATATGATATTGACGCACATGCGGCGGTATAAGGATTGGGTTGATGTGCATGCGGCCGTATAAGGTGGGACTTATGTGTATGTTTCTTGTAGGGGTACTACATGAAGCCATGAGCTGTCATAAGGTGGGCTAAAGTGCATGTAGCTATATCGGGAAAACTATTTTTAAAACCTATTTTCAAATATAAGGCGCACACGGCGGTATAAGGAAAGATTGTTATTGAAATTAAGAACTGTGAATACGAGGCAGTACCTCAGTTGTGATTCTTGAATATACGAGGCAATACCTTGATTTAATTTCATTATACAGGAGGTAGTACCTCGTTGTGTTTCTTGCTGTTTGTTTCATGTTGCAAAGTGTGGTGGAAGGAATATTTCTTGCTGCTTCATTCTTTATTTTTCTAGCAGTTGTAGTCCGTACATGATCATTGTAGCACTTTAGTTGCTTCTTTTATGCTATTTCTATTGTTGATTCTTGGTACTAGTTTCTTGCTATTGTCTAGTTCCGTGACAGCTATTCTTCACTTTCTGTTACTTATCTGTATTACATTTTTATATTGTCTATTTTATATCCTAGTAGGTGTCTTGACCTGGTCTCGTCACTACTCTACTGAGGTTACGCTTCTGCACATCTTTTTGTGCAGATCCAGGTACATCTGCTCGTGCCGGCCGATAGAGGATTGTTGTAGCTACTGCTTGGAGACTTAAGGTATTCCTGCTCCACATCCGCAAGCCTCAGAGTGACCTTCCCTATTTTACTTCCTTATGCATTTTCTTTCGAACTGTGATGTAGTACTATCCTAGTTGTATTTTGTAGAGCTTATAACTTAGTTCCGCCGGCTTTGGGAGTGTGCATTGTGAGATTCTATTTTCAGAAGATTTCATCTATTATTCAGTCATTTTTAGTACCTCGTTAATATATATCTGCTCAGTTGTTATTATTTGTTAGGATTACCTTTGGAGAGAAACTGGGGTCATGACACTCTTTTTCTTCTCTCACTAATTACACAACAGATCTAAAGAGAACTGTTTACCGTGAAAATGGTAATAACAATTAAATTTGATTAAGTGGTTTTAAAAATACGTGATCTATTTTTATGCTAGTTGTAAGGTAATTGATGTTATGTGAAAGACTTAGAAACGAAATAAGGGCTTAAGAACGAGGTGTTAATCAAACCGAATCGCTGTCAATCGGGGCCTCGAGCTGGCTTGGTCGAGGGTCTCGGGGTCGAGTCTGAAGGTCGGCTGGGAGCTATCGAAGGTAGTCGATGGAGACTAACAGTTACAAATAAATCAAAGGTGGCTCTTTATGGCCAATAATAAGCAATAAATGATGAACAATAAATAGAACACAATAAATATGGGCAATGAATGAGATAATGAGATCAAGAGAATGTGTTAGAGAGAAGAGAGAATGTTCTTGTATATCTAGTATGGAGCAACAGATGTTTACAAAATGATAAGGATCCCTTTTATATAAGAGGGGGAATCCCAATATAGTACAAGTACATTTATTATAAAGATATGGGGATGGGACAGCTAGTTGACACCATGATTCGGGTCTGAACTTAGCTCACTAGACTTTATCAGACGTAGCTGTGCGCCTTGGGAACTCCCCACCTTTCCATAATAGTCGTTGGTCTGTATTGCCCTGAGGGTGATCCTCGACCCCGGTCTCGAACCTTGTGAAATATGCTTACAAGCCATCATAATGACGGAAAATTGGACCCTCCGATTTTACCGTATATAGATAGTCCCCGCGTTTATTAGAGAGAAAGTGATAAGAAATGATCTTGAGCTCCTTCCCTTCAAGTATTCCAATAATGACGGCAGTCATAAGGTGCCAAAAGACGATGTACATATAGCCCCTAAAGCCTTCGCATTGATTACGGTGGTTGGATGTCCCTTCGCATCCTTCAATGCGTGTGAGGACTCTATAAATACTTCTCTTCCCGTATCTTGTAACTCACTATACTACCAAGATCCCAAAAAGGTTCTTTCTTCCTTTACTTTTGTTCTTTCTTAGAAACACAACTCCCCTTTCTCTTTCGGAATCTTTTAGGAATGGCAAAAATTTTCGCCTCTGCTCCACTGCCGAGCTCCGAGGGCACTCTTTGCTTGTACCAAAGAAACCGGGAACGGAGGATGGGTGATCCGCTTTTCCCGAGTAAGGACTTCGGACCTGATCTCGGTGGAGAGGATGTCGTTCCCTGAAAGGTAGAATATAAAACGTAAGTAGACACACTATCTAGTATTTCCTCGCATCTTTTTAGGTACATATTTTTATGCACTTAATTTTCTCTGTTGATGCAGCCATGGCAATTTACCCTGGAGCAGTCACGGACCTCTTGGGTTTGGTTGGTCGGCTGGACTCAGTTCGCCCATACGCCGAGCGAGTGTGGCATGACCTATCTCGAGCCCGGTGGGAAGCTAAGGACCATAGTGAGCTTTCACCTCTGTTGCATTCGTACTTTTCAACTTGAATCCTTACTTACAATGCCCCCATTCCCTATGCGTACTTTTTTCATTTTTGTAGTCTGGGGGAGATCCCTTTGATGAATAGAACATTGTTTGTCGAAGACAGTACTTTAGAGCCCGATGAAGGGAAGAAAAGGCAAAGGCAGCAATCGATAAGCCTTCTAAATCCAAGAAGATTAGGGTGGAAGAAGCAAAGGCCAGCCTGGTAGCCCCGACTCCAAGAGCAGTCGAAGTCCTCGAGTTGAAGGCGAGGGGGAAAATAATTTCTCGATAGTGCCCGAGGGAGGAGAAAACCTGACCGATCCATAGGCTGTAGAGGCGACAGCTTTTGAGCTGGAGCTTGACGTCATCGTGGTCCGACTTCAGAATGAGGAGGCTACTTAGGAGGCATCAGGCGATTTTCCCAAGCTGGCCGATGACCAAAATACCCCTCGAGATGGAGCGCATCCGGTAGGCGGTTCGGAGGGGCCTAGTTCTAGAGCCCTACATGGGTAAGAGATGGCTCTGATTGACTCTGCTGGCACCTTTATCGTGAGTGGTTTCCTTCAGGGAACGATCTTACCCCTTAAGGGAATACAAGATGTACCGAATGAAGAATCATCCAATGTGGGGATGCCTATCGGAGACAGAGAGGTGCTCGAAAGGCCTTCAACTGCTCCCGAGGGAATTCTCGGGCTTAGTGTTTCACTCGTCTTTGGCGAGATGAGTAGGCTCTGCGAGCAGGTAGCTTTACCAAATCCTGCCTTCCGCTCTGATTTTCGTCGCTATAATCTTTGTCTTTCTAACTTGTCTTTTTCATGGCTTCAGGCTAAGGCGCTTTACAACCAGACTTTCACCTGGTTTCAGGCTGAGGTGACGCGTTATGAGCATGAGAAATCTCACCTTATTGAACAGGTTACGTAGTTTCTATTTTGCTATTATTTGAATGTTTGTCGGATCCTAATGTTTTAATGTCCCGGATTTGATCTATGCAGTTTGAGAAGGAAGGTGTCCTACTGAGGGAGAGGCTCCTAGCTAGAGATTTTGAAGTCCTCGAACTCAAACGACATGTGAGAGAGATAACCTTTGAAAGGGATACTCTTCAGGAAAGTATGGCATCATTCAGTTATCACCTTCAAGATGTGAGGGAGGACAGTGACAAATACAGAGGTGTCCACTCCGAGTTAGTGGCTGCACTATCCAGGACCAAAGCCGAGGTTGAGGCGCTTATATCTTCGCACGAGGAGGATGTCGTTATAATAAACGCCCACACCAGGAGAGAGAGTCTGAGGGGGGCGAGAGGGTGAAGACCCTAGAGGAAAGAGCTGCTGACCTGTTTGCTTCTGGAGATGTGCCAGGTAGTGGCTTATAAGTTGACGAGAACGGGAGCGGGACTCGTCGAGTGGAAGAGGTCATCGAAGGTCCTAAGGCTATAGCCGGAGCCGTCGGGGTGCAACTTCCTGCGTAGCTGTCGAAGGTGTAGGCTCAATGATGGGTCGGGGTTCTGTTTGGCCTTTTTTGTAGGGATTTTTCAAAATCCTTGTAAATGTACCTCCGCGAGCCATATGTATTAATAGGAGTTTCACCTTTTATCATTTCTTTTCCTCTTTGCCTATTGAGAATAATAGGAGATACTTTTGACGATTGACCCAAGATCTTAGCCCTTGGGTTATGACCTCGGGTATTTGCTATTGTTGAGCGGCCTATGATGGTCGAAAGTCGATCCCCGAGTGTTCTCGGGTTAGTCTTGTATTTTATATGATGGGTCACCGTGACCTACGATTTTAGCGCTGGCGACAGTGGCTCTTACACGTTTGGTTGATGCGACCTTTAATTTTTAGTGCTGGCGACAATAGTTCTTACGGGTTTGCTCTTGGGCATATTCAGTAAACTATTTTGGGTTAGGTCTCCGAATCGGGTTACGACTCGAGCTCATTCAACCCTTAAGTTTTTGAATTGCAAGCTGGCCCTTAGTCTCTTACGCATTAGGTCGGTGCGACCTTTTATGTGGGCTGACGACAATGGCTCTTACGCCTTGGGTCGATGCGACCTTTTATATGGTCTAGCAACAATGGATCTTATGCCTTGAATCGATGTGACCTTTTATATGGGCTGGCAACAATAGCTCTTACGCCTTGGGTCGATGCGACCTTTTATATAGGCTGACGACAATGGCTCTTAAGCCTTGGGTCGATGTGAACTTTTATATGGGCTGGCGACAATGGCTCTTACTCCTTGGGTCTATGCGACCTTTTATATGGGCTGGCGACAATGTCTCTTACTTCTTGTGTCGATGTGACCTTTTATATAGGCTTTGATTTTACCTTGTTAAGGACTTTTTCAAATAATGTTTGCCTGATTTTTTGACGACTTAATAAAAAACCTCGATTGTGAGTCATTATATGGCAATGATCGAGCACCTCAGTAGGTTTGGCTTGGAGGCTGAGTATCTCGAAGACAGTTGTTTAGGAGCTGACGTGGTCGAAGCTTTTTTGCCTATGTCGAGGGTAGCCTATTTTAACCGGTTCTTTCGGAAGTATATTCGAAGTATTTGAAGGCCTGTGATTTGTAGCAATGATTGGGCGTCCCCGAGTCACGTTAGTTTGGCTGGTACAACCTTGTGATCGGAGTCATTTGTGTTTGGCCGGAGCCTTTAAGTCCCGAGTGAAGTAGTTTCGGCATCTATATCGAGGGTATGCCTTTTTAGGGGTCTTACAAGTTTTATATATAGGCGAAACTTTGAGATTGGGTTGATGCCTTTAGTAAGGTCTTATAAGTTTTTCATGCCTTTGAGGTCTTACAGTTTTGGATACTTGGTACAAGTATGGTTCATGCCTTGCTTGAGGTCTTACAGATATTGTTGTTGCCTTATATAGGTCTTATGATACCGAGGCTACCCGTATGTGGACTTACAACCTTGGGTTTTGATAATTTGATGGAGATGGTGCTTGACGGCAATCCCCGAGTCGTCGAGGGTTTTGTAACTTGCGAACCATTACTTGTAAACTTGGTATTGCCTCATTGAGGGCTCATAATTTCGGAATCTCCGACTCGGAGGTCATTTGAGTTTTTGATGCCATTTCCCGAGTGTTCAGGACGTCTTTCGGCTATGGAGCCATTTTGTGATCTTGTTTTTGCCTCATTGAGGGATTAGGAGCTCGAAGCTCCGATCTGGGGGTCGCATTGTTATCCGTTGTTAACGCCAGTCCTCGAGTGTTCGGGTCTTCTTTTGGCTTTGGAGCCATTTTTTGAAAAAACTGTTGAGCTTCCTTGAAATACAAAATGCTTTTGGGAAGTATTTTTCGATAACTAGGTACAAGTATACATGTTTTTGTTGTTGCGGGCTCGGTTGTTCTATGCGGACACGGTACGTTCGACCGTTTGTCCCGGTATATTACTTTCGTGTTGAGCCCCCATTTGGCGTATCTTGGCTTCTCTGAGTAAGTGACCTTCCGGGGGCCCCCCCCCCCCCAGAATTTGAGGTTGATTGTAATAGAAGCCTTCAATACTTGTTGGATCTTCCTTAGGTAGCATGTAGATGTTGCCTCATTAAAACCCTTACCGGCATAACTCTTTTTGGGATAAAATCCTGTTAAAGGAAAAGAGTGTAATGCATGCCTTAGCAAAAGTATCGTTTCAGCATCGATATGTTCCAATTCTTGGAAGCTTCTTGCCTTCCATGGTGCCTAGTTTGTAGGACCCTTTGTCGATTACTCCGAGGACGTGGTACGGTCCTTCCCAATTCTCGCCTAGCTTTCCTTCATTAGGGTTTTGGGTGTTGAGGGTGACTTTCCTTAGGACCAAGTCCCCGATTCCGAGATGTCAAAGGTTTGTTCTTCTGTTGTAATACCTTTCGATCCTTTTGGGCGGCCATTCAGACCAGCGGGGCTTCTCGCTTTTCATCTAATAGTTCAAGGGCCATGGTCATAGCCTCGTTGTTCGAGCTCTCAGTGGTGTGTCGGAATCTAGCGCTTGGCTCCCTAACCTCCACTGGTATCAGGGCCTCGAAGCCATATACTAGAGAGAAAGGTGTTTCCCATGTGCTTGACTTTGAGGTTGTTCGATATACCTCCAACACTTTGGGCAATATTTCCCTCCATTTTTCTTTAGCGCTTTCTAACTACTTTTTTAAGTTTTGGATAATGGTTTTGTTTGTGGATTCGGCGTGGCCATTTACACACGGATTGTAAGGCATTGATAGGATTCTCTTGATTTTGTGATCCTCAAGAAACTGTGTTACTTTGCTTCCGATGAACTGCCTCCCATTATCGCATATTATCTTGGAAGGAATCCCGAATCAACACATAATGTGACCCCATATCAAGTCGATGACTTCTTTTTCTCTTACCTTCTCGAAGGCCTGCGCTTCCACCCATTTTGAGAGATAGTAAATCATAAATAAAATGAATTTAGCTTTACCTGGCGCCGTTGGTAGGGGTCCGACGATGTCCATTCCCCATTTCAAGAATGTACATGGCGATAAGACCGAATGTAGCTGTTCGCCGGGTTGGTGAATCATAAGGGCAAATCTCTGGCATTTGTCGCACTTTCGGATGAATTCCTTAGTGTCCTTCTCCCTATTGTCCCAGTAGTAGCCTGCCCTGATTACCTTTTGGACCAAGGAATCGGCACCAGAGTGATTCCCGCAAGTACCCTAATGGATTTCTCAGAGTACATAGTCCGTGTCCCCCGGCCCCATACATACTGCTAGGGGGCCATCAAAGGTTCTTCTATATAAATTCCGCTTTCATCGAATGAGAACCTGGGTGCTTTGGTTCGCAGGGCCCTTGATCTCTTTGGGTCCGCGGGTAATTTTCCGTCTTTCGGATAGTCAATGTATTTATTTCTCCAATCCCATGTTAGGCTAGTGGAATTAATATCGGCATGACCTTCCTCGATCACCGATTTGGAGAGCTAATAACAGCCCCGGGGAGTAGATCATCTTCTTCAACGGATGATCCAAGATTTGTTAGGGCATCAGCCTCGCTGTTCTGCTCACGAGGTATATGGACCAGGGTCCATTCTTTGAAATGACATAATGTGATTTGGATTTTGTCCAAATACCTTTGCATCCTGTCTTCTTGGACCTCGTAGCTCCCATTTACCTGGTTTACAACCAGGAGCGAATCACATTTCGCTTCGACGAACTCAGCTCCCAGGCCTTTAGCCAATTCCAGACCTACAGTCATAGTCTTATACTCGGCTTCATTGTTAGTCAATTTTGCAATTTTTATAGATTGCCTGATTATGCTACCTTTGGGTGGCTTCAGGACTATACCAAGCCCGGATCCTCTTACGTTTGTGGCGCCATCAGTGAACAGGGTCCATACCCCAGAAGATGCGCCTGATTTTAGCAAGAGTTCCTTTTCTACCTCAGGTACAGAAGTCGGCCACGAAGTCCACTAGAATCTGGGACTTGATGGTTGTTCGGGGTTGATATTCGATATCATACCCCCCGAGTTCGATGGCCCATTTGGCCAATCGGCCCAATAATTCGGGCTTATGCAATATGCTTTGGAGAGAGTACGTTGTTAAAACGCAGATACGGTGGCATTGAAAATAGGGTTTCAGCTTTCGCAATGCGCTTATCAATGCAAGAGCTAATTTTTATAGGTGCGGGTACCTGGTTTCGGCATCCCCTAGGGTCCGGCTTACATAATAAATAGGAAATTGTGTACCTTGCTCTTCTCAAACCAGCACATCACTTACTGCTATTTCGGATACGGCAAGGTATAGATACAGTGTTTCATCCTCTTTTGGCGTGTGGAGCAAAGGCGGACTAGTCAGCTACCTCTTCAGTTCCTCTAAGGTGTGTTGGCATTCCGGATTCCACTCGAAGTTGTTTTTCTTTTGAGTAGGGAGAAGAAATGGTGACTCCTTTCCGATGACCTTGATATGAATCTTCCTAGAGTCGTTATTCGCCCCGTCAGCCGTTGCACGACTTTTACGTTATTTGCCACCATAATTTCTTCAATGGCCTTGATTTTGTCGGGGTTGATCTCAATCCCCCTGTACGATACCATGAAGCCTAAGAATTTGACCGAACCCACTCCGAAGGCACATTTATCGGGGTTAAGCTTTATGTTGCAACTTCTGAGAATGTTGAATGTTTCCTGCAAATGAGTCAAATGGTCCTCTACGCGCAGGGATTTAACTTGCATGTCATCAATATAAAAATCCTGGATTTGCCTATTTGATGCTCGAACATTTTATTAACTAGACGTTGGTTTGTGGCCCTTGCATTTTTCAGCACGAACGACATTACATTATAATAGTAGGTACCACACGTCATGATGAACGAAGTCTTTTATCTATCCTCGGGGTTCATCTAAATTAGGTTATACCCCGAGTAGGCATCGAGAAAGGTGAGTCCTGCAGTATTATATTACGATGATGTTACCCCTTGCAGTATTATATTATGGTGATGTTACGCTTCGCAGTATTAAATTACGACGATGTTGCACTCTGTAGTATTGTACGTTAAATTTGTCGTAAGGTAATTGACATCAGTCCAAGGAAAAGATTATTTGAAGATTATAAGGATTATGCTATTTCACAAGTGATGAGTAAATTCATGGAAGTGAAAAGGGAATCAAGTCAAAGAAAATAAATTTTCGTCCAAGTTTGACATATTGGGATAAAATACGGGCCGAGCATTAATACCCGATATTTATGGACTAGTACCATACAAGGTACCGTGTGACCATGATAGTAGGATATATAAAGTGTATTAAAAATAAGCAGAATTTTAAATAATTTGAGACAATCCTTAATTATGTGGGTAATTGGTTAATTATTGAATAGTGGAGAATTACCAAGTTAATAATGAAATTGGTAATTATCTAAGATATTTGGATAAGTCTTGGGGATGCCACGTGGTAGCAATACAATGTCCAAATTGTGACTCTTGATCAAGTTTGATTAGGTGGCAATTTAACACATCAATTACAATACACCTCAACTTTAAGATTTTCAAGAAACAAACCATACCACAATCAGATTCTAATTCAAACACTAATATTTTTAATACCAAGAGAGCACTTCAACCAAATGTAAGACTCAACAGGTAATTAACATGACTTCTTACCTATTTTCTGTAAATTCCCACAAGAACACTACAATGTGATTTCTTACCATTTTCCCACCAAAATATGTGCGTTCTTGCAACCAAAAGGGATCCAACGAGAATTATTAGCAACGTAAAAATTTTGCGGTTCTAAAGGAGTACGGTGCAACCTTTTCCAAGATCATCATATGGAATTTTCCCTTCTTCAGGTATGTTAAGGCTATCCCTTCTTTCTTTTTGGCATGATTTATGCGACATAAGTGAAACGAACAAATGCACAACTTCCATAAATTACTCTATTTGCAGGAATGCTAGAGATGTGTATATTCTTGTTCACCCATAAGTCTTATTATTCTATCATTTGTTCATGGGTCTCATAAAGTTTGTTCGAAAGGCATATTGAGTTTTATGGAATTCCGAGAAAATCTTATTAAGAAAATCTTATTAACGTATTTCTTATGCATTTCATGCATTTATACATGTACATTGACCCATGGCCAGATGGCGTTATATACACGTATATTATATGTATATGGGATATGGGAAAAGGTTACGGCGCTATATACGCACCACCACCTGATCAGCTGGTATACGTTGATGATTTTGTCCATAGTGGTCGAGATGATATGATGGGATGCCCACAGAGGCTTGATGATGTTATGAACACATGTACCTATGCATGACTTGACAGTCATATGTATATGCATGACACTATAAGTATTTCATGATTTACAGAGTTGTCCAGACTTAGAGGTTGAGTCATGTACTCCATATTTTTTCCATGTCTTTTATGTACTTATTTATGTACCTTACATACTCGTTACATTATTTAGTCAGGATCGTTCATTCAAGAGTGGATTAAAAGGAGATTTTCTTTTCTTTTTTATGTTTTGAGTTTTTCTTTTTATGTCGTCTTTTACCTTCCAGTTTTGTATAGTAATGTTGAGTTTTTTTATTATTATTGTACTTTCTATTTTGCATTTGAAAAAAAAATGTGTAATAAATCAAAAATCCAAAAACAAAAGAGGTTTTACGTTTTTATATTTCCGTTAGAAGTTTTCTTTAGAATACTAATTCTAGGAATTAAAAAATCATTTGAGGTGGTTTCTCCTTTAGACAATTAATATCTAGAACTCAAAATAAAAATTGCTTTCATATTTCCTTTTAGTACATTAAGATTAAAAAAAAGAATTTTCTTTTAATACCTCTACAGGTTTTCTTTTAAGATATCAATTCCAAAAATTCAAAAAAAAAAAAGATATTCTTTTGAGGTTCTTCTTTGAGAAATTCACGAAAATGAAAAAAAAATTCTTTTTATTTTCACTAGAACTTTAGGATATTGTACATAGGAAAAACAAACATGCTTCATCTTGTGTTTATCTTCAGAGTTTCTTCCTTAACTAATCAAATTGAAATCCAAAAATATTTTTTTTATCTTTTTCATTTTTTGTGTCGAAATCTTTCTTCAGGATATCAAGTGAAAATTCAAAATACTTTTCTTTGGTTCATTTGTTTTAGATTTCTTTCAAAAATAATCAATCAAAATATTTCTGTTCTAGGGGTTCTTCCTTAATAATTTCTCATAAAGTATCTATTTCAAAAGAAAAAAAAACTTATGTTCGTTTAAGATTGAGTTTAGAATAGGTTATAGAACATTAAGTCTAGAAAACTCAAAAAAAGGAGATTTGTTTCTTTTATTTCTCTTTTCTCATCAGAATAGTCATTAAGGTCAAAAAAAAGAAAAAAAGAAAAGAAAATGAGAATGTTAGTTTGGTTACTTTATGCTCGATCTTCTCGAACTACGCAAAGAACGGATTCATGTGGTGTCATGATACATAGGCAACCTACATAGGGTTCGATAGAATCATTTTTCTAATTTATTTGAAAGAAAAAGGAAAGAAAAAGAAAAAAAGGAGGTGTGACAGCTCTGACGACTCTGCTGGGGATAAGAACCCAGAATCTCTAGTTCAGGGTTTGAGAATTCGAGCTTAGAATAATTGTTATATTTGACTTTTATTTATTATCTGGTTTTAATTACATGTTAGGGTTTAATGTGCTAAATGTTGCTTTTTACTGCTTTGATATTATCTGAACTGTATATAAATTGCTACGAAAACCTTCTCTTCTCATTTTCAGGGATGTACACGCTGGCGTGACTCCTCTTATGTCATACCTTAAATTAGGAAGAGGCTTGGACAAGTTACAAAGCTGGATGACCTTTTGGTTCCTAGTACGTAGCTCCCCATCGGCTCGAGTTGCCCGCTTGGGTACACAATTCTAGAACAACATACCCAGGTTTTGAACTTAGAATAACTCAGCCTCATGCCGGATCCCTAGTAGGAACGCTTGTTTGCATCATATGCATTTGACTTTGGGGACTCAACATAGGGGTTGGGTCCGTCCAGGACAGATGTACCTAAAAAATAAAAGACCATCCTGATGCATCCTATGTGCTACATGTTGCAATTTTCAAGGGTAAAAGGGTCATTTGACGGACCAACGATAGTTGAGGGCAAATGAAAAAAAAAGAAAAAAAAAGAGAGGGTGAAGTGTGAAAAATAAAGCAAATAGGGCCCAATTATGTTTTCTGTCACATTTTTATTAAGAACAAGAAAAAAAATGAAAAATTAAAAAAAAAAAAGATTTTGCACCTTTTTTAATCATTTTACGAAAATCAAAAATAAAAAAGGGAAAAATCCAAAAAAAAAAGAGTTTACATGTTTCATCATTTTTCAAAAAAAGAGACAAAAAAACATATGTTTCTCTGAATTAGTTTGTTGTTTTTTTTAATTCTCGCCTGTATCCAATCTGCCCGAACTAGGCATACCTGATTCTCGTCTTTCGGGGCATGATACGTAGGCAACCCACATAGGGTCCGATCTTCCTAGTAAGTCTTAGGTTCTTGGCTTCGCGGGGTCGTAGCCAAATCTTGCATGTCTAGCCACTTTTGGCCACATCGGTCATTCTGCAAAATGTTGCTATTTTCGTAAAGAGGTTTGTTTAATTGTCTGAAGAGTCTTGAATCCACAATTAGGTGTCTCTTTACTTTAGAGGTCCGTCCTTGTCAAAATTGCATGTCCAACCGCTTTTGGCCACATAGGCCGTTTTGCAAAGTGGGGTTATTTTCACAAAAGTGGTTCAATTAGCCCATGCTTTAGAGTTCCAAGTCCACAACAAGATGTTCTCTCTGTTTAAGGTCCATTTTGTTGAATTTGCATGCTTAACCGTCTTTTGGCGACATTGGCCATTTCTACAAAATCGGTTATTTCTGCAAAAGTAATTTTTTCATGTCTTAGAGGTCACCTTTGTTGAGTTTGCACTTCTAGCCGCCTTTTGGCCACGTAAGCTATTTTGCACAATCATGTCTTGCATGTGTCCAACAAGGAGTGTTATTGTCTCGCATATTGTTCTAAATCCTTAACTCTTTTTGGCTTTAGTTTCTTATGCAGGTGTGAATCTACTTACCGGAGTTTGAGCATGAAAAATATCCCAGGATCATCTGGTCAGGACCATTGCATCCAGGAGTTGCTTGAGGAGGAATTTTTTATATTTTGAGTCTGTTTCTTTTATGTTGTCTTGTACTTTATAGTTATTTCAAGTTAGCAATGATCTTTTAGTTAGTGTCAAAGTTTGTCGTAGTATAGTTGAGTTGAGTTTCTCATTATCCTATTTCCTGTTTTTGTTTTGAAAATCAAAAAAATAGTTGTAAATGAATAATCCAAAAAGACTTTTATTTTTTCTTAGTTTAATTTATCCATTACTTTTCAAGAACTACGCTTGGTCTGATTCATGAGGGACATGATTCGTAGGCAACCTACATAGGGTTCGATCGATTCATTTTTTTATTTATTTAAAAGAAAAAGGAAACTAAAAGAAAAAAAGAGAGATGAAATCATGGGATGTGAGAAATAAGAGGAAAGAAAAGAGTGATAATTAGAAGGAAAAAGGGAAGGAAAATGAGCAAGCCAAGAAGTGCTAGAAAAGAAAAGAAAAGAGAAGATTGAAATGAATATAATTGGGATGATGCCAAGTGACCTTCTGATCCTCGAAGTCATTCTAGAACCGTTAATTGTTGCTAGGTGCATTGCATGCAATGTGATATTTTTAGCTGTTAAATGCCCTAATGCTAACAGAATGTCCCCATTTTGTTCCTTTTGTCATCTTCATTGAGCAAATTAAGGGTGGTTAGTTTGTGGTTTTTAAGTAACTCATCCATATAACACAAGGTCAGAGAGCAAGGTAGTCATGACTAGCAAAGACTTGGACACAGGGGTTGTTCATCCGTCTAAGGGAATTGTTGAATCAGAATCTGAGTTGAGAGAAGAGGTCTTAAGGTTGAAAGGACAGATGGTCGAAATATACCAAGCTTGGATTAGTGGGCGTCCTCCGCCATCAGTTCCCACTAACTACACTGAAAGCCTTATCACCATTCCACCACTATCATAAGTCCAGGATATCTCCTCATAATCTTTTCACACTCCACCCCCCAGAACCACTTCATATCCCGCTCCTTTGGCCACTCATGCTCTTGTAGCTCCTCCTCCAGCTACTTTTCCTCAATCCTCTAACGAGACTGTGTTCAAAGTCCCTGATGCCCAACACTATGCTCCAGAACCAACTTTCAAAGTCTCGGATTCGTACTCTTACGCTCCTCATTTTGAGCCTCCCGATGAGACTACAAATCCTGCTAAGACAGTGGAGAAAGATGAGCTATCCAGAAAGCTGAAAGGGTCTAAAATGCCAAAGCTTAATTTATATGATGGACGTGGAGATCCAGTAGCCCATCTGAGAGGTTACTGCAGTGAAATGAGATGTGTTGGCGGGAAAGATGATTTGTTGATGGCGTATTTCAGTGAGAGCTTGACTGGGGCAGCTTTGGAATGCCATACTCGTCAAGGTGTAAGTAAGTGACATACATGGGATGACATGGCTCAAGATTTTGTACGACACTTTCAGCACAATATAGACACTGTCCCAGACCGCTCCTCCCTATCTCAGATGGAAAAGAAACCCAAGGAGAGTTTCAGAGAATTTTGGTTAAGATAGAATGAACAAGTTGCTCGGGACAGTCCTTCCATTGATAGAAAAGATATTGCTGAGTCTCGCCAACGACAGGATCCAGTAAGCATTCCTGCTAAATGCTTTCAGCCTCAATACCGACCCCATGAACATCCCCGAGCTCCACATAATCCACCTAGTATTATCCTCCGAACAAAGTTCGACCATCTGTCCAACCACTGGGTCATTCCTCATGGCGAGCGCCAGCACCGCATAATGTTTCGCCTTTACAACATTTTGGAGCATCCAACAACCCTAGAAAATTGGGGCATAGAGGAAAACAAAAGCAAAAAGATAATTTCACGCCTATTGGAGAATCCTACACATACTTGTTTGAAAAGTTAAAACATTTTGGCCTGATTGAGCCGCTCCTCGGCTATACGCCAGACCCATATGCAAAAGAATTTGATCCTACTATATGGTGCATGTACCACTCTAAGGTCCAAGGGCATATCATTGAAGATTGTCGTGCTTTGAAAAGGGAAATAGAAAGAATGATTCAAGAAGGAATCATTGTGGTTCAAGGCAGTAATACTCCAAGTGTCACACATAATCCTCTACATGTACGTGACAACGCACAGACTGTTGGGATGGTTTGCAATGACGAAGGGTTGGTCAAAGGAGTCAATGAGCCACTTGGTAAAGTTAATGATATTGAAATTGGTAATGGTCTTGGTAATATTGATGTGGAACTCAGTGGCTAAGGTGCCGAGCTTGGCAATTGGAAAGACACTCCTTTCTTGGCTAGCTAGGGAGGAGTCTTGGTGCTTCATTTTGTTGCCATTTCTGTTGTCCAGGTTATTTCAGGGTTGTAACTTGGATATTGTCTTGTGACTCAAACCCTTCTATCCATTTATTTTGCCTAGTTCCTTTAGTCGTAGTAACTCATTTAGTGTTATCTAGGTTTGTTCCAGGGTTGTACCCCAGTTTATTTTGTTTGTCTTGTTGTTCAAACCCTTTCACCGTCTGTCTAATGCAGTTTCCTATTTTCTGTTATTTCTAGTCTTTTTTGTTTAGTTCTCTTATCCTTTTATAGTTTTTTTTCTCATGCTAGATCTAGTGACATGACATGCACGCATAATTCTAGGCATGTTCTTAAAGATAGTTTAATCGTGAAACAATTTTGAAGATTATAGGGACATTTGATGGAAATAAGTATAGATGTGGACATTTTGAGATCACTTGAAGCCCGAACCATGTGAAACTGGGGCAGATAATTTGGGAAGTTAATAGGGTGACAAGAATTTGTTAAAGGAGAGTGCATCCCGGAAGATTTGAAGCGGGCAACTTTGAGTTCAAGTGCATCTCAAGTTACAAGATACAGTCAAGAAAGTTTTCTCCGAATTGACGGAGGATATCTATTGTGAAAAGGGAATCACCCAATGAGGGTTCTGTACTTGACAAGGCACTAAAGAAAAGTGGAGGGAATATCAGTGATATCAATGTCGAAGCAGCAAAAAAAATATTGTGCATGATCTTCAATATTTATTTCAAGTTGCATGTGTTGTATTTGGCATTTTCAGGGATTGGGAGGCCCTCTTTCAGCTACGCAAACACTTATACCATTTGATACCCTTTTGAGCCTGTACTGATTTCTTTGACCTCCCCTCTTTTGGAATCAAGCAGAGTAAAAAAAAAGAATTTATGACCCCGTAGGTTTATTTTAAAAGGTTCATTCCAAAAGGGAAATTCAAAAAAAGAAGAAGAAAAAAATAGAGATAAAAAGGGGAAAAAAAGAAGAAGGAAAAGAAAAGGAGAAAAAGGAAAAAGATAAAAAAAAGAAAAGGGGAAAAAGTAACAAGATAGTATCTCTGTGAACTACGTTTGACCTGATTCTTGTCACCACAAGATACGTAGACAGCCTTACGGTTCGGTCATACTAAATAAAATATTTTATAATCCCACAAAGTCGAGAGTGGGACAGTCTTTCTTAGTAAAAAGAAAAGAAAAAAGAGTATCAAATTTCCTTGTTTTAGAAATTGGGGCAAAATTTTTAGAATGGATTCCAAAAGTTGTAAATAAATTAACCCCGTTTTCTTAGGTATTTTGAGCCTTTATGGTATCCTTTCTTTCTAACCCTGTCCAAAAGCCACATCACAGTCCAAAAAAGACCTCCTAGATAATCTTTGAGAGTGCTGAGTTTAGACATGCCAGGAGCACATGATGTTTTTACTATGGTCAATGCCTTGTCATCTACAAAATCGGAGGAAAGAAGAAGAAAAGAAAAAAATGAGAGAGTCTTATCGGTAAAAACCTTCACAGGCACCATAAGGCAACGGTAAGTTGAGAGAGAGAATATGAGAGAGGCTTGATGGTGAAAACCCTTCGGACACTACAAGTCAAATAAGGATTGTGAATCAGATTGGATAATCGGAGCATTGAAGTCCAGTTTCATGGTTTAGGGGTATAACAAGAGTTGAACATCAGACTAGCTAGATAGATTATGCCACTTAATCTTAAGGTGCATGTCATGGTCATTAGAGTTGGTATCCATATCTGATAAGTTTCTACTTTGTAGTTTTCTTGTTAGGAATCATCTCTTTTCATTGTCATTTACTCTATTCCTTTTGTCTTGTTTACTTCCTTTTCCTGAGTCTGTTTGATCAGAACAAGTGAGAAATGACTTTAAAATTGGCCACCGGCTTTCCAGTTGCACAAACGGGATCTAGCTAGCACATCAAAATGGCATAAGTCAGGAAAGAATAACAGCCGCACTGAGTTGGTAACAATCAACATATTTTGGGATTCATGTGAAATACAAAGGTTCAGTATATGTCAATTTATGAACAATGCAACAGATAGAGGGTGTTGGTTTTGGACGGATCGAAGGTATTTTCTGTGATAAGGTTGACAGAGAAAGTGGTTAACCAATAACAAGCAAGGTCTTTCAAATGAAAATCAAAGTTATCATGGCAAGTGAAGGAGCAATAGACCTCAAGGCCAAAACCAGTGGCCTACGTCAGAAAAGAACAGCAAGTGTCACACCTCCTTTTTACATACCCGCGAGGGTACAAGGGAGTTTTTTCCAATTAAAGGACAATCGAAATGGGATTTATTTATTTATTTCAGAGTCGCCACTTGGGAGATTTAGGGTGTCCCAAGTCACCAATTTTAATCCCGAATCGAGGAAAAGAATGACTCTATATTATAGTCTGCATACCAGAAATCCGGATAAGGAATTCTGTTAACCCGGGAGAAGGTGTTAGGCATTCCCGAGTTCCGTGGTTCTAGCACGGTCGCTCAACTGTTATATTCGGCTTGATTATCTGATTTTATACAAATATGAACTTATGTGCAAATTTCATCTTTTAACCGCTTTATTATTATTGTTTTTAAAAGAAATGTGAACATCGCTTAAAACACGTCTTTGGACTGCGTCACATGAAATGCACCCACAATCCGGAACATGTTTTATTTGATGTTTTGGGATTTGGATACGGGTCGCATGAAATTCACACCCAGGCTTAAGAAAGTAGAATATTAAACACGCGCTTAAAGAGACTATCGCGTTATTATTTTGGGAAGACCGTGAAATTCGCTAAACGGTCCTTCCGAATTCTAATTAAACCATACATTTTGTGAGGGCCCCGCAATCTATACGTTTTATTTGGCGAGGCTCGTCTCATTTTTATTTTAAAGGATAAACCTACAATGACTATATTTTCTATTAAGTTTGTCTCTACTAATTGAAAACGGAGATAGTCCCAGTTAATTACATGCTTGCAGGTTATTTATAGCAGGATTCAGAATGCCTTTACAGAATAAGAAAACGTGGCTACACATACAGACAACTGATCGAACATTATGGGCCCAAATCCAGCTCATGCGGGATGGGCCAGACCTGGGCCACTATTTATCCGATGCGGGCCTGCTTGGTCTGTTTCGACCTGGGCTCGACCCCCATGAGGTCGAGACCGTAAACTTATGTTCTTTGTTCTAAAGGTGTGGCTTATCAATAATTATAACAAAGCAGTTTATCAAAAGGGAATGAAATTAGCTTAACAATGGATAGCTTTATATGTGACAGGAACTTAATGGCATGCTGAACAAAATTGGCTAAAGTCTAATATGTACCCTACTGTACCGTGAATCCTTTTATCTACCAACCTATATACACAATCTGAAATCAAACTACCATACATTAACATTCACTAAGCATGAGGGCTGCCTCCAGTATCCAAGCAAAAACGTAAACTATTATACATCACATGGTATTTAATATAACAGGCTATGTATAAAATAACATCTTCAACTCTTCTCTTTTGTATTCATGATCGACTTTCAAATTACATTGGTAGTGTATTAGTCGTGTACCTGGTAAGGAAAGCAAAGGAAGAAGGAGAGTAATCAGCTGAGTATGCAACAAACAACAGCAACAACAGACAAACAGCAACAACACAGCAACAATGCAGTAATAGTCCACAGGCAAACAACAGCAGTTTCCACCACAAGGAAAACCCAATAGTTGGTCGAGCACCAAACAAACAAATCCCAGAAACAGAGTAGAAAACAACAGCAGGAAGCCCAGAATATTGAATGTAACAGCACCAACAGTTTAACAATCACACACAGTTCGGCAAATATCCAACAGCAATTGGCCAAGACAGCTTGGCCAGCTTAAATTCTTATGCTGTTTTCAGACAGTCTTTGTTACAATGTTCTGAGATTTCTTTTTGTTTCTTTCTTTCAGTTTCTTAAGAAAACCTTCTCTCCAGGCTCCAAAAATTCTCTTCTTTTTCTAACGAAAGGTTTGCCTTTTTATAGCCTACCCTCAGCACTTTACAGTCTGCTGGACAATTCAGAATTCCCCCCTCCCTGCTGTTTTTCCACTCAGCTATTTTAAATAACCAGACCTCCCATGAGATCCCTGAAAGCCCCTCTCTATTTTTGTTGTTAAAGTGTCCTAATCTCTTATTTATTTAGCCAAAGCATGGGGCAGCAGGAATATAATCTGACAGCACATGCTGTCCAATTATTTTAATTCCTTAACAGCTGACCATACACATGCTGCCCACAATCTAAACCAAGAAAACATGTTATCCATTTGAAAACCACAGCCTGAACTGCAACTATAACACACCCTCAAATGTTTTTTGATTCAATTTGAACAAATCTCAGGCAACAAACTCAGTTCCTAATTGAATTCAACAAAATCTCAGCAGACAAACCAATGACAAAGATCAGATTATCGCCATTCCAAATTGAACTAATTGACGACGTATATCGACTCGACTATACTAATAGTAATACATAATAATCAGTCGTTCATATAAACAATACGTACAGGGTCCTGAATGGCTTCAGACAACTTTTGTTCAATTACTGGGAACCTATATGAATTAACTATTGGACGACTAATCTAATTGACGAGCATGTATATCACCAGATGTATTCACATACACAGAAGAAAAAACGACCAAGTAAAAGGTCTTTGACAGAGATGGAAGGAATTAAGAAAAATACTAGAAAATACCAAACAAACACAACAGAAACATGCTAATAAACTTAATCAGCACGCAAATGAAACATAAAAAGAAAAGAAAAACTTACTGAAAACTTTTAAGAAAAGTCGACCCAGGTCCGAATCAGATTTGGCCTTTTGAAGCCGAACAGACTTTAATCGGGGTGTTCTCAACCGAGAACACCCTGATTGAAGTCTATTAGACCCCAAACCCTCTATGAAACAAGTCAGATTCCCCAGGTTCTGGTGTTCTAGGGTTTGGATCTTCAGATTTGAGATTCTAGGAGTTGTGGGTAGATTCGGACCAAACCAAGCTTGGTTTGGTCACGAGGGAGGTCAGGGGAGTGTCTGGTACGAATATGGTGAGGTTTGGTGTAGGTCAGAGTTCGACTCGAATCATCAAATGAAGATTCGAGAAACTAGGGACTGATTCGAAGCACAAGGATAGCAGATCCATGTTCAGGGCAGTGAGGTGGTCCTAGGGTGTTAAGGAGGTGGTCACCGGCGTTCATGCCGCCGGCTTTTAGGGTGAGAGTGCATGGGGGCGGCTAGGGTTTGGAACGGGAAGGGGTTGTGTTTGGGACGATGGTGTACAGTGGGGAAGGTGGGGTGTGGTTTGGGGGGCGTGGGGTGTGATGGAGAGTTTATATATGTATTGAGGGTTTAGATCCTGGCCGTTGGATCAAGTGAGATCTATGGCCAGGATCTATTCACTTAGGCAAGACGGTGTCGTTTGGGTGTGATGGTGGGTGAGACCGGGTAAGGGGCATGGACCGGGTCATGTTAACGGGTTTAGAGGAGGGCCTGGATCCGTTGGATCAATGGGGTTGGACGGCTTAGATCATCTTGCCTGAAACGGCGTCGTTTGGGTAAATGAGCAGTCTGATCAAGACCGTCCGTTTGAATCAGATCAACGGTTCCAACAGGGATACTGATACGACGTCGTTTGGGGTCTGTGCTTGGGCAGGCCTGGCTTGGACTGGGTCTTGCATTGGCTTTGGGCCTCATTTGGGGCCCAATCCGATTTCTTCACTTCTTTTTTCTTTTCTTTTTCTTTTTTTTTCTTTTTTTTTTGATTTTAAAATACAACTAAATTAAAATGAATTTTAAACACCCATTAATCAACACCTAAACAATTATCACACACATATTAATTTTTTTTTTTTTTTAAAAAAAATGGTTAAATCACAGCCTAGAACAAAAGCTGCATATTTTTGTGAATTTTCTTTTAAAGACCGAATTACGGCCCGATTACACACGGCATACTTATTTTGTATTTTTGTTTGATAAGATTCAATGAAAAAAATGGATAGAAACACAAAGGACTACCAGCATATGTCACGGAAAATCGAAAAATTGTACAGCGAGGTCATTTGTCACTATTTTTTTTTCTTTTGGAGTGATTGCCCGTGAAGCAAAAATCACGTGCTTACAGCTGCCCCTCTTTGCCCGAAGACACGAAGGGTTTTCGCGCAAAGATAAAGCGGGCGATTTTTGCTCGTCCGAGTACTCCGTGTGAAGCATTTTTCTAAAAAGATTTGACCGAACCTTTGCTTCAGAGGTTTCCTACATATCCTGGGCTGAACAAGAATCAGGTCAATGTAGTTCGGGAAGTTTTGGTAAATGGGACTACCGTATGACTGTAGTGTTTGCTGCTGTTGTGTGCTGTTGCATGCCGCTGTAGGATGCTACCGCTCACCGATCTCCTTGTTATATCGTTCTAAAAGAAAAACAAGAAGCTAGGCTAGACTGTGGATCATAAGATCTCATCCATCTTCAACTTTTTCTTGTCGCCTTGCTTTCTTGTCGGCTTGCGCTTTCCTCCGATGCTTTTATTTTTGTGAACTTGGGAGATGACACTGGTCTTTTGCTTTTTCTGAATGCCAGTTTTCATCATTTCGCTTGGTCTGTTGGGGACATGGCCCTCTTCCTTAAGCCTTTCAATGGTTTCTTCAGTGGTACAGCTTTCTTCATCAAAATTGTTATGCTGGGCATGCTATAACGTTCCCAAGCTGCTTTCTTCAAGACGCGTCCCTTCTTCCTTTTGAATCGCGCGCTTGCCTTTGCAGCCTTCCGCTTCTTGGTGCTGGGGATTTTATTGTTTCCTGCTTGGGGATCTCTGTTGTAACCTTCTGCCTTCCGGTGGGGTTACCGATTCCAAAATCTGTAATATAAGACCAAAAGTTGCTTAAATACAAATTTATGAAATGCATGCCCGCATTTTACTGGTGGGCGACCTATAACCGAAAAGTATTCCCGCATTTTACTGGTGGGCGACCTAGAACCGAAAAGTATTCCCGCATTTTACTAGTGGGCGACCTAGAGCTGAAAAGTATTCCCGCATTTTACTGGTGGGCGACCTAGAGCTGAAAAGTATTCCCGCATTTTACTGGTGGGCGACCTAGAGCTGAAAAGTATTCCCGCATTTTACTGGTGGGCGACCTAGAGCTGAAAAGTATTCCCGCATTTTACTGGTGGGCGACCTAGAACTGAAAAGTATTCCCGCATTTTACTGGTGGGCGACCTAGAGCTGAAAAGTATTCCCGCATTTTACTGGTGGGCGACCTAGAACTGAAAAGTATTCCCGCATTTTACTGGTGGGCGACCTAGAGCTGAAAAGTATTCCCGCATTTTACTGGTGGGCGACCTAGAGCTGAAACGTATTCCCGTATTTTACTGGTGGGCGACCTAGAGCTGAAAAGTATTCCCGCATTTTACTGGTGGGCGACCTAGAACTGAAAGTATTCCCGCATTATTACTGGTGGGCGACCTAGAGCTGAAAAGTATTCCCGCATTTTACTGGTGGGCGACCTCGAACTGAAAAGTATTCCCGCATTTTACTGGTGGGCGACCTAGAACTGAAAAGTATTCCCGCATTTTACTGGTGGGCGACCTAGAGCTGAAAAGTATTCCCGCATTTTACTGGTGGGCGACCTAGAACTGAAAAGTATTCCCGCATTTTACTGGTGGGCGACCTAGAGCTGAAAAGTATTCCCGCATTTTACTGGTGGGCGACCTAGAACTGAAAAGTATTCCCGCATTTTACTGGTGGGCGACCTAGAGCTGAAAAGTATTCCCGCATTTTACTGGTGGGCGACCTAGAACTGAAAAGTATTCCCGCATTTTACTTGTGGGCGACCTAGAACTGAAAAGTATTCCCGCATTTTACTGGTGAGCGACCTAGAGCTGAAAAGTATTCCCGCATTATACTGGTGGGCGACCTAGAACTGAAAAGTATTCCCGCATTTTACTGGTGGGCGACCTAGAACTGAAAAGTATTCCCGCATTTTACTGGTGGGCGACCTAGAGCTGAAAAGTATTCCCGCATTTTACTGGTGGGCGACCTAGAGCTGAAAAGTATTCCCGCATTTTACTGGTGGGCGACCTAGAACTGAAAAGTATTCCCGCATTTTACTGGTGGGCGACCTAGAATTGAAAAGTATTCCTGCATTTTACTGGTGGGCGACCTAGAGCTGAAAAGTATTCCCGCATTTTACTGGTGGGTGACCTAGAACTGAAAAGTATTCCCGCATTTTACTGGTGGGCGACCTAGAGCTGAAAAGTATTCCCGCATTTTACTGGTGGGCGACCTAGAACTGAAAAGTATTCCCGCGTTTTACTGGTGGGCGACCTAGAACTGAAAAGTATTCCCGCATTTTACTGGTGGGCGACCTAGAGCGGAAAAGTATTCCCGCATTTTACTGGTGGGCGACCTAGAACTGAAAGTATTCCCGCATTTTACTGGTGGGCGACCTAGAGCTGAAAAGTATTCCCGCATTTTACTGGTGGGCGACCTAGAACTGAAAAGTATCCCCGCATTTTACTGGTGGGCGACCTAGAGCTGAAAAGTATTGCCCTAGAACTGAAAAGTATTAAAATTGTTTCCTCGTTCTTCTGAGAAAATTTTTTGACAATCAGCAGAAAATTTTCTGCCCCGGTTTTGGTGATTTTCCTGGCATCGGGTCCTGCTGCCATCATCAATCCTTCGTTTTCCTGCAGTAGACAAAAGGGATTTAGTTAGTTTTAATCATGGTGGGAGGAGGTGCCTTTCCGGTGGATGATTTTTCCTCTCTTTCCCTTTTCTTGCTCTGTGCCCCCATAACTAGTTGGTGGACAAAGTTGCTTGTTGGGGTTTCCGGCCTGCTGGGGATTGGTTTTCAATTTATCCCCTTTTCTGCTTTCTCTTTACAGTACATGCTGTGGGAGTCTGCTTTTACTCCCGAAACCACTCCCTTTAGGAGTTTACTTCCTCCAAAACTGCAGGGCGCAACATTGCATTGCCTGGGGCTAGCCTTTAGGACTGTTGGGGTTACCCTGCATCGGATGAATCCCTCTTTGGTCTCTGGTAGTAAGCTTTGAAAATTCAAGAAAAATTTTTAGAAAAAGAAATAAAAAGATAGAAAAGGAGAGAATCTTTCTGAACCAATACTTGGTGGAAAAAGGAATTTAGAAGAGTTTATCTGGATGACCTGACTGGTCCCTGTGATCATGACGTGCACCATAGATTCCCGACCCAGTCTATTTGTATCAATCGACTTGCCCGATGGTTTTACTTGCTGGGGATAAATGAGTGTCCATTTCTTTGCGAACGCGGACCCTTTTGCTGATCTGCCTTGTCGCCTCATAGTGCCCTTCGAGGGGTTTTCACTAATGAGACTCTCTCTTTTCTCTCAGCTCCCGGCGCCTTATGGTGCCTGTGAAGGTTTTCACCGATAAGACTCTCTCATTTTATTTCTTCACCAGAGAGTTGGAGTGCTGCCGATGTGACTCTCTCTTCTGGAGATCCCTTTGGACTATCAATTCATTTCCAGTTTCATGATCCTCTTCTTTGCTGGGGATCGGTGTATTATTCTCGGCTTTATTTGCATGACTTGGCACCTCTTGGATATTGATCGGGAGGTCTTTTGGACGTCGATGTTGGTTTTGGTGTGGGGCTAAAGAAAGGCAATCAAAATGAAATAACTTGATGGGTGATCCGCTACAACTTTTGGAATCAAACCTTTGTTGGAATTTTTTAAAACATAACCTCTGCCCCAGTTTTCTTGCTTGGGGGATTTTATTTTTGCTCTAGGTTGAGCTACGTGCGTTATGCACACTGTGCCTATTATGCATACTTATGGACATTATGCACACTATGACCGAGCCGTGAGGCGCCTACGTATCCTCTTCGAGGAATCAGGTCAAACGTAGTTCCCACGGTTTTGTATTTCTTATGATTTTTATCTTCTTTTTCTTTTCTTTCTCCTTTTTTTTCATTTTCCTTTAAAGATGTTTTTTTTCTCTTTTTTTTCTTTTACTTTCATATCTTTTCCATTAGTGATTCCAAAAGAGGGGTATGAAAGAATAACTTACGGCTCAAAAAGGAGGAAACAAGGGTTAAAAGTGTTTGGATAGAAGAAAGAACTGCCTCTGTCATTTCATTATCCAATAAGCACCAAGTACAAACAAACGAACCGATAATTGCCATAATTAAAGAAATTACGCATAATATCTCTTGACTGCATCAGAATTGATAGCCATGTCGACACATCTCCCCTCGATATCTGTCAAACACAAAGCACCGTTGGACAACACTCTGGTCACAATATAAGGCCCTTGCCAATTTGGGGCGAACTTGCCTTTTGCCTCAACCTGATGCGGGAGGATTCTGTTTAACACCTGCTGCCCTACTTCAAACTTCCTGGGGCGTATCTTCTTATTATATGTTCTCGCCATTCTCTTCTGATACAGCTGACCATGGCACACTGCGGCCAATCTTTTCTCGTCTATCAAGCTCAATTGTTCCAATCGGGCTTTGACCCATTCATTGTCATCAATCTCGGCTTCAGCGACAATCCGGAGGGATGGAATTTCGACCTCCGCTGGTATTACAGCCTCAGTTCCGTACACCAACAAATAAGGTGTTGCACCTACGGAAGTCCGGACGGTAGTGCGGTAACCCAACAAAGCAAAGGGTAATCTCTCGTGCCACTGTCTAGATCCTTCCACCATCTTTCGCAGTATCTTCTTGATGTTTTTATTGGCTGCTTCGACCACTCCATTCGCCTTGGGACGATATGGGGTGGAATTGCGGTGTGTAATCTTGAATTGTTGGCATACCTCTCTCATCAGGCTGCTGTTAAGATTCGCACCGTTATCCGTGATGATTACTTTTGGGATCCCAAATCTGCAAATGATATGGGAGTGCACAAAATCCACCACCGCCTTTTTAGTTACCAACTTGAAGGTTTTAGCCTCAACCCATTTGGTGAAGTAGTCAATGGTTACTAGAATGAACCTATGACCGTTGGATGCTGCTGGCTAGATAGGTCCAATGACATCCATGCCCCATGCCACAAACGGCCAGGGTGCTGACATCGTATGTAACTCGGTTGGCGGAGAATGAATCAGATCTCCATGTATCTGGCACTGATGGCACTTTATTACGAAAGAGATACAGTCATGCTCCATGGTAAGCCAATAATACCCTACCCGAAGGATCTTCCTTGCCAATACATATTCGCTCATATGTGGCCCGCAAACTCCAGCGTGTACCTCTGCCATAACCGTCGTGGCTTGACCGGCATCTATGAATCTCAACAATCCCAAATCCGGGGTTCTTTTGTACAAAACTCATGCGCTGAGGAAGAAACCATTTGACAAGCGCCGAAGGGCTCTTTTTTGGTCTCCAGTGGCCTGTTCCGGATATATCCCCATTCTGAGGTATTCTTTGATATCATAAAACCAGGGCTCGCCATCTGCCTCCTCTTCTACGGCGTTGCAATAAGCGTACTGATCACGGACCTGGATGTACAGAGGATCAACATACATTTTGTCAGGGTGGTGCAACATTGATGCTAAGGTGGCCAATGCATCCGCAACCTCGTTATGAATTCTCGGGATATGTTTGAACTTCACCGACCGAAATCGCTTGCTCAGATCGTGCAAGCATTGTCGATATGGTATGAGCTTTAGATCCCGCATTTCCCATTCACCCTGAATTTGATGTACCAAGAGGTCCGAGTCTCCCAAGACCAAGACGTCTTGGACGTCCATGTCCGCAGCCAATCGTAGACCCAAAATGCAAGCTTCATACTCGACCATATTGTTGGTGCAATAGAAGCGTAGTTGAGCCATAACAGGATAATGGCGTCCTGTTTCAGAAATGAGTACTTCTCCTATTCCAACCCCTTTCGCGTTTGCAGCTCCATCGAAGAAAAGCTTCCAACCCGGTTCCTCGGGTAACTCCAACTCATTTGTATGCATTACCTCTTCGTCGGGAAAATACGTTCTTAAGGGTTCATATTTTTCATCAACGGGATTCTCTGCCAAATGGTCGGCCAGCACCTGGGCTTTCATGGTTGTCCTCGTCACATAGACGATATCGAACTCTGTGAGCAGAATTTGCCATTTTGCCAACCTCCCTGTGGGCATAGGTTTCTGAAAGATATACTTCAATGGGTCCAAACGGGATATGAGATAAGTAGTATACGAGGACAGGTAGTGCTTCAACTTCTGAGCTACCCAAGTTAGGGCGCAGCATGTTTTCTCGAGTTGAGTGTACTTGACCTCGTATACCGTGAATTTCTTGCTAAGATAGTAGATGACCTGCTCCTTCCTTCCTGTGTCATCATGTTGCCCCAGTACACAACCAAATGAGTTTTCCAGGACCGTCAGATAAAGAATTAAGGGCTTCCCTAGCTTAGGCGGGACCAACACGGGTGGATTAGACAGATACCCTTTGATTTGGTCAAAAGCCTCTTGACACTCTGCCGTCCAACTTACCGCAGCGTCCTTTTTCAACAGCCGAAATATGGGTTCACAAGTTGCGGTGAGTTGAGCGATGAACCTGCTGATGTAATTGAGTCTACCCAGCAAACTCATTACCTCTGTTTTGTTCTTTGGCGGTGGCAAATCTCGGATGGATTCAATTTTGGATGGGTCTAACTCAATCCCCCGTCGACTGACGATGAATCCTAGCAGCTTTCCTGATGGAACCCCAAATGCGCATTTGGCCGGGTTGAGCTTGATATCATACCTTCGGAGTCTTTGGAAAAATCTCCTTAGGTCTGCTACATGATCTTCCTGATGCCAAGACTTTATGATCACATCAAATACGTACACCTCAATTTCTTTGTGTATCATATCGTGAAACACAGCAGTCATTGCTCGCATGTACGTTGCCCCAGCGTTCTTCAATCCGAACGGCATTACCCGATAGCAGTAAGTTCCCCATAGCGTAATAAATGCTGTCTTTTCCGCATCCTCCTCGTCCATTAGGATCTGATGATAACCCGCATAGCAATCAACAAAGGATCCGATCTCGCGCCTAGCGCAATTATCAATCAGGATATGAATGTTGGCCAACGGAAAATTGTCCTTGGGACTTGCTTTGTTGAGATTGCGGTAGTCGACGCACACCCTGATTTTCCCATCCTTCTTTGGAACTGGTACCACATTGGCCAACCACTCGGGATATCGAGTGACCCGAATGACCTTCGCCTGCAAATGTTTAATCACCTCTTCTTTGATCTTTACACTCATTTCTTTTTTAAATTTCCTTAGCTTTTTCTTGACCGGATGGTATGCCGGGTCAGTGGGCAATTTGTGAACCACTAAATTGGTGTTTAATCCTGGTATATCATCATATGACCATGCAAAAACATCTTTGAATTCCACGAGGGTTTTGATCAATTCTTCCCTGACATTCGGCTCAATATGGATGCTGATTTTGGTTTCTCGGACATTATTGGTGTCTCCTAGATTCACAGCCTCAGTGTCATTTAGGTTAGGTTTGGGTTTTTCTTCAAATTGGCATAGTTCTCGATTTATCTCTTCGAAGGCTTTATCTTCGTCATATTCGGATTCATCGTCACAAACGACCTCTTGTATTATTGAGTCGGATTCAGATTGATTTATTAGACTAGGTCGAAGATCCGCTGTGCATGCCATGTCATTAGAACCAGTAAAAAGAGAACTGTTCAGAAAGAAAAAGAACAAAACAAAATTAAAATGGGACCAAAGAAGAGAACTTTATTAAACTTGCGGGATAAAAGGGTTCACACTTTTACAAAAAGTAAACTTTGGATTACACCCTGGAATAATCCGAACAAAACAAAACAAACAAAACATAAATCAAAGCCTACTACCAAGACTCCCCTCGGACAGGAAGAGGAGTAACTGTCCAATTGTTGGTTTTGGCCTCAGGCCCCACAAACTGTATCTCTGTTCGGCTGGAACTTTCTCCAGCTTCTACCATACTGACATCAGCGAATAGCCTCTCAAAACTCTGATTCAGGTCCCCATCCATACCAATCAATGGTCCTAGAATTTTTGGGACTGGCGACCCCTTGGCACTGGCTCTGACAAAGGACCTTGAGAGACGTGGCACCGGTTTGGGTAGAAACCAGACCCTCTTCTTCATTTTTCGCGCTTGCTTCCTATCTGTTGCGGTTGGTTTGAACCCCAATCCGAAAGTTTCCAGATTTTTAGGCAGGGTGACAGGTCGGACAATCCCCTGAAGCTTGACTCCCAGGCCTTTTCCCGGCACGAATCCATTGCCCAGCATTTCCGAGACCATCATGACTGTCGCGGCAGATACCCTAGGGTGCGGGATGATTTCTCCTTCAGAAATTTTGTTTGCCGACCCTATATCGAAAATCTAGTAGACCCAAGGACCTTTGTCATCATCGGTCTCTATGAAAGGTACAATGGCGCCACCCATGGCACACGCCATGTCCTCGCCGTGTAGTACGACCTCCTGCCTATCCCACTCGAACTTCACCATCTGATGTAGGGTGGAGGGCACTGCTTTGGCTGCATGAATCCATGGTCGTCCTAACAAGAGGTTATAAGATACTGTGGCATCTAATACCTAGAACTCCATGGTGAACAGGACTGGACCGATGGTCAATTCAAGTACAACATCCCCTACAGTGGCTGTTCCATTTCCGTCAAATCCTCGGACACAGATGTTATTCTTGTGGATCCTTCCGTGGTCGATCTTTAACTGGTTCAGAGTGGATAACGAGCAGATATTGGCACTTGAACCGTTATCCACCAATACCCGAGTAACTACCGAGTTTTCACATTTGACAGTTAGGTAGAGAGCTTTATTATGCTTTGTACCTTCAATCGGCAGGTCATCATCTGAGAATGTTACCGTGTTCACCTCGAAAATCTTGTTGGCAATGGTTTCCAGGTGGTTTACAGAAATCTCGTTGGGCACATGAGATTCGTTCAATATCTTCATCAGGGCCTGACGATGCTCCTCAGAATGGATCAGTAATGACAGCAGCGAGATCTGGGCCGGTGTTTTCCTCAGCTGTTCGACCACAGAGTAATCCTGCACTTTCATCTTTCTCAGGAACTCCTCAGCCTCTTCTTCGGACACAGGTTTCTTGGTTGCAGCCGGGTTGGTTCTTCTTAGCTCCACCGGAGTAAAACACCGACCTGATCGAGTCAGCCCTTGCGCTTCACAACTAACTTCCTCCACCTATTTTCCTTTGTACATCACCACTGCCTTCTCGTATTTCCAAGGCACGGCCTTGCTATCAATCATCGGCAGCTGGACTACAGGCTTTATAGTGACCAGTTCCCTGTACACCCCTTTCAACACAACTGCAGGCGTGGGTGGAGTCCCTGATATTACCAACTTGTTTGGCTCGGGTTTGCTTGTTATGGCGGACGGGCTCTTTCCCAATATCACCACTGGCTTGATGCCTTCCCCCTGCGACTGTATCCTCGTTCCCCCACTGGTTGATCCTTCTTTCGGGGCGGCCTGGATCATCATCACTGTCTGTGAGGGTTTTCTCAACTCTCCTCCCTCATACACCAACTCGAGCATATGAGCCTCATGGTGTGCCGGCAGTGGGTTCTGGTTGATGTTAGGAGCCTCCGGTGTTTGGACCTCGATCTTATTGGTGTCAATGAGATCCTGTATGGCGTGCCTCAATTTCCAACACTTTTTGGTATCATGCCCCAGCATCCCTGAGCAGTATTCACAACTTATTGATCGATCCACATTCTGGGGCGGGGGATTTGGTTCTCGAGTCTGGACAGGACTAACCAAACCCAATTGCCTCAATTTGTGGAACAAAGCGGTGTAGGTTTCTCCCAACTCAGTGAAAGTTCTCTGTTTCCACAGCCTGTCATTCCTAGCAGCTGGATTTCCCCGAAAGCCTGCCCCTTGAGGGTTTCTATATGCTCCTGGTGGAGGATAGGTGTTTTGTGGGGGTGCATATGTGTTCTGGGGAACCGGCACACGCCATTACGGGCGAACCGGAGGCTGAGTGTATGTCTGGGCCTGGTGTACGGAACAATGTGGTTCTCGAGGTGGATAGTAATGTTGTGGTGGGTTGTATGGGTAGTTTGGCCTGTGAGGTCTGGGTTGGTTGTAGTGTGGCTTGCTAGCACTGGACCAACTGCCTGCCTCAATCGTGGCAATTTCTTCTTTCTTTCTTCTTCCCAACGCACTTCCGGTGCCGCTCTGAATAGCTTGGGTCGTGGCCTTGAGTGCCGAATAACTCAAGATTTTGTCAGACCTCAGACCTTCTTCTATCATGACCCCTATCTTGACCACCTCGTTGAAGGATTTTCCAACCGTTGTCACCAAGTGACCAAAGTAGGTTGGGTCCAATGTTTGTAAGAAATAGTCCACCATCTCTCCCTCTCTTATGGGAGGATCGACTCTAGCTGCTTGCTCTCTCCAGCGGAACCCGAACTCGCGAAAACTTTCCCCGGGTTTCTTCCCAGTTCTCAATAATGTGAGACGGTCAGGGACTATCTCGAGATTGTACTGGAAATGACCTGCGAAAGCCTGCGCCAGATCATCCCAAGTGTACCACCTACTGGAATCCTGTCTGGTATACCATTCAAGTGCCGATCCGCTCAGACTTTGGCCGAAATAAGCTATCAGCAGCTCATCCTTGCCGCCTGCTCCTCTCATTTTGCTACAGAATCCCCGCAAATGTGCCATGGGATCGCCGTGCCCTTCATATAAATCAAACTTAGGCATCTTGAAACCTGCCGGGAGTTGGACGTCCGGGAAAGGGCATAGATCTTTGTAAGCCACGCTGACTTGGTTGCCCAATCCATGCAGGTTCTTGAAGGATTGCTCCAGGCTTTTGAATTTCTTCAATACCTCATCCTGTTCAGGGGCTTTAACCGGCTTTTCAATCTCTGCCGGTACCTCCAAGTGCGGATTGTAGGCCTGTGGTTCGGGGGCATGGAATGTGGGCTCAGGGGGATAGTATTGCGTATCGTGAGCCTGAAACAATGGCTCACTGGTCGTTCTTTGCAAGGTGGCTGATGTGGGTCCCACAAAGGTGGGAATATTTGGTGTTGGGAGAGGTTGATGGGGTGGTGGAGCTTGGGAATCATGAGGGCTTCTTTCTTGATGATAGCGGGGATTTGGGAAGCTTGTGGAAGGGCCGGAATGGGGGTATTCCGGCATGCGCCCCAGTGGCTCAGGGCTCTTTTGTGCTTTGGCTAAAGCTAGTTGCATTGCATTCATCTCTAGTCCCATCCTTTCAATCTTTTCCATCGCTTCTTTCAACAACTGGCTCATCGACCTTTCTTCCTCGTTACTATTCTCTGAAGTAGTCATGCTTATTGCTACCGGTCCTTTGGATCTGGTTTGGTAAGGGTGTGTTGCCAGAATTCTTTAACAACTAACTGTCTGGATTCAGACAACAACAAACTTTGTTAGCGTTAGAGCTTAACAGATTTGATCATAACACATAGAGGATGCAATGCTCCTAGGCAGTTAACCGTTTCTACATGCTTTGCTTCAAACAACATGCGTCATCCCGACTTGCTCATTTGTCCTTTTTTAAAGTACTTTGGGAAACCCTGTGTTTTATTTTATTTTTGTATTTTCTTTTCTTTCTTTATTAAAAGTGGTCGAATCTTATGGGGATTGCCTACGTATCACGTCCCCGCGCGAATCGGACCAGGTGTAGTTCTGCCACAAAGTAAAGACACAAAAATTCTTCTGGAGTCACTTCATTTCATTATCAAAATTTGCTATTACACATTATTTCAAACAAAAGTAGCAACAGTACAGACCCCACAGTTTTTAACTTGATTTGACTAAAAGAAAAGAAAACAACATATGGGAAAACAAAGCCAAATAAACAGGACTTGAGCAAGGATTAATTTTCCAACTTAAGGGCCCACGAGGCATCATTTGGCCTTTTCGCGGCTCTAGGTGTGAGGTCTCTCTGCAAGCCTTTCAATTCATTCATGATCCGGTGGACGCAGCCCATGATGGAATCAAGGAGGGTTTTCCGAGGCATTTGCTCGCATGCTAGGCATCTCATGTAGATGTAATGTCCAATCTCGTCGATCCTTCCTCGAATGTTGTCCCTTTCACCGAATAATTGCTCTATTTGCCAGTTTTTTAATCCCAGTGCTTGAGCATTGTTGGCAAGTCGATCCTGGAACAACTCCATTTGTCTTTCCATGCAGGCCATTGCATCGTAACAATGTCTTCTGTCGGCCTGGGCATCTCGTGCTTGTTTGATGATCCGATCATGTAGAGTGGAGTTCGTTTTCCTTAATATCCCGACGCTCATTTCATAATCCCTTATGACCTGTTGCAGACGCTGCCTCTGGGCCATTGTGCATTTTGCCCATCTGTCCTTCATCCTGGCTACGCGAGCTTCTGATTGCTCTAATTCTTCTTGGCTTTGGACGACCTGATTTTTCAAACCTGCTATCAACCTTTCGTCGGAGCGACGTCTCTGTCGGTCAATGTTACTTTTGCTGGCTTGGCGTGGGTGGGCCTTTAGTGTCTGATTCTCTTGGGCTAGCTTGTTTCTTTCAGCCTGCTCCGAGGCGACTTGCACGTTGTTCTCAAATACAAGCCTTTCAACTTGTTGCTTTAGCTTCCCGATTTCAACCCGGTAACCTTCTTCCCTTCTTAACCATCCCCATTGCTCCTGTGAATCATCCGTGAATTGTTGGATGTGAGCTCTTTTAGCAGGTCTCTGCCGAATCTGGAATCTTCTTTCGAACCAAGCATCGTACTTTGGGTCTACCTCACCTTTAGCTAGTTCTCGCACCATGGTCTTGGGTTCCAAGAATCTACACTCGTGCCACAGCTTTCTAATCTTTCCCTCGGGAAATATGACTCCCAGGCTTAGCTCAATAACGTGCTTGCTCAGATCTTCATCATTAGGGATTACCTGTAACCTGCCCAGCTGTCGTAATACCCGATGAGGAGCATATGGCTGGATGCTGCGAAGTCCCATTAAGAGAACATGACATTCTTCAGCCGACATGCAGATCACCTCAGTATCAGTCAACCAACCGAATGCCCATTCAATTTGGTCAGCTGTTGTTGACCTTAACCGTGTAAACCATGCTTCGACACCTTCAGGAAATTTGGCGCCCGTCATGCGCTTCTCGAAGCCGCTGATACAATTCCTCTCGGTCAACCCGTGGTTCATGTATCCTACTCGGTGATGGAGGTGTTCTTGCATCCATAGCTGAAGTAACAGATTGCAACCTTGGAAGAACTTGCCTCCTTCTCGGCATATAGTCAAAGCTCGGTAGATTTCGGACAAAATCAAAGGAACCACAGTACTGTCGGTTCTTTTGATTGCAACGTCGGCCATCCCTACAAGGCCTATCTCTATCTTTTTATCTTCCCGTGGACAGACCATGACTCCCAGGAATGCTGTGATGAAAGCCAAAGTGCGTCTTGCTTCCCATTTGTGTATGTTCCCGCCATGAGTTAGTCCAAGGTTTGGTTCCTCGAAGCCTTGCGGAGTTCCGTATCGCTGATACAAGAAATGGAGATCACAACATTCTCTCGATAAATCATCATGTTGTATCTTCCGACTGATGTTCAGTAGATCCAGAAACGCATGCGGAGATACCGGCCTTGGCGAAAGTAGGTATTGCCCTCTTAACCTTCCATTCAATCCCGCATATCCGGCGACTTCCTCTAGTGTCGGTGAAAGTTCAAAGTCAACAAAATGGAATACATTGCGGGTTGGGTCCCAAAATGGTATTAGAGCTTCAAGAATATCTGTCTTTGGCTTAATACTCAGCAAATTGACAAAACCTCCCAATACTCTGCCCACTATCTCTTTGCTGTCGGCTTCCAAATCATTCCACCACATGTGGAGTTGTAAAGGGACCTCGCTGAGGGCCGAGAACGGTTCATTTTGCTCTGTGTTCATCCTGCACATTTATTAAGGTGATTTTTAGGCGAAAACAAAAACCTTTATTTCGACTCCAAACAAAATTCTTTGAGAAAAAAACAATATATGTATTTATATACATGTGTATATATATATATATATATATATACATATATACTTTATGGTATATCATTATTGGTAAAATGAAAAAGGGAGTTGGACCCGATGAGGGTTGCCTACGTATCCCACATCCGATGAGAATCAAACCGACGTAGTTCGGGTAATAAACTAACTAGTTTATTTTTTTTTTCGAAAATAAAGCAAATTAAAATAGAAACTCATTCCTCATTCTCATCTTGCTATTTTTCTCTTTTCTCTTTTCCTTTGTTTTTAGTAAAACAAACTATTAACATAAATATACCTATTTTCTCTTCTATCTAAACTTTGTCATTTTTTTTTATTATTATCTTTTTTTGTAAAAATTTCCCAACATTCAAAACCGGTCATCATGGATGTTCGAAGCAAATAAATGCACAAGCAGTGAGCAGGATGCATCAGGATGGCCTCTTCTGTTTCAAGTTGCTATTCCTAGACGGACCCAACCCCTGTGTTGAGTCCCCTAAGTCAACAATGCACATGATGCAAATAAGCGTTCCTACTAGGGATCCGGCATGAAGTTGAGTTATTCTAGGTTCAGAACCTGGGTGTTTGTTCTAGACCTGGCTTACCCGAGCGGACAGCTCGAGCCGGAGGGGGCAGCGTACCGGGAATACAGAAGCTTCACCGGCTTAGCAACTTGTCCGAACCTCGTTCTAAATTGGGATTTGACACTATACAGAAAAGAAGCCGTACGAAGTACGCCCTTCTTCATGATTTAGAAGACTCAGAGAGGATATGGGTTTCGGCACAATTTATATACAGTTCACAAAATATCAAAGCGGTAAAGCAGTTAGTTAGCACATTGAGCACAGATCATGTAACAAAATCAGATAAAGCTGAATATAACAATTTATTTAAGCTCGAATTTCTAACCCTGAACCAGTGGTTCTGGGTCACATTCATCCCCAGCAGAGTCGCCAGAGCTATCACACCTCCTTTTTACATACCCGCGAGGGTACAAGGGAGTTTTTTCCAATTAAAGGACAATCGAAACGGGATTTATTTATTTATTTCAGAGTCGCCACTTGGGAGATTTAGGGTGTCCCAAGTCACCAATTTTAATCCCGAATAGAGGAAAAGAATGACTCTATATTATAGTCTGCGTACCAAAAATCCGGATAAGGAATTCTGTTAACCCGGGAGAAGGTGTTAGGCATTCCCGAGTTCCGTGGTTCTAGCACGGTCGCTCAACTGTTATATTCGGCTTGATTATCTGATTTTATACAAATATGAACTTATGTGCAAATTTCATCTTTTAACCGCTTTATTATTATTGTTTTTAAAAGAAATGTGAACATCGCTTAAAACACGTCTTTGGACTGCGTCACATGAAATGCACCCACAATCCGGAACACGTTTTATTTGATGTTTTGGGATTTGGATACGGGTCGCATGAAATGCACACCCAGGCTTAAGAAAGTAGAATATTAAACACGCGCTTGAAGAGACTATCACGTTATTATTTTGGGAAGACCGTGAAATTCGCTAAACGGTCCTTCCGAATTCTAATTAAACCATACATTTTGTGAGGGCCCCGCAATCTATACGTTTTATTTGGCGAGGCTCGTCTCATTTTTATTTTAAAGGATAAACCTACAATGACTATATTTTCTATTAAGTTTGTCTCTACTAATTGAAAACGGAGATAGTCCCAGTTAATTACATGCTTGCAGGTTATTTATAGCAGGATTCAGAATGCCTTTACAGAATAAGAAAACGTGGCTACACATACAGACAACTGATCGAACATTATGGGCCCAAATCCAGCTCATGCGGGATGGGCCAGACCTGGGCCACTATTTATCCGATGCGGGCCTGCTTGGTCTGTTTCGACCTGGGCTCGACCCCCATGAGGTCGAGACCGTAAACTTATGTTCTTTGTTCTAAAGGTGTGGCTTATCAATAATTATAACAAAGCAGTTTATTCAAAAGGGAATGAAATTAGCTTAACAATGGATAGCTTTATATGTGACAGGAACTTAATGGCATGCTGAACAAAATTGGCTAAAGTCTAATATGTACCCTACTGTACCGTGAATCCTTTTATCTACCAACCTATATACACAATCTGAAATCAAACTACCATACATTAACATTCACTAAGCATGAGGGCTGCCTCCAGTATCCAAGCAAAAACGTAAACTATTATACATCACATGGTATTTAATATAACAGGCTATGTATAAAATAACATCTTCAACTCTTCTCTTTTGTATTCATGATCGACTTTCAAATTACATTGGTAGTGTATTAGTCGTGTACCTGGTAAGGAAAGCAAAGGAAGAAGGAGAGTAATCAGCTGAGTAGTATGCAACAAACAACAGCAACAACAGACAAACAGCAACAACACAGCAACAATGCAGTAATAGTCCACTGGCAAACATCAGCAGTTTCCACCACAAGGAAAACCCAATAGTTGGTCGAGCACCAAACAAACAAATCCCAGAAACAGAGTAGAAAACAACAGCAGGAAGCCCAGAATATTGAATGTAACAGCACCAACAGTTTAACAATCACACACAGTTCGGCAAATATCCAACAGCAATTGGCCAAGACAGCTTGGCCAGCTTAAATTCTTATGCTGTTTTCAGACAGTCTTTGTTACAATGTTCTGAGATTTCTTTTTGTTTCTTTCTTTCAGTTTCTTAAGAAAACCTTCTCTCCAGGCTCCAAAAATTCTCTTCTTTTTCTAACAGAAGGTCTGCCTTTTTATAGCCTACCCTCAGCACTTTACAGTCTGCTGGACAACTCAGAATTCCCCCTCCCTGCTGTTTTTCCACTCAGCTATTTTAAATAACCAGACCTCCCATGAGATCCCTGAAAGCCCCTCTCTATTTTTGTTGTTAAAGTGTCCTAATCTCTTATTTATTTAGCCAAAGCATGGGCAGTAGGAATATAATCTGACAGCACATGCTGTCCAATTATTTTAATTCCTTAACAGCTGACCATACACATGCTGCCCACAATCTAAACCAAGAGAACATGTTATCCATTTAAAAACCACAGCCTGAACTGCAACTATAACACACCCTCAAATGTTTTTTGATTCAATTTGAACAAATCTCAGGCAACACACTCAGTTCCTAATTGAATTCAACAAAATCTCAGCAGACAAACCAATGACAAAGATCAGATTATCGCCATTCCAAACTGAACTAATTGACGACGTATATCGACTCGACTATACTAATAGTAATACATAATAATCAAGTCGTTCATATAAACAATACGTACAGGGTCCTGAATGGCTTCAGACAACTTTTGTTCAATTACTGGGAACCTATATGAATTAACTATTGGACGACTAATCTAATTGACGAGCATGTATATCACCAGATGTATTCACATACACAGAAGAACAAACGACCAAGTAAAAGGTCTTTGACAGAGATGGAAGGAATTAAGAAAAATACCAGAAAATACCAAACAAACACAACAGAAACATGCTAATAAACTTAATCAGCACGCAAATGAAACATAAAAAGAAAAGAAAAACTTACTGAAAACTTTTAAGAAAAGTCGACCTAGGTCTGAATCAGATTTGGCCTTTTGAAGCCGAACAGACTTTAATCGGGGTGTTCTCAACTGAGAACACCCTGATTGAAGTCTATTAGACCCCAAACCCTCTATGAAACAAGTCAGATTCCCCAGGTTCTGGTGTTCTAGGGTTTGGATCTTCAGATTTGAGATTCTAGGAGTTGTGGGTAGATTCGGACCAAACCAAGCTTGGTTTGGTCACGAGGGAGGTCAGGGGAGTGTCTGGTACGAATATGGTGAGGTTTGGTGTAGGTCAGAGTTCGACTCGAATCTTCAAATGAAGATTCGAGAAACTAGGGACTGATTCGAAGCACAAGGATAGCAGATCCATGTTCAGGGCAGTGAGGTGGTCCTAGGGTGTTAAGGAGGTGGTCACCGGCGTTCATGCCGCCGGCTTTTAGGGTGAGAGTGCATGGGGGCGGCTAGGGTTTGGAACGGGAAGGGGTTGTGTTTGGGACGATGGTGTACAGTGGGGAAGGTGGGGTGTGGTTTGGGGGGCGTGGGGTGTGATGGAGAGTTTATATATGTATTGAGGGTTTAGATCCTGGCCGTTGGATCAAGTGAGATCTATGGCCAGGATCTATTCACTTAGGCAAGACGGTGTCGTTTGGGTGTGATGGTGGGTGAGACCGGGTAAGGGGCATGGACCGGGTCATGTTAACGGGTTTAGAGGAGGGCCTGGATCCGTTGGATCAATGGGGTTGGACGACTTAGATCATCTTGCCTGAAACGGCGTCGTTTGGGTAAATGAGCAGTCTGATCAAGACCGTCCGTTTGAATCAGATCAACGGTTCCAACAGGGATACTGATACGACGTTGTTTGGGGTCCGTGCTTGGGTAGGCCTGGCTTGGACTGGGTCTTGCATTGGCTTTGGGCCTCATTTGGGTCCCAATCCGATTTCTTCACTTCTTTTTTTTTTTTTGATTTTAAAATACAACTAAATTAAAATGAATTTTAAACACCCATTAATCAACACCTAAACAATTATCACACAAATATTAATTTTTTTTTTTAAATGGTTAAATCACAGCCTAGAACAAAAGCTGCATATTTTTGTGAATTTTCTTTTAAAGACCGAATTACGGCCCGATTACACACGGCATACTTATTTTGTATTTTTGTTTGATAAGATTCAATGAAAAAAATGGATAGAAACACAAAGGACTACCAGCACATGTCACGGAAAATCGAAAAATTGTACAGCGAGGTCATTTGTCACTATTTTTGTTTTCTTTTTGAGTGATTGTCCGTGAAGCAAAAATCACGTGCTTACAGCAAGCACACTGAGTTGGTAAAAATTAACGTGTTTTGGGATTCATGTGAAATACAAAGGTTCGGTAAATGTCAATTCATGAGCAAAATACAATAGATAGAGGATGTTGGGTTTGAATGGATCAAGGGTATTTTCTATGATAAGGGTGACAAAGAAAGTGGTCAGTTAACAAACAAGCAAGGTCTTTCGAGTTGAAATCGAAGTTATCATGGGAAGTGAAGGAGCAATCACCCTCAAAGTCAAGGCCGCAAACCAACCACCATGTTTAAACTCACAAATTTTCTTTGGTTGAAACAGGAGCAGGAAATTTTGTTTGTTCCGGAGAGACCCTCCATGAGGAAAGCAGGTGCCGGACAGGTTCAACCGTAAATTCTCAGGACCCTCCTGGACAATGGGACTTAGTTAAAATTCAAAACATTCATGAGTAACAAGATCTAGCATAAGCTCTACCTTGAGGGAATATAAGTTGGCCTTGAAGTTTTCATGCTTAGGATGAGATTCAATTTGAAATTTTCAGGACCCTCATGAAAAATGGGACTTAGTTTAAGACCTCCATTAGATGATGAGATTTAGCATAAGTTTCACCATTAGAAAGTTGAATTTAGCTCTAAAGTTTGCACCCTTAAGATGAGATTTGATTTTAATTTTTAGGACCCTCCTAGATAATGTGATGTAGTTTTAAGACCTTCATAGATAACAAGATTTAGCGGAAGTTATACTTTTAGAAAATATAATTTAGCTTTAAAACTGTCATGCTTAAGATGATATTTAACTGGGAATTTTCAGGACCCTCCTGGATAATGGGATCTAGCTTTTAAATTCTTGGAGATATTGAGTAACATGATTCAATCAACACTCATAGATGTGCCCAGCTACCAAACTGGGGCAGAAAAATTTCATTTGTTTTGTCTGTTTTGTTGAAATCAGGCACCCACCTGAAGAACAAGGGAAGACAACACGAGTTTCAAGAATGGAAAACAGTTCAGGCCCAAGCAATCGGGCACCCACCTGGAGAACCAAGGGAAAAACAATTCAAGTATTGGTAATCAGGATCCCACATGGAGAACAAAGGGAGAAGTAATTCAAGTGTTGGTAATCAGGAGCCCACCTAGAGAACAAAGAGAAAGCAATTCAAGTGTTGGTAATCAGGATCCTACCCGGAGAACAAAGGGAAATCAGTTCAAGTATTGGAAATCAGGAGCCTACTTGGAGAACAAAGGGACCACTTAGAGAACAATGGGAAAGCAATTCAAGTGTTGGTAATTAGGAGCCCACTTGGAGAACAAAGGGAAAGTAATTCAAGTGTTGGTAATCAGGAGCCCACCTGCAGAACAAAGGGAAAACAATTCAAGTGTTGGTAATCAAGAGCCCACCTGGAGAACAAAGGGAAATCAATTCAAGTGATGGAAATCAGGAGCACACCTAGAGAACAAAGGGAAAGCAATTCAAGTTCAGCAATTAGGAGCCCACCTGGAGAACCAAGGGAAAACGAATCGAGGGAAAAGCAGTACAAGTGTTGGAAAATAGGAGCCCACTTGGAGAACAAAGGGAAAGAAATTCGAGTGTTGGTAATCAGGAGCCCACCTAGAGAACAAAGGGAAAACAATTCAAGTGTTAGTGATCAGGAGCCCACCTAGAGAATAAAGGGAAACAGTTCAAGTTTCGAGGAAAAACAGTGCAAATGTTGGTAATCAGGAGCCCACATGGAGAACAAAGGGAAAGTAATGCAAATGTTGGTAATTAGGCACCTACCTGGAGAACAAAAGGAAACAGTTCAAGTTTCAAGGAAGACCTGTTCAAGTTCAGCAATCAGGAGCCTACTTGAAAAACAAAGGGAAAACAAGGCAAGTTTCGGAGGAAAGGAAGGCAATTCAAATGTTGGTAATCAGGCGCCCACCTGGAGAACAAAGGGAAGTAGTTCAAATTTCGAGGAAAAACAGTTCATGTGTTAGAAATCAGGAGCCCACCTGAAGAACAAAGGAAAAACAATTCAAGTTTCAAAGGGAAGGAATACAATTCAAATGTTGGTAATCAGACGCTTACCTGGAGAACAAAGGGAAAACAGTTCAAATTTCAAAGGAAGGCAACACAGGTTTCAAGGGAAAACAGGTCAAGTTTCGAGGGAAAGCCATTCAAGTTTCAAAGGAAGACAGTTCAAGTTTCGGCAATCAAACGCCCACCTAAAGAACACGGGAATACAATTCAAGTATTGACAATCATGCGGCTACCTGGAGAATAAGGGAATTCACTTCAGAATGCAATTCATGTCAGCAACAAAAGAAGCTCGTTACAAGAATGCGAGTCAACAGTTCGAGGTGATCAACAGAAGTTAGTCACAATCCAGAATAAAAAAGAAAAGAAAAAGGGAAGTGAATCCAAAATGCAGAAGTAGAGAAAGATGTGAACTGCTCAAGATGTGGTTGAAGTTACAAGCACTACATGCCCGGTCTTGATCTGAAAAGCTAAAGAAGAACGAGCTAGCACCTGCAGCTAACAAGTGCCAAGGTTCAAATCTAAAGTCTGCATGAAGAACCATTTAAGACTCAAGATCAAGCTTCAGAAGACTTATAGATAGGAATCTTGTAACTCGTAGTTGACATACTTAGCTAGTCTTTTTTATTTTTTGATTTTTGATGTAATAACAGAACCGCAGACCGGAACCTCGGTGGAATGGCACCTCGACCGGCTTTCCACCTCAGTATACCCCATCACTGTTTCTATTTCTGAACTATACGTGGCCTGGTTCCTTTATAGCCAAGGTTATGTAGGTAGCTCAGATACCAGAACTCGGTCACATTCTCCTTTCTTTTAACTTTTGGTCTCCTTAAATAAGGGTAGGGTCAAAAAACCTGTCTAGTCGTTTTTTGTCTGAATATACTTCGTATTTCCAGTCAAAGAGGGGCAGTTGTAGACATGTGATTTTTGACCCTCCCCAAGATTTTTTATAATTTAGCATGTAAATATATAGTTTAGGCCTAACACCTTCTCCCGGGTTAACAGAATTCCTTACCCGAATTTTTGTGTTCGCGGACTGTAAAACAGAGTCAATCTTTGCTCGATTCGGGATTTGAACCGGTGACTTAGGACACCATAAATTATCCCAAGTGATAATTTTGAATTTTATGAATTTTAAATAAAATAATCCCGTTTCGATTGTCCCTTAAATTGGAAAAAACTCCCTTATACCCTTGCGCGGTGGTAAAAAGGAGGTGTGACAGCTCTGACCAGCTGTAGACGTGTGATTTTTGACCCTCCCCAAGATTTTTTATAATTTAGCATGTAAATATATAGTTTAGGCCTAATATCTTTATTTCAACTAATTTTGACTATTTTAATTTATTTCGTCACAAAAATGAAAATTTAAAAAAATATTTATTTTATGTACCTTTCATAAGTTAAAAAAAAAATACAAAAATAGTACCGTATTTATTTTTACATAATCTTGAAAATACAAAAATATATAATAGTTTTATGTTTCAATATAGTTTAGTTTAATTAATTAGAATTTATTTTTACATCATGTAGTATAGTCATCTTATATTAAAGGAATTTAGCTATGATTTTGAATAATAATTTTTGGAGTCTTGTAGCCTAATTTTAAAACCCAACTAGATATGGACCTACCCCAATCTCCTAAATTCATGCTCAATAAGACCAAATTCATACTTCTTTGACCTAAAAAAATCTTTCTTAAAAACCTAGGGACCTAATACACAAAAGACCTAGGGACTATTTTGCAAAATATACAAAACGCTAGAGCGATACCTTATCAGCAAAAAAAACACAAAAAGAATAGCGACCCTTGGAAGCCTTCGGCCAAAAGAATACAAAAAATGACCTAAACGCCTAAGGAATTGATCCGCCGTCTTCAGCAAATCAAGAACACCCCATCGTTCTGCTTCTTCAATCAAACGACCTTCCCCCCCTCGCGACCATCTTCTTCAACCACTCACACACACACGAGGGGTTGAGAACGAAAAATCAGAAGAGCTTCTGGACAGAGAATTTGGGACAAATTTTGGGAATAAAATCGGGGAGGAAGGAAGAGAAACGAGTTTTCTTCTTTCCATTTTTTTTCAATTTTAGTTTCTCTTCAAGTTTCTTTTAAATTCAAAAAAATCAGAAAAAAGTAAAGGTATATCTGGAAGTTCTTCATTTTTGATGTGGTTTTCAATCATGGAATTTAGTTGAAGTTCAAGGTTGATTTTGCTGTGTTTGGTTTCAATTTTGAGGTTTGGTTGCTGCGTACAATTTTGGGGTTTGATTGCTGCGTAGTCGAAGCTTCCGTCCTAGGTATGGCCTGTTGTTCCGATTCGAGTTCGCGGTTTCGAGCTCAAGTGTTCGCCGTATTCTCGGTTGGATTTTGGAGCTAATTTTGTAATTGCCGATTCGAGTTCAGTCCGTTATTGTTTCCGGACAAATAGCGTTCCAATTATGAGGGAAGAATCGATCTTCACTGTATAATACACTTTGCCGTAAGAGCTTGCTCCAAGAACACAAATCTTTTCCACTGATCTGTAGTATGTTTCTCTTCTCACTTCTGTGTTAAACTAAATGAATGATTCTAAAAAAAAACAAATGGTAGCTTGTTTTATATATGGAAAACGCTCAATCTTTGATAAATTATGATTTTTTTTGCCAACACCAGTTCTTGAAAATCTCTTCTTTGGTTAATTCAATTGCTGATTCAAGATTTTAAGTAGTGTTTAGATCGGAGCTAGTTGCCTTGTGTATGTGTTGATGGCTGACAGTAGGCGTTATGATTTTAAGTTTAATATAAACATTGACTAATTTGTTATTATTGGTAGGTGCAATCTTGTTCCTTTGTGCGATTTTTAGAATTTGCCCACTACTTAGATTATTGTGGTATTGTACCTATTTGTGCTATTTTTAAAATTAAGCAAACAAACTCTTTGTTTTTGAATTCTTGGAATGTGAATGCTAATGGTTAATTTTGTATTATAGATTACCTGTTACAAAAAGTGAGAACATGCTGATCGTAAAAAAGGGGTTCTTTTGTACTATTTGTGTATTGATACTAATTTATTATTGTGATTATGTACATGTTCGCGTGATATGATTACGATTTCTAAAATAAACATTCGTAGTTTGCTTTAGGAACGTAGTTAAATCACTACAACTACGGGTACGGTTCCCGTGGCTTAGTTGTGATACATAATTTCAAATTAGTTTTAAATATGAACATCCATAGTTCGCTTTAGTTGAATGCAAATCTTTTGAGGTAATTTGAGGTGAGTCATACATAAATAAAATCCTATAATCTATGGCTCTCATATTAGTTATCTTAACTAGTGTAAAAAATGCCTTGAACTCTCGTAGTTTGCTTTAGGCGCGTTAGTTAAATAATTGTCATAGCTACGGGTACGGTTCCCGTGACGTGGTTGTGACATTTAATATCAAAAAAATTGGGGGTATATTTATGTGACCCGGCTACAATTTAATCTTGTTTATAAAATAAACATGTTGTGGATCATGGGTACGGTTTTCGTGACATGATTCGCAACGTGTAATCAAATAAGTAGTTGTACAACAATCAGATTATTAAAAGCGGTTTAAAAGGAATAAAAATGCACATAGGTTTCAAAGATGTTTTAAAATCAAATAAATATGCCAATAATAACAGTTGAGCGACCGTGCTAAAACCACGGTACCCGGAAATGCCTAACACCTTTTCTCGGGTTAACAGAATTCCTTACCCGGATTTCTGTGTTCGCGGACTGTAAAACAGAGTCAATCTTTCCTCGATTCGGGATTTGAACCGGTGACTTGGGACACCATAAATTATCCCAAGTGGCGACTCTAATTTTTAAATAAATAATCCCGTTTCGATTGTCACTTAAATTGGAAAAAACTCTCTTATACCCCCACTGAGGTAGGAAAAAGGAGGTGTGACAATCAGTTTCGGACGTCCGACCAGGTCATGATGGGATAGTCGACTAGGCTCTGTTTCAGCTGCTTCGAAGCCACCGAGCTTTGTTCATTCAGACCTTGAGTGAAGGCCTGCATTGGCCAGTCGTCGGAGACTGGTGGTAATTCCATTCGTTCCATTTGAAAGCGAGATAGGAACTCTCGCAACATCTCATTCTCCCTTTGCTTGATCTTGAAGACGTCGGATTTTCTTGTTGCTACTTTGATGGCACCGGCATGTGCCTTTATAAATGAATCTGCCAGCATGGCAACCGAGTCTATAAAGTTAGGATGTAGGTTGTGATACCACATCATGACCCCTTTCAAGAGTGTTTCCCCGAACTTCTTTAGCAAGACGGACTCGATCTCGTCGTTCTTTAGGTTGTTGCCCTTCACTGCACAAGTGTAGGCAGTGACGTGCTTATTGGGGTCGGAGGTTCCGTTGTACTTCGGAAGGTCCGACATTCTGAACTTCTTCGGAATGGGTTTCGGGGCCGCTTTCTGCGGGAACGACTTTTGTATGAATTTCTTTGAATCCACACCTTTCAGGATCGGGGTGCACTCGGAATTTGGTCGATCCTGGAGTTGTAGGCCTCGACCTTCTTGTCGTTGGCTTCTATCTTCTTCTCGCCCGATTTGATCCATCTCGTGAGGTCCTCGAGCATCTCTACGATGGCAGGGTCGGCTGCCGACCCGTTGTTGCTTGATCTCTCCGGTACCTGCTTGGCTGGGGAAGCCGTCCCTGGGGCTACTGTGCTGGGAGTTTTTTGGTGACTTTACAGCTGCGCAATCGCCAGCTGTTGTGCCTGCAACATTTCAAAAATAACGTGAAGACTAACCTCCCGTTCTTCCCATGCTGAATTTTTTGGGCTTCTTGTTGGTCTCCTTGGGGCACGCTCCTGTTAGTGTGGGAGCTTACATCGACGTGTTGAGTATCGCGTGAGACCGCGTCCACGGGAATTGGTTCTGGTGCGTTCTCAGGGTTTCGTGGTGGTATACCAACACCTGGAACATCCACACCATTCTCTCCATGGTTCTCAAGATTGTTGTTTACTAAGTCAGACATTTCAACCTGAAATCAAAGATCTTGGGCAAGAAAAAATATGAAATATAACTTGCGGTGTGTAGTAAAACCAGCAAGAAAATAATCACTATTATTTTTATCTCCACAGTGGGCGCCAAACTATTTACCGTAAAAATAATAATAACAATTAAATTAAATTTTGTGGTTCTAAAAATACGTGATCTATTTTTATGCTAGTTGTTAGGACAATAGATGCTAAGTGAGGTACTTGGAATCAAGATATGAGCTTAAAACAAGATGTTAACCAAACCGAATGGCCGTCGATCGAGACCTCGAGCTTGCCGAGGGTAGTTGATGGAGACTAACAGTTATAAATAGATCAATGACGCCTCTTTATGGCCAATAATAAGCGATAAATGAAGAATAATAAAAAGCACACAATGGATATGAATATTAAATGCAAATAAAGAGGTCGGGAGAATGTGTTAAAGAGCAGAGAGAATGTTCTTGAGTATTTAGTATTGAGCAACATGTTCCTATATAATGACAAGGATCCCCTTTATATATGAGGGGGAATCCCAACATAGTACAAATGCATTAATTACAAAGATATGGGGCTGATACAGTCATTTAATGCCTTGATTCGCTTTTTTGACTAGTCCACTAGACTTGGCCAACTATATGTACGCGCCTTGGGAACTTCACCTTGATCCGCCGAGACCACTAATTTGCATTGCCTCAATTTCTTCCCAAATTTGTAGGTAGGCAACTTTAACTTGTCTTCAATCAATTTCATTACTTTTTCATGATACAACCTATATGGTTTCTCAAATCGTCCACAAAGCTCACCTTCATTCTCGTGACAGTCAGGTCAACTTTCTTGACTAATTCAAATTCAAATCCCAATACCACTACCCTACCGGTAGTAAAGAAAAAAATTCTCCACATAATATTGTAAGGATCACACATATGTAGTTTACCTCGCAGGTGATAACCCACATGTTTAGCTTCAAACTGGCATCTCACTATGACCTTTCATAGTCATAACTATTAGGCCATCAATTAATCTTTCTGAGTTTGGACTCATCAACAAGACATGAAAATTTTAATTTGTCCCACAATTTCACAACAATGAAAGATCCTTCAACACATTCATAACTCGAGACTCTACGTCAAAATCGAGATAGGAGTCATATACTCAAAATTCTTCTTTTTTTTTTCACTTTCAAACCATCTGAACACATCCTGCAGTCATCTCGTACTCATCATATCACCATATAACCGCTCATCGAGCCACATATTTCAACTCATACGGGTACTACCGGACATATAAGTTCAATACACATGTTGTTACAACTGAAACTACCGAGCGTAAGCTGCAGTCTACACCTAGCCTCAAGTCCTCCAGATTGGCCCATTACCTAAACACAAATTACACATCTCGAATCTCGTTCATGGAATTACAAGCCTTTAATGCACAACTGATACCGAGCGATCACATGCACACACACATGCGTGTAAGGAATTCAAAGAGTTATATTTCAAAGCTGAATCAATTCCGCACGACAAAGAAAGAAAGATGGAAAGTTTATCCTAAATGTCCTGTAGTCTCTCGAAGATAGGTATAGACGTCATCATACCGATCCACAAGACTCTACTAGACACTTGCTCATAACTTGTAGAACCTATGAACCTAGAGCTCTGATACCAATCTGTCACGACCCAAAATCCAACTAGTCGTGATGGAACCAAACCCATCTCGCTAGGTAAGCCAACTCATCAAGTCCAATACAAATATAACATACTGAAGAAAAATAAATGATCTCTTATACACCTCCCAAGGACTGATAGTACAAATCACGAGCTTCTAAGAGTAGAATTTACAAAACTGATATGAAACAAATACATCTTCTGTTTGAAAAGTTACATAAAAAGAGTTTAATGAATCTAAGGCTACCATGAACAAGAGGCAGCTACAACAGGGACGCCAGTACATTTTCCAAGTCATCTCCCATCGAACACAGCAACGTCGACATCCGAAATCTGCACGCAATATGCAGGAAGTGTAGTATGAGTACAACCGACCCCATGTACTCAAAAAGTAACAAACCTAAACTTAGGTTTAAAGTAGTGACGAGCTTGTACCAAGGTCAGAGTCTACACCAATATCCAGTAACATCTCATAACAATATAATTAAAGCATCACAAGGAATAACTCAATAAGAAAATGCCCAGCTCGTTCACAGTTCCAAAAAAAAATATTTTCTTTTCAAGTATAATAGTAAAACTCAATTCTTTACACTGAAATCACCAAAATATGTGTAAGTCTAAAAACTATGATCTTTCCCATAAAACTTTCTTTCAAAATAGGAGATTTTATTTTTCAAATGGCATGAGGAAAGCACATCTCTATGCCTATATTTCAATGTGCATGCCAATGCAATGTAAAATAGTGACCAAAACCATATGCATACTCTCAGAGTATCAATTCACTCAGTCCTCCCTGTCACTCAGTCCTCCCAGTCACTCAATCCTCACAATCACTCAATCCTCCCAAGTCACTCGGCACTTGCACTCGACACTTGCACTGTGCTCACTGGGGGTGTATACAGATTCCGGAGGGACTCCTTCAGCCCAGGTGCTATAACAAGCCATCTCGTGGCATAAATCAATCAGGCCCTCGGCCTCACTCAATCATAAATCAGTAATAACAGGCTGCGGCGTGCAGCCCGATCCCATAATCATCCTCACAATTAGGCCCTCGGCCTCACTCAGTCATCAATCTCTCCAGTCTCTCGGGCTCAAAATGTCATGAAAATCAGCCCAAAAATGATGATATAATGTATCAATAATAATAGCTGAAACTGAGATATTATATGAATAAATGAATATGACTGTTACACCCTATGTTTTCGTATGTTAGAGTATCCGTAAGTCAATTGATGTAAGCTCAGAAATGAGATCAACTTTGAAAGTACGTAAAGTAAGTTAACCCTTTTATAATGGAGGTTACAAATCTTTATGATCATGAATAACGAGTACCAAAAGGGTTGGAAAGCTTAGGCGCTAAATGAATTAAAGAAAATAAGTTTCGCCGAATGTCGACAAGTTTGGAATGTTATAACCTATACTTTTGGGGTAAGACAAGGGTTATTAACATGATGATGAAATTATGTTATGAGTTAGTCTAGTCGTATGATAGTCGTGTGATATGTTTTTAAGTCAAGCAAGTTGTGGAACAAAAGTTGGAAAAGGTCATCACAAGTTACATTCAAGAATGAGTTGAAACTTATGCTAAATGTAGCTGAGCTTTTCTTCCAACATACTTTGAATCAAGGGATGATCTACATATGAAATTGAACATCTATGAGTCTAGTTTTCAACTCATTAAACCGTTTATCAATACGATCTCAGAGTATAGAGATATTCGCATTTTCGCGAGACCGCGCAGCTAGTAGGTGCATCACCTACTTGCCAAAAAGAGAGGCCTCAACTAAGTCGGTCAAGAGGGGACTTTTAAGGGATTATAGACTCCGTTATTTTACCTATCTTTCAGATCAGGAAAACCTAATTGAACCCCTGCAACTCCTCCCCAAAAAACCCACACAAACCCTAGGGTATTCCGGATGTTACGACGCGATTCTAGTGCTAAAAAGTTCGGACAGCTTGCTAGTTTCTCTTTCTCCTTCTTGTAGCCGTGTTGAGGAACTTATTTTTGATGAAAAAGGACTAGGTTTCGTGGGTTATACTCAGTACAAGTTAAGTTTATGCTTCTCCTTCCATTATCTATGCGTTTGCGAGTTGTAACTCGATCGTAAAGAATAGACCTAGTTAGTTTCGAAAGAATGGTATGTTGTTTGTTCTTGTGTAATGGTTGGTTGGTTGTAAACTTATTTCTAAGTTGAATTCATGGCCGGTTTATTGGATAAGAGGTATAATGATGTACTTTCGGTTGTATTTCCCAATTTGAAAGAAAAGACAAGTCGAAACGTGTTTAAGTAAACTGAAAAATTATTTTTGAGTTGATGAACTTGTGGGAATATTTTTGGGCTGTTTCGTGTTGGTATTGGGTTGTCTCTTTTACTAATATTTTTATGGAGTTGAGAGGAGGAAGGTTGTGGAGAAACACCACATAATGACAAGGTTGTTTGTTGGTCGTTTGTCGTAACATTTTCGGGTTGGTTGACACTATTATGATTGTCGTGTTGTGTATGAAGTGATAGGGGTATGTTGGGCTGTTTGTGATTGTTTTGACTAGTGTGAAGTCATATATATAGGGGAGGTTCTGTCCGTTTCATTGTAAATAGGTTGTGGTCGATACATAATAGTTACGACGCTTAAATGATAACGGGAGTGTCATTTCTCTTATTGTAGACTAAGGAGCCGTGAAATTGCATAGCTTGAGGTTGGGAAGAATATACAAGGTATGTTAAGGCACTTACTTCTTTCTTTTGGCATGATCTAAAGTGACATGAACATAAACGGTACGCTAATTCATAACGGATCTACTCCTAGAAACTAAGGTTGTCCATGTTGTTCTTTCCTTATAAAGTTATTCTAAACAAGTGTGTATGATCCTTAAATCCCACTAAGGTTCATATTGATGGTAGGGATGTCCATAATGTTAATCGAAGGTGCAATGACCTTACATCACTCCGAAAGGGTTAGAACGTGATTCCATGAGTCGAGCATGCATTATATATATGTATCTATTTTACTCTACCGAGCCGCGCTATAGTCGGCCGGGTATGGCACCTATTGTGCAACCACTGATCAGTTGGGTTTACCGAGCTTCACGTGGCCGGGTACGATTCTACCGAGCCTTATGATGGCCGGGTACGTTTTTACCGAGTCCTCTTTGAGGCCGGGTACGATATGATGATGATGATGCCCATAGAGGCGAATGTTTTTAAAAAGTTCATGTATATATATGTATTATGCATTTCATGTCAGTAGCCCCTAGAGGCACTCAGATGTTACAGGTTGTATCTCCTCTATCTCTCTTTACATTACTATTCTTGTTTATGCTTTCCTGCTTTACATACTCGGTACTTTATTCGTACTGACATCCCTTTTGCCTGGGGATGCTGCGTGTCATGCCCGCAGGTCCCGATTGATAGGTTGACAGTCCTCCTACTAGGCTATCAGCTCAGCGAAGGTGTTGGTGCACTCCACTTTCTCCGGAGTTGCCTAGTTGGTCAGTATGCTTTGAATATATATTGATTGGTATGGCGGGGCCCTGTCCCGATCTTTATGATTTTATGTACTCTTAGAGGCTTGTAGACAGATGTCAGGTGTAGGGACACTTGTATGGCCTTGTCGGCCTATGTTTTGAGTTTACAAATGGTCATGTGGGCCTTATAGGCCCGTATGTCACCTATATAAGTTTGTATATCATTTTGAGTCTTCATATGTTGAGTATTCCCTTATGTTTTATTCTTGTTATCACATGACCGGTTTTCTGGCTCATTTACTCATGATAGTATGATAAGAAAGATTTGTTACGTTGGTACTCGGTTGAGTAAAGCACCGGGTGCCCATCGCGGCCCTCTGATTTAGGTCGTGACAAAAGTGGTATCAGAGCAGTTCTGTCCTAGGGATTGTACAAGCCGTGTCTAGTAGAGTCTTGTTTATGGGTGTGTAGTGCACCACACTTGTAAGCAGGAGGCTACAGGGCATTTAGGACTGTCACTCTTTCTTCTTATTCTAGATCGTGTGGTAGAGCTCTGTTGTAAGAATTCAAACTCCTAAATTCGACTTTAGTCGTAATACAACGATACCTACATTTAAAAAGATGGTTGGTAAAAGATTGTATGTGGTTGTGAAAGAGTTGAGTTAGAGGAGCTCGATTTTGCAAGATGCATATGATGGGTAAATATAAGGTCTTCAGTAGATCATGTGTGTATTAAGAAGTGTAAGCTTCTCGATAAGGAGCCTTAAGGCAAAGAATATCTATCCACCCCTAAAGGCAATGAAAGATTCAAAAGATAGATACAAGCTTCAACAAGTAAAAGGAGCAAGATGGGAAGGGTACATGGCACCTAGTTAATAAAGATTATCGGTATTTTCATCTCCGGCAGAAAAATATAAGCATTGTAAGTTACCCTCAACAGTAACAGAGGTATGTATAATTGACCATACCCATCTCAGTTATACCCTATTGGGGGCTAACATGTGTAGATTAAGAAAAGGACGAGATATCAGGATCCGGTTGGGGTTAGGATAACCCATAATGGTGAATTGATTGTTTGTGTTAGTTGACAATTTCTGAAGGATAATGCAAATGTGCTAATAAATCTCCTTGTGAGATACCTAGATGTCGCACTCTAAAATAGTACATCTTGATATGAGTACTATAAAGATAGCCACTGGAAGTCTTGAAGGGATAAATATTACCTTAGCATGGCTCGTGTCCCTAGGAGAGAAAATTTTAGGCATCCCGAAGAGCCAGTGAGATGAAGCAATGGGAGCTAAAAGCAAAAGAATGTCTTGTTGATGTTTTCAAAATAAAGTGATAGACATAAATGTTAGTAGGAAAATAAGAATAGAGTTAATGAAGAATTATGAGTAAGATGTCCACATGGATGACAACGGTGGAAAAAAAATGATGATGAAAATGACAGAATTATAGAGTCTATAGTTAAGTGAAGGAAAATGATGAGAGGTGACAGGCCTTGAAACAACAAAGGAGTATAGGCCATAAAGTCATATCTTCTTTTCGAGAAATAAGTTCGCAACTCTAACGCGATTACCAGCAGGAAAAGATATACCCCAGAGTAGTAGAAATCAGTATGGGCTGGTAAACAAGATAAACTAAACGTGAACTAGGGACTAAATGATATGATAATAGTCGGCATCATGAGAATTTCAGAGGTTGCGTTCCGGCAATAATAGAATGGATGACAAAAGAATGCCCTTTAATGGTCATTCAGGAAGTTGCTTCCCTAAAGCAAGTAATATGAGCAAAGTTAAGATTAAGGGACTATGTGCGCCAGTTACACTAAGTGTCATCCTCGCGAGCAAGGAATTTTACTATCCTTGGTACAAAAAGCATTATCACAAGGCGAGTAAGGGTAATCGATGATGTGAAAAGACGTCAAATATATAGAGGTAAAATATCTATAGGTAGATCGTCGTAGCTCCAGCTCTTAGTACTCCTCTAAAGGGGGAATATGGAGTGATGTGGCATGAAGTCAGAATTTAGTGGTTCTACTAATCATGGAGTGGTAGAAGAATAATGCGGTAATGTGAAAAAGGGATGAGATTGTACTTATTCAAAGCCTACAGATATGCTACGATATTAGTGCATTATACAAACACGATGTCAAAGAAAGGAAGTAAGTGTTCCTACCCAAAATGTCATTGATAGATCAGAGGCCAGTGCATGAGGTAAGTTAAAACAAAGGAAAAAAAACGTCAAGGGTGATACTTGAGAGCATACGAGTTACAAGGAATTCCAGTGTTCGTGGGCACTATGATAAGCCAAGTATCCATGTAGCAAGTGGCAGAACGACCAGAAAAAGTAATTATTTACATTTAAAGACAGTTGAGAATGCACAAAAGGGAATCTAAAGTGCTAGCAAGTTAAAGGAAGGTTCTGAGTAGAATAAATAAATATGTGTAGGTCGCAAGAGAAAGTATAGTAGAGTGAAAAGATTTTGGGTAGATGTGAGTAAGGGTGAGAAAAGGTGAGTTAGAAGCTGATAAGAATAGGTAAGACCTCGGTATTAAGCCTATCAAACTAGAGAGCTGATGGTTTATATATGTTATAAAAGGCTCAGTATAGCTTGAATTAACACGGAGGAGTCTAAGACTAGGAGCATATAGAAGAGATGGAATGCTCCTCTGGTCATAATGTAAGGGTGTAATAGTGGCAAATTATAAAAGGATGATATATAGGCCTTCATTTGAGTATGATTCAAAGAGAAGGGATTTCATGGATGGCACGGGACTAGGATACCCCCATAAGACGAATCACATTGGGATGCTATGAAATACGGTTATTGAAGTATAGTATTGTCCCTAGGTGGATTAGGAAAACCACTTCAAATGTTCCCCGATGAGACGTGAGACTTGTGGCAATGTATTACGTAAGAGGTTTCAAGTTATCAGTGGTGGATTATAGATTAACATTAAGGTAAATCAATAATAGATGGATAAAGATTCCAAAGTATGAGAGGAGATTATGATGTCATTCTTTAGATGAACAGTAATAAGGATTATACATATAGGATAAGCGGTGAGAGAGTAACCTGGAGTTGGGTGGCAGACCTCGATAATAGTAAACCGAAGTAAGAGTTATTGTATAATATGACCTACCTAGTTGTATTAAAGCCATAAGCATAGATAACTGAGGCTATGAAACAAGATATAGCAAAAGTCGTAAGTTTAACAAAGTACCGAGTGAAGAACTTCAGTATACCCATAGATGCCCAGACGGACAACATATCAAGCTTTGTATATGTTTACAACGTGCTACCAAGAGATTGGATAAAAGCTGGAGGAAAAAAAAGAGTCGCATAGGTGCACATACAAGGTAAGAGTCGTACAGGCGGCATGACAAAAAAGAGCAACAGTTACGAGATTGGAAGGGGTCCGACCACAAGTCGTGGTATGAGAAGGAGGACTAAAGGGGGAATACCCTAGACTTTGGATTTATTCAAAGAATAGTTGCCTACATGGCTAGAAGAGTATTAAAGTGTTCACAAGAGCTATGGGTTATGAAAATGATAAGTGGATCAGTCAACATTCGAGGACGAACGTTCCAAAGGGGTGAATGATGTCACACCCTATGTTTTCGTATGTTAGAGTATCCGTAAGTCAATTGATGTAAGCTCAGAAATGAGATCAACTTTGAAAGTACGTAAATTAAGTTAATTCTTTTATAATGGAGGTTACAAATCTTTATGATCATGAATAACGAGTACCAAAAGGGTTGGAAAGCTTAGGCGCTAAATGAATTAAAGAAAATAAGTTTCATCGAATGTCGACAAGTTTGGAATGTTATAACCTATACTTTTGGGGTGAGACAAGGGTGATTAACATGATGATGAGGTTATTTTATGAGTTAGTTTATTCGTATGATAGTCGTGTGATATGTTTTTAAGTCAAGCAAGTTGTGGAACAAAAGTTGGAAAAGGTCATCACAAGTTACATTCAAGAATGAGTTGAAACTTATGCTAAATGTAGCTGAGCTTTTCTTCCAACATACTTTGAATCAAGGGATGATCTACATATGAAATTGAACATCTATGAGTCTAGTTTTCAACTCATTAAACCGTTTATCAATACGATCTCAGAGTATAGAGATATTCGCATTTTCGCGAGACCGCGCAGCTAGTAGGTGACAAGTAGGTGTATCACCTACTTGCCAAAAAGGGAGGCCTCAACTAAGTCGGTCAAGAGGGCACTTTTAAGGGATTATAAACTGAGTTATTTCACCTATCTTTCAGACCAAGAAAACCTAATTGAATCCCTGAAACTCCTCCCCAAAAATCCCACACAAGCCCTAGGGTATTCCGGCTGTTACGACGCGATTCTAGTGCTGAAAAGTCCGGACAGCTTGCTAGTTTCTCTTTCTCCTTTTTGTAGCCGTGTTGAGGAACTTATTTTTGATGACAAAGGACCAGGTTTCGTGGGTTATACTCAGTACAAGGTAAGTTTATGCTTCTCCTTCCATTATCTATGCGTTTGCGAGTTGTAACTCGATCGTAAAGAATAAACCTAGCTAGTTTCGAAAGAATGGTATGTTGTTTGTTCTTGTGTAATTGTTGGATGGTTGTAAACTTATTTCTAAGTTGAATTCATGGTCGATTTATTGGATAACAGGTATAATGATGTACTTTTGGTTGTATTTCCCAATTTGAAAGAAAAGACAAGTCGAAACGTGTTTAAGTAAACTTAAAAATTATTTTTGAGTTGGTGAACTTGTGGGAATATTTTTGGGCTGCTTCGTGTTGGTATTGTGTTGTCTATATTACTAATATTTTTATGGAGTTGAGAGGAGGAAGGTTGTGGAGAAACACCACATAATGACAAGGTTGTTTGTTGGTCATTCGTCGTAATATTTTCGGGTTGGTTGACACTATTATGGTTGTCGTGTTGTGTATGAAGTTATAGGGGTATGTTGGGCTGTTTGTGATTGTTTTGACTAGTGTGAAGTCATATATATAGGGGAGGTTCTGTCTATTTCATTGTAAAATAGGTTGTGGTCGATACATAATAGTTACGACGCTTAAACGATAACGAGAGTGTCATTTCTCTTATTGTAGACTAAGGAGCCGTGAAATTGCATAGCTTGAGGTTGGGAAGAATATACAAGGTATGTTAAGGCACTTACTTCTTTCTTTTGGCATGATCTAAAGTGACATGAACATAAACGGTACGCTCATTCATAACGGATCTACTCCTAGAAATTAAGGTTGTCCTTGTTGTTCTTTCCTTATAAAGTTATTCTAAACAAATGTGTATGATTCTACCGAGCCTTATGATGGTCGGGTACGTTTTTACCGAGTCCTCTTTGAGGCCGGGTACGATATGATGATGATGATGCCCACAGAGGCGAATGTTTTTAAAAAGTTCATGTATATATATGTATTATGCATTTCTTGTCAGTAGCCCCCAGAGGCACTCAGATGTTACAGGTTGTATCTCCTCTATCTCTCTTTACATTACTATTCTTGTTTATGCTTTCCTGCCTTACATACTCGGTACTTTATTCGTACTGACATCCCTTTTGCCTGGGGATGCTGCGTGTCATGCCCGCAGGTCCCGATTGATAGGTTGACAGTCCTCCTAGTAGGCTATCAGCTCAGCGAAGGTGTTGGTGCACTCCACTTGCTCCGGAGTTGCCTAGTTGGTCAGTATGCTTTGGATATATATTGATTGGTATGGCGGGGCCCTGTCCCGATCTTTATGATTTTATGTACTCTTAGAGGCTTGTAGACAGATGTCAGGTGTAGGGACACTTGTATGGCCTTGTCGGCCTATGTTTTGAGTTTACAAATGGTCATGTCGGCCTTATAGGCCCGTATGTCACATATATAAGTTTGTATATCATTTTGGGTCTTCATATGTTGAGTATTCCCTTATTTTTTATTCTTGTTATATCATGACCGGTTTTCTGGCTCATTTACTCATGAGAGTATGATAAGAAAGATATGTTACGTTGGTACTCGGTTGAGTAAAGCACCAGGTGCCCGTCGCGGCCCTCTGATTCGGGTCGTGACAATGACTGAGTATGAAATATCAACGAAATCAGTGAGATGAAAGTAATAAATGACCACTATGGGTTCCAATAGTATCGACATAAAGCCTAAACATGATATCTAGCATGATATACAGCTCAATTTACTTATCACATGGTGAAAACACAGATATCATCAAAGTAGGACCACTATACAGTGTCCTGGAAACAATAGAGTCACCATTCCCAGGGTGCATGCCCACACGCCCGTCACCTAGTATGTGCGTCACCTCAACATCAATTACATAACAACATAATTCGGGGTTTCATACCCTCAACACTAAGTTTAAAAGAGTTACTTATCTTGAACAAGCCAACTCCAATGTCGAGTAAGATAACAATACTCTGGAAATTCCATTATATGCGTATCAACCTTTGAACGCCTTCCAATCTCCTCAATTTCAAGCCAAACGATTCAAAACTAGTCAAACAACGTCCAAATTAATCAAAATATACTCCAATTCTTACAATTTAACAATTTATGAAAATTCCCAACTCCGCTCAAAAATTTGACAGTGGGGACCACGTCTCGGAATCCGATGAAACTTACAAAATCCGACAACCCATTCAATTACGAGTCCATCCATACTAATTTTACTCAAATCCGACTCCGGATCGATGTTCAAATCTTGAAAATTCATTTTTATGGAATTTTAGAAAATTCCTCCATTTCTCTTGAAATATCAATAATCTAACCCCAAAAATGAAGATTAATTCATGGAATATAATCACAAGGGAGTTAAGAACACTTACCCCAAGTTTTGTGGTGAAGTTTGCCTCTGAAAATTGCCCAAACCGAGCTCCATAACTCTAAATGTGTAAAAATGGCCGAAACCCCCGTTTTATAGCATTTTACCATTCGGGCGCCATAGGTGGCGCGGGCGCTGCCTATGACGCTGGTTCCAGTAGCGAAAAACAACCTCGGTGCCAGGGATAGCGCCCAGCTCTACCCTGGGCGCTGACGATGGGAAATTATTTTTCCCCGACACGAAAATCGGTATAACTCTCTCATACGATGTCCGAATTCGACGATTCTTTTTGCTATGGCTCCGAAATTTTGATACGGATCTGATTCTTCAGTCAAATCAGAATTTGGAGCTCATTTTCTTAATGTGATACCACTTATTCTTGAAGAACGCATTGAAACATTCTTGAAATGCCCAAATCCAACTCCGTTACCCATCCGAAATTCACCCGAGGCCCTCGGGACGTCAACCAATTATATCAAAAATGCCTAAAACATTGTACAAACTTAGTTGATGTTTCAAATTAGATCAAACCCCAATAAAATATAAATCACACCCTAGTTCAAGCTTCACGACAACTAGCGAATTCCAAATTCTACATTCGATGCCGAAACCAATCCAATCAATTCGGAGTGACTTTAAATTTTGCACACAAGTAATAAATAACATAAAGAAGCTATTCCAATTTTTGAAATTGAATTTCGATCCCGATATAAAAAAGTCAACTCTCGGTCAAACTTTCATATTCCATTTTTTCCAACTTTTATCAAAATGCTTCAATTTATTCTACGGTCTTCGAAATAAATATACGAACACACTCCTAAGTCTAAAATAATCACATAGAGCCATTGAAACCATTAAAACTCCATTCCGGAGTCATTTGCACAAAAGTCAAACTCCGGTCAACTCTTTAAACTTAAGCTTTGAACCTTAAATTTCATTCTTTCAAACTAATTCCGAAATAACTGAAAATCAAAAACAACAATTCACACAAGTCATAATACATTGTATGAAGCTATCCAAGACTTCAAATAGTAGAACGGAGCATAAGTGCGCAAAATGACCGGTTGGGTCGTTACATTCTGCTTCTACCCTAAAGTCTCTACCTCTTTCATCTTAGCTTCCTTGCGAAGATGCTCGATCTTTTTGGCCTTCTGCTGAACCTGCAGGATCGAAGTATTAGTCGCTATCCCTGAATCGACACACCAAACTTCTAAGAAAATTCATCATTACCTGCTTGATCAAGTCAATCTGCTCTATGTGAGCTTTGGCCAGTTCAGCTCGGAGGTCCTTGATCTCTTCTTCTTTTTGCCCATTGAAGAGTTTGAGGGCTTCTCTCTCCTTTGTGAGCCTTTTAAGATCGGCCTCACACCGGTTCAGCTCGGCCCAGGATTTGGAAAACGCTTCCCGATGAAGCTTCACGACCTATGGAGAAAGGAAGGAAATCAGGCAAAAGGAAATAAAGGCAAATGTAAAACTAATAACGGGCAAATGTAAATCTACTTGGTTCACGAGTCGCTGAGCCTCATCAAAAATGATTGATGCATCCAGATCAGAAACATCATCGACCCCCGTGAAGCAGCCATGAAATAAGTCATCCCCTTCGTGAGTCGTTCCCACATTGGGGGTCTCCATAGCATGGGCCTCCTGAAATTTGCCCACAGAAAATATCGGGAGGGGAGACCAATCATCAATGTTGATTTCCCCAAGCAAGACACTTGAGGAGATCTCTCCTTCTCGGAGGGCCTCAGAACGGGACCCTTCAGGCAAATCCGCCGATTGTTCATCACGACGGATAGGTACACTCGCCGATTGTTCGTCACAACGGGAGATATCTTCAGCCTCCAATGACTCGGGGACTTTTCTCGGACCATCTTTCGAGATCTCCTCGGTCCGAAGATGAGCTTTCTCAACCATCACCGGCTTAGCTGCCTTTGAAGCTTCGGCATTCCCCCTATTTCAAGCCACCAGCTCATAGTCAGCATCTTCTTTCTCCTCTTCTTCATCTCGTAGTTTCTGGGCTACGTCGGCAGATAGAGCGGCAGTGTCATTCTTCGACTTACGAGCCTTGCTCTTTTTAAGATTTGGAGTACCGGAAGGCGAGACCCTTCTCCTCTTCTTATCTTTAGCCGGTTTTGGGGCCGCCTCTTTCCCAGGTGGGGGAGGCCTCATGACAACATTGTCCCCGAGACCAGTATGAGGGGAAATCAATTAACATAAAAAATAAATATTTCACAGAAGGGCATAAAACACAGATAGAGATGCTTACCGTGATCTTTCGCCTCCCATCGGCCCCTTGCCAAATCGTGCCACGAGCACTCAGCATACAAAGTAGTCGAAGCCAATTTTCAAACCCAGCCTTCAAGGTTTAGGATTGCACCAGGCACCCAAGAAACCGTTGCGTCATAGGAAAGGATGTCAATACAGAAAGGCAAAAGAAACAAAATGGTAAACGAAAGCTATATGTGGGTTTGTACTTATGCTTTATGTTCCACTCTTTGGGGAAAGGCATCTTCTCGTTCGGAATTATGTCAGAAGTCCTCACTCAGACAAACCGGCCCATCCATGCTCGGTCCTTGTCCTTCTCTATGCTCGAGAAAAGCACCTTGGTAGCCCGACGCTGAAGCCTTATTAGTCTGCCTCGTTAAAGACAAGGACTGTACATTCTAATGAGATGATCAAGGGTAAAAAGCATTCCCTTGACTTTGCTCACGAAGAATCGAAGCAAAATAACAATGTTCCAGAAGAAAGGATGGATCTGGCCCAGGGTTATTTGGTATTGACTGCAGAAATCGAGAATAACGGGGTCAACGGGACCCATCGTAAAAAGGTAATTGTAAACACTCAAGAACCCTTCCACGTGGGTGGTGATGTCCTCTTCGGGGGTCGGAATCACCACCTCTTTGCCTTTCTAGTGGCAATCCTTTTTCACCTATTTCAGGTTACCCTCATTTATCGAGCATATATATCTCGACATCAGATCACTTCGGCCAAGGACCGACGAGGTTTTCTCGATCTTGAAATCGGAAGTAAGATCGCACACCCCGGGAACGCACTCCTCGATGCGTGGCTCCACCAGGGTTTTATTGCCGGCCGGATGCGATGAAGAAGTTTTCTCCTTTTGGGGAACAATTTTTGATGTTCTGGCCATTTTGGTATAGATTCAGGAAAGGAAGAAGATGAGATTTATAGTTTTGAAGAAAGATTGGTAACGATGCCCAGAAATTGTGCAAGAGCGGAGAGGCTAAATGAGATGTGAAGAGCTTTGGAGACTTTCAGAAACACTTGAAAAACTCGGAAGGATTCATAAGATTAGTACAAGAAAATTTCAAAGTAGAGTTTAAAGAAGTAAGAAAAAGTCCTATTTAAGGATTTACGGCGATGGTTCAAGAGCACTAGTCATAAGAACGACGTCATAATTGGTCAAAGTATAAAATCGAAGACTCAGTTCGTTTCTTCTCATTACACTCCAAGAAACGAGGGGACTATCTGTATAGGGTAAAATCGGGCTTGCCCAGTTTTGCTATTTAATCGAGTTCAGGGGATTACGTCGATGGTCAACCTCGCAATGGATCGGGCTATAGCACCAAGACGAGGTGTCGAGTTCAAGAATCGAGATGTCCTTCGAGACCGAGGCTAGCAGTAATCGAGACAAAGTATGACCAACTTTGAGTGAAGTGCGATAACGGAAAGGCGATATATCTGTAATCGGTCGAAGATCACGGCGGAAATCCCGGAACAGATTAAATAAAGGGCGGTTATTTGTGCCAATCATGGGATTTACTTCCATAATTAGAATTGTACCATAATTAGGATTCCTCTAGTATATAAAAGGGAGTCCTCATCATTTGTAAATGACTACATTCACGAATATCAAAGCAATATAATATCTCTCAGCTTACTTGCTTTAACTATTCTTGCATAACTAGCTCGAGGGTGTCCAAGCTCGAGGGCTCTATCCAAATGCTGGTTTGCTTTATATCATTGTCAATTTCGCATCATTTATCTTTACGTTTATCAATTGTTATTAGGTAAAATCACATATCCTTAAAACCACATTATAAGTTTAATTGTTATTCAAATTTTAGGGCAAACACCTTTCTTTTTGTAAATCTTCTTCACTTTAAACTTCTTTGTCATAAGTTTGAAGTAGTGGCCAATATCTAAGAACTCAAGAGGATGAGTGTACCATTATAAAGAAGTAGAGCTAGAATTTATATTTGACGGATTTAACATTAGACTCTTATCATGAATGAACCAACAATACTTTTGAAATTATCGGTTGAAAATTATATTATTTTTGCAATTTTGGTGAGCTTCACACATATATCTATACTCCGTGCCAAAAATAAGGCCGATAGAAGTGAAATTTGAACCGTCGATTTCATTTGTAGAAGTGCACCTAATATTCATTGCACCATAGGACACTTTTGAACTCGTGCGCGCACACATATATTTGAGTAATTTAAAAAAATAATAATATTGTTGTATATAGTCTAAGAGAGGAACATGGGTTTACATTAACCCATACTGTATTACTTAGATATGCCCCTGGTTTAAAGTTCAATAATATCAGCTCAAAACTTCACACAATGGATATGAATTGCAACAATAACAGTTTGAATTGTCATAAACTCATAGGTAAACTTCATATCTCGGGTTTGAAGTGTCAATAGCCGTAGTTCAAACTTCAGACTCAGAGGTCTAAAATTTAAACTGCCATAGCCAAATTTCATGGTCTAAAGTTCAAAGTGCAATAGTTGAACTTCAAACCAGTGAAAAAAAGGTCTTTTGTCGTGATCAAATAATTTCTCGCTTTTTATAGAAATCTAGATATCATATTGTTATGTTCCTCTTTCGAGTTTGGTATTTTGTTTGCTTAGATAGTTTGGATGTGCGCTAATCACCAATGCAATTGAAAGACTCTTTAACCATCTCGGTACAACTATATATCGTCCAAAAATATTTGAACTTCTTATGTTGAAATTTGGCCTATATTAATGTATGATGTTAGAAGAAGAAGAAGAAGCCCAACAGTGAAGTGGCCAAATCTTAAAATGTGGCTAAATGGTGTCATTCCTACAATAATGAAAGACTTGCCATATATTGTGAAGTTTAATGAAAGGCTGTTGCTAATGGTAGCTCGTTTTCAAGTATCTGATTATGATTATGTTTGGTTTTTGTTTAAAGGGTGTGAATGGGAAATGGAAGAGGTATCTCTTCGATTGCACCTTTTCATCTCACCCTTTCATTGTATATAAATTTATAGGCTTGGCCTCATTTTTCATACATGAAAACATCTCCCCTCTTTTCTACATTGTTGCATTATTTTCCAAATAAGTATAAGTGTCGAGTGTGATTTGTTCCGTTTGTTGAGTTCGCTGAAGTTCTGTGATTTGTAGTGTCACTATCAGAAAATAGTTATTCTGCTATATATATCTTGAGAGGAATTAATACATAACCTTTGGCAACAGTGAGAGAATTAAATTCCTTAAGGACACAAAAACAACTTGTGTGCTCGGAATTATTTTATGCTTTGTTTGTTGTACTTACATTTTTTCTTCTTTAATTTTCTAATTTTGAATACAATTTACCAACAATCTTAAGGAATTTAATGAATCATTGAAAGATGGCTGAGGGAGAGGAAAATTGGAGTAATTTTTTGTTTGTACTGGGGTATAAAACGGTGCAACTGTTGGTCAGGCCGTTATATTGCAGAGAAGTTTAACTTCATCAATCATGAGCAGGAAAGGCGGCAGTTAAATTTGAATCCAACGTTCTACGAGAGGCATTCTGTAGGTCAAATGGTCTTAGAGAAGGCAAAGGCTACTGCATTATCGGTAGATGGCAATCAACGAACCAAAACACATATTTTGGTAATTAATGGTAGAAAGAAACCAAATGAATAAACCAAGTCCAGATAAGTTCCAAATTCTTTGGTATTTTGAGTTATGTGGAAGAATTTGAATTTCGTAAATTTTGCACTTGTTCATTGAATTTTGGTGTTTTAAGAACTAGAGCATGTATTAATGTAGTGGTAATTTTATATTAATATCATGGTGATGTCATGCACCGAAAATGTTGGACTGGACTAATTATTATGGAGTGGTGATGCCTTTTGAAATGTTGAGTGAAAAACATATTTAATCAACAGAAATGAAGTCGTTAAGAGAAGAGGGATAATTAATTGAAGTTGCATTCTCATATTTACGTTGGTTGCATTAGTAATGCATTAGAGGCAATGAATATTTTATTCATTGAAGTTAATCTTTATATTGATTTCCTGATTTCTTCTAATCATTGTATCAATGGTGTTGGCTGTGATTTGCTCTAGAAAAGCCATGTAACAAGGAAGAAGAAATTTGCTTATGATATATATGGCATCCAATAGTACGCATGATCTAATGTGTCCTAGCCATGAAAAAAATACACATTTCTTATAACTCTAAAGGAAGAACGCTACTAACTATGCTCGTGTGTCTGTGTATATGGAAAGTGTTAAGGAAAGTGACTGGGATTTGAATTGGCCGTCGCTGACATGCCATTTGCAAATAGTTTCATGAAGTCACGTTACCATGTCTCGTCTTTCATATAGTGATATTGTTTCCTATATTGGGATGAAGTAAACAGCCTCTCTACTCCTCCGGAGTAGGGGTAAGGTCTGCGTATACACTACCCTCCCCAAATTTCACACGTGAGATCTCACTGAATTGTTGTTATTGTTGTTGTTGTACTGGGGTGAAGGAAATAGCAGTGATATATTTATGGTTAATTTGGTGTGGCCTGTCATATATCAAGCAGAAAATATTCATCGGTTCTTCATTAACTGTTTGGGGTGGAAGGGCTTGAAAAACCTTGGATATTTTCACGTAAGCTTACAGTAATACTTGAAATATTCTTGAGATTATGAATATAATATATGTAAAGATAAACATATATGTATTTGATTATAGAAAGAGATCAAACTGTTTAAGGTGTTATAATGGTTTGGTTGGAAAACCATTTGGAAAGGAAATTAAAATTCTCGTAATTTTCTACACCTGTTAAGGAGAATAAAATCTTCGTAATTTTCTTCTCTCGCTTCGAGATTAAAATCTGCATGATTTTTTACTCGTTCATTGAGATTAAAGTTTTCGTGACTTTCTACTCATTTATTAGAAATTAAAGTCTAAGTGACTTTATACTCGTATTGGAGATTAAAATCTTAGTGATTTTCTACTCCAATTCTGTCACGCCCCAAACTCGGGGAGCGCGACCGGCGCCTAACCGAGTGAACCCGGTTAGGCAAGCCTGCTGAACACTTCCTACCCAAACTCACACATGTTCTAAATAGAGTTCATAACATTGTTAATTAACCAATAATGAGATCATGTATACAATACCAACTCGTTTAGTTGCTTTATTTTTAATGTCTCCAAAATATACACGTTTTTCATAGTTTAGTACAATAGATTATTCAAACACAACATAACACGTTTTGCTTTCCCTAGCTCCCATATACAGATAACCCACACTATATCTACGGAGCCTCTAAATAGATACAAAAGAGTACTATAAAAGTGCCGGCGACATGACCCCGGCTATACCTAAAGTGCAATACATAAGGAACAAAAGATGCATGACCCCAAATGAAATGGAGCTCACCAAAACTGCTAGGAGGAGGATGTACCGCTAACGCTGATCAACACTTCCTGCTAGGGAACTACCTACATCCATTTAAGACGTAGCGCCCCCGGCAAAAGAGACGTTAGTATTGTCGAATGCTACTAGTATGTATAACTAAACACCATTTCATTAGAATGAACAATAATACAAGAAACAATTATGAAATTAATAGAAGCCTCAACAATATCATAACATCAAGTTAAGAATCACATAAGTCTTCACGTAATTTCCATGATTTTACGGCGGGAGGTCTTTAGTGCCAATATGCCACAATCCACAATACCATTGTGTTCTTACATGGAGTTCGATTTCGACCCGATTGGCTAGGTCATCCCATTTGAGATATCAACCATATCCACAATTTCAATTACCATTTATAGCACAGTTACCACCACGTGTACGACATGGCGTCCTATTACGGTTCGATCGGCTAGGCCATCTCACTCGAGACATCTTCCTTTCAATCAATCATCTCACTTAATGTTTCGTTCCCATATTTTCAATATATTGGCACGACAGACCTCATTTATAAAGTCATTCTTAACACTTGGTCGTATTTCATAATTCAAGTCCCTCTTTCCACATTCCAACATTATTATCATCATCAACAACAACAAGGCTTTCCATTCAACACTTTTGATACACATGTAAACAATTTAGAATCTAAGGCACATGGAGACTGTTCACATAGTATGACATAACAATCTTTATTCGAATTTGACTTGAAGTCCAGGAATTTTTTAGAACATATTCCATATCTTGAACACATCCTCAAATGATAACATAATATGAAAGCATTGGAATACATATTGCACATATACTTCTCAATGCAAGACATTTGGAATAGTAATTTCTATAACGATCAATTTGGGACTTACACGGATTACATGAACACCATGGGATTCAATTCTAAGAAAAGGGGGTTTTAGCCATACATACCTAAATAGAGCTTCCTTAAATTCTACTATATTCTGTAACTCTTCAATCTATTTTAGGAATATAACAAGTTAAGCCAAAAATTAGAAAGATGTTCATGATTCTAGCTTATTTGAGCACATTATCAAACACTAGGTGTGCGTTATGTTTTTAAGACCCTTTTGTAAAAGATTCCATCATCTCACACCCTATTATTTATTATTTTTAGCTCACAATCCTCCTACACTCTTTCATCACACATGCATGCAAGATAAACAACTTCCTTACCCAAGGTGGTCTTGGTAATTACCCATTTTTAGTAGGATTTCGAAATTAAAAGCTAGGGCATAGATTCTTACCTTTAAGGTGAAGACTTAGAGAGCTTTCCTTGATAGTCTTCAAAGTTTTAAGCAACAATTGAAGAGAAATTTGATAAAGATCACCTTCTCACTCTAGGGATCTCTCTCTCTCTCTCTCACTCTAAAGCATCAAATTTTTGCTAAAAAAATGACCCCTTGCATCTGTTTTATCGAAACAAGGTCGGGTTATAAAAACCCAAAAATGAAGCCCCAAAATTGGATCTGCGGTCACATAATGCTTCTGCGGTCTGAAAAATGGGCCGCATAATGGCCCTCAGGAGTCGGCATTTCTCTGCTTCAGTGTGCGACTACTCAACGGTCCGCAGACTTGTTCTGCGGTTGCACAATGCGCCGCAGAACCTCCATCTGACAAATCTCAAAGAATGATGTGCGATCAGAGTGCGGCGTGTGAAATGGTTCTACGGCTGACAGGCCGTGAAAATGACACCAAAAATGTCACGACCCAAGTTATCTCTCCGTGAACAGTCGTGACGTCACCTAGTCTCTACGACTAGGTAAGCTTAAATTTGCGGAAAAATAAAAAAAAATAAAAGCTAACAACTAACAAGTAAATTTTTAACAAGAAATTAAGATGCCGCTCGGCATATACAATAACCACTCTCGAAGTGTACCTAAGCTATCCCAAAACCTGAGATATCACAAATCACAAGCTATAGAAAGAAAACAGTATTTCTACACTCCCGAATCTATCCAAGAAGAAACATAAGAACTGTTTGACACGGGGAAGAGTAGAGAGGGACTCCGAGGTCTGCGGACACGTCATATATACCTTGAAGTTTCTATAGCTGGCTTGCCTCACTGATAATGTGGCTGGAAAGAGGTACCTGGATTTGCACAAGGAAAACATGTGCAGGAAAGGGCATGAGTACATCACAACAGTACCCAGTAAGTGCCAAGCCTAACCTCGGTCAAGTAGTGACGAGATCAGGTCAGGGCCCTACTGGTATAAATATAATGAAATAAGACAGAATGAAATATCACTGTCAAATAATTATAGAAATCTAATAGAAATAGAATCAGAGAAAGACAACAGTTCAGAACACAGAGATAACAACAAGGGATCTCCCGAGATACCATCTCGTAGTCCCAAATGTAAGATCTCTCGGAATACCGTTTCGTAGTCCCAAAGTAAATATGCAGAACATGAGGATCTCCTGGAATATCGTTCTGTAGTCTCAACGTAAATATGTAGTACAGGGGGATCTCCCGGAATATCGTTCCGTAGTCCTAACGTAAATATGCAGCTCAACCAATAGAAATTACAGATACAGCAAGAAAACCTACAGTTCCGACTAAGTTCAAGTCAAGGAGAGCTGGTAATTTCACTAAACATGCTGCACAGAGTTTAGATAGGCAGTTAAAACACATAGGCATGCTAATCTAATCTAAACAGGATAGTTACATATGCTAGTGTAGTTCAAATAAGGAGAAACAGGTTATGACTTAGTGAAAAATGGAGTTTTAAAATAATTAGCCCCTTAACGCACTCGTCACCTCAGGTACCCGACACTCACATATAAAAAACAATACCAAATCTTAAGGGCCACACAAGGTTAGGCAAGCCACTTACCTCGAACCAAGCTCCATCAATCCATAACAAAGCTCTTTCCATGAGTATCCGACTCCAAATGGCCTAAATCTAGACAAAACCAACTACATAACATAAATTTAACTACAAGAAACTAATCTAGCTAATGAAATCAAAGCTAGGGAAAGAAATTGTAAAATCACCCAAAAAGCCTCCCTGATCCACGTCTCGGAATCGGGTAAAAGTCACAAAATATGAACACCCATTCACTCACGAGTTCACTCGTACAAAAATTATCCAAATACGATGTCAAAATCCCAATCAAAACTCGAAATCTTATTTGAAGAACTTCTTTCCATTTTTATCAATTTTTCATCCCAAATCCGAAATTAAATGATAAAATTAATGATAGATTAGTGGGATATAACCGAAATCAAGTTAAGAATCATTACACAATTGATATCTCTGAAAATCCTTCAAAATCTCGTCCAATCCGAGCAACCAAACTCAAGTTTTGATAAATATGAACAAACGCTCATTTTTGAAATGTTTAAGTACTGCCCAGTGATTCCTTCTTCGCGAACGCAGAAAGCCCCTCGTGTTCGCGAAGTAGAACTTGCCTTCGCCCATAATTTCTTCATCACGAACACGATGACCCTGTCGCGAACGCGAAGACTACTCAGCTCAACCCTATGCGAATGCGGGACCAACATCGCGAATGCGTTGGCATAAGGGCCTGGGGACCCATCTGGCTATTCCTTCTATGCGAACGCGGGATCTACATCGTGAACGTGTAGGCTAATCTTCCCAGTAATTCGCGAACGCGGGACCTCATTTTCAAACGCAAAAAACAAAATCTCACCTGTCATAAAGTCCTCTTCACGAACGCGAGTCTACTCTCGCGAACATGATGAAGGAATGGTCTGCAACAAAACACCAGAAAGTCTGCCAACTCCCAAAGTTCAAAAATAATCCGTTAAGCACTCGAAACTCACCCGAGGCCCTCGAGACATCAATCAAACATACCAACCAATCCTACAGCACCATACAAACTAAGTCGAGCCCTCAAATCATATCAAACAATGCTAAATTCACGGATCACCCTCCAATTCAAACTTAAAAAACTTCAAACTTCAAATTTCCACAACCGATGCTGAAACCTATCAAAACACATCCGAATGACCTCAAATTTCGCACACAAGTCATAATCAACATTATGGACCTACTCCAGCTTCCGGAATCGGAATCCGACCCCGATATCAAAAATTCCACTACCGATCCAAAATTCCAAAAATTAGACTTTCGCCATTTCAAGCCTAAATAAGCTACGGACCTCCAAAACACAATCTAAACATGCCCCTAAGCCCAAAATCACCCAACAGAGCTAACAAAATTGACAGAACTCCATTCCGAAGTCGTCTTCATACAGTTCCGACTACGGTCCAAATCCTAAGTCTTTAGCCTCCGTTTAGGGACTAAGTGTCCCAAAACACTCCAAAAACCAAAACGAAACCCCCTGGAAAGTCACAATAGCAACAATAGATACGAGAGAAGTAGTTAATAAGGGATCGAGACTATAACTCTCAAAACGACTGACCAGGTCGTTACATCCTCCCCCTCTTAAAACAATCGTTCGTCCTCGAACTAGCATAGAGGCATACCTGAAGTGGTGAAAAGATGAGGATAATGGATGCGCATATCCTACTCGGGTCTCCCAAGTCGCCTCCTCGACCGAGTAGGATATGCGCCTCAACATAGGATCGATCCTTGTCCAATTGATGCAATACTCTTTGACCTCAGCTTTTGAACCTGCCTGTCCAAAATAGCCACTGGCTCCTCAACATAGGATCGATCCTTGTCCAACTGGACTGAGATGAAATCCAACCCGTGAGACGTATTGCACCATGATACATCTGGAGCATCGAAACATGAAATACCGGATGAACTCCTGCGAAGCTGGGAGGTAATGAAATCTCATAAGCAACCTCCCCAACTCGCCGCAACACCTCAAAGGGACCAATAAACCTTGGGCTCAGCTTGCCCCTCTTTCTGAACCTCATAACGCCTTTCATACGCGAAACCAGAGTAAGACCCGTTCTCCAACCTTGAATGCAACATCACAAACCTTCCGGTCCACATAACTCTTCTGTCTGGACTGGGCTATGCGAAGTCTATCTTGAATCACCTTAACCTTCTCCAAGGCATCCTAAACCAAGTCTGTACCCAATAATCTGGCCTCTCTCGGCTCGAACCAACCCACTGGGGACCGATACCACCTACTATATAGAGCCTCATACGATGCCATCTAAATGGTGGACTGATAACTGTTGTTTTGGGAAAACTCCGCAAGTGGCAAGAAATGATCCCAAGAACCTCCAAACTCCATCAGACACACACGGAGAATATCCTCAAGAATCTGAATAGTGCACTCGGACTGTCCGTCCATCTGAGTGTGAAATGATGTGCTCAACTCCACCGAGTACCCAACTCATGCTATACGTCTCTCTGGAACTGTGATGTAAACTGTGTACCCCTATTAGAGATGATAGATACCGGCTGCCATGAAGTCAGACAATCTCACGGATATAAACCCAAGCAGTTACTCGGAAGTATAGGTTGTCATCACAGGAAGGAAATGAGCTGACTTGATCAGCCTATCCACAATCACCCAAACTACATCAAACTTCCGCTGAGTCCGTAGGAGTCCAACAAAAAAAATCCATAGTGATCCGCTCCCATTTCCACTCAAGAATCTCTAACTTCTGAAGAAATCCACCCGGTCAGTGATGCTCATACTTCATCTGCTGGCAATTTTGGCACCGAGCAACATACTCAACTATGTCTTTCTTCATCCTCCTCCGCCAGTAATGCCATCTCAAGTCCTGATACATCTTCGCAACACTCAGATGAATAGAGTACCGCGAGCTATGAGACTCCTGAAGAATCAGCTCACGCAAACCATCAACAATAAGCACACACAGTCTACTCTGCATCCTCAATGCACCATCATCCCAATAGTTACCTCCTTAGCATCACTGTGTTGGAATGTGTCCCTTAGGACAAGCAGATGAGGGTCATCATACTAACGCTCTCTGATACGATCATACAAAGAACACTGAGAGACCACACAAGCCAATACTCGACTCGACTCAGAAATATCCAATCTCACAAACTGACTGGTTAAGGCCTGAACATCTAATGCCATGGGCCTTTCTGTTGCTAGTAGATATGCTAAACTCCCCAAACTCTTTGCCCGGCGACTCAAAGCATCGGCCACCACATTGGCCCTTCCACGGTGGTACAAAATAGTGATATCATAATCCTTAAGCAACTCTAACCATCTCCTCTGACGCAAATTAAGATCCTTCTGCTTGAACAGCTGCTGCAAACTTCGGTGATCAATGTAGATCTCACAATGGACACCGTACAAATAGTGCCTCCAAATCTTCAAGTCATGAACAATAGCTGCTAACTCAAGTTCAGGGACATGATAGTTCTTTTCATGCACCTTCAGCTATCTAGACACATAGGCAATCACCCTATGGTCCTACATCAACATCACGTCGAGGCCAACACGTGACGCATCACAATAAACTATATAAGACCCCGAACCTGAAGGCAATACCAATATTGGGGTTATAGTCAAAGCTGTCTTAAGCTTTTGAAAGCTCTCCTCACACTCCTCCGTCCACCTGAACGGAGAAACCTTCTGGGTCAGCCTAGTCATAGGTACTGCAATAGATGAGAATCCCTCAACAAACCAACGGTAATACCCCGCCAAACCAAGGAAACTCCGGATCTCTGTAGCTGAGGATGGTCTGGACCAACTCTACACTGCTTTCACCTTCTTTAGATCCATCTTGATCCATTCCCTTGACACTACGTGACCCAAAAATGCCATTGAATCTAACTAGAACTCTCACTTTGATAACTTTGCATATAATTTCTTTTCTCTCAAGGTATAAAGCATAGTCCTCAAGTGCTTCTCATGATCCTACCGACTACGGGAGTACACTAGAATATCATCAATAAACACAATGTCGAATGAATCAAGATATGGTCGAAATACACTGTGCATCAAATGCATAAATGATGCTGGGACATTGGTCAACCCAAATGGCATCACAAGGAACTTGTATTGACTATACCGAGTTTTGAAAGCAGTCTTTGGGATATCTGGCTCCCGAATCTTCAACTAATGATAACCTAAACGCAAATCAATCTTGGAAAACTCTCGAGCACCCTGTAACTGATCAAATAGGTCATCAATACGAGGTAAAGAATACTGGTTCTTCATTGTGACTTTGTTTAACTGGATATAATCAATGCACATACGCATAGAACCATCCTTTTTCTTCACTCACAAGACACGAGCACCCCAAGGTGACACACTAGGCTGAATGAAGCCCTTATCAAGTAATTTCTACAACTGTTCCTTTAACTCCTTCAAAGATATGGGCTGAGTTCCTAGCAACAAATAAATGCCAAAATCAATATCTCTATTAGGCGGCATGCCCAGAAGATCAGTTGGAAACACATTAGGGAAATCCCTCACTACTGGACTGACTCAACTATAGGGGTATCATACTGACATATCTTACATAGGCTAGATATGCGTCATACCCCTTCTAAATCATTCATTGAGCTTTAAAAAAAGAAATAACTCTGCTAGGAGTGTAGTCTAAGGTACCCATCCACTCTAATCAAGATAAACCAGGCATAGCTAGTGTCAAGGTCTTGGTGTGACAATTAAGAATAGCATAATGGGGCGACAACCAGTCCATGCCCAAGAGAACATCAAAATCTACCATGTTGAGTAATAATAAATCGGCTCGGGTCTCAAAACCACTAAGAGTAATCAAGCACGATCGATACACGTGGTCCACAATAAGAGAATGTCCCACAGGAGTAGACACATAAATAGGGAACGCAAAGAATCTCGAGATACGCCCAAATGCGAGGCAAAATAAGAGGACACATAGGAATAAGTAGAGCTTGGATTTAATAAAACCGATGCATCTCTATGGCAGATTGAAACAATACCTGTAATGATAGAATCAGAAGAAACAACCTCTGTACGAGCAAGAAAGGCATAGTATCTGGCCTGGCCTCCTCCTCTAGGGCGACCTCTACCTCCTGGACCTCCATCTCGAGTTGGCTGAGCAGGTGGAGTAGCAGCTGGTGTTGTAATCATAACCTGGGAACCCTGTGAAGTACGTCATGGCTGAGAATTCTGTGGAGGTGAACCCTCCTAAGTCTGGGGCAATCCCTCACCATATGGAGAGTGTCGCCCCACTCAAAACAAGCTCTAGGAGGGCGGGGCGACTGTGGCTGGCTCGGGCAGTTCTGCTGGACTGACTCCTAAAAGTACCTCGTGCAGGAGGCATGTTAGATCCTGGAGGTGCATAATAAGGCTCCTGAAGTTTAAGAGGAGCTGGAATACCACTGACATCTAGAAGAGCTAAATGAACGAGGCGACTCACATAACCCTTACCATAACGAACTACAGCTGGGGCACGGGAACTAGAATAATGGACAAACTCTCGAGACCTCTTGGCCTCTCTCCTCCCTATCCCGAGCAAACATGCCCTCCACTTTCCTGGAAATACTCACAACTTGTTGATACGAGATATGTATCTCTACCTCCCGGGCCATGCTAGTCCTGATGCTGGGAATGAGTCCTTCAATAAATGAACGGACCCTCTCTTGAACTGTAGAAACCAAGGTCGGTGCATCTCTAGCCAAGTCACTGAAATGGACTACATACTCTGAAACAATCATAACACCCTAGTGCAAGTACTCTAACTCTGTGCGCCATGCGCCCCTGAGGCTCTGAGGGACATACTTTCTTAAAAACATGTCCGAAAACTGAGTCCATGTAAGGGAAGCTGCCTCAGCCGGACTATCCAACTCATAAGCATGCCACCACTGATAGACTACTCCTCGAAGCTGGAAGGTAGTGAAAGAAAAACCCCACCCGACTCTGCTATGCCCATAGTGTAGAGGATAAGGTGGTACTCCTCTAGAAATCCCTAGGCATCCTCTGATGCTAGACCACTAAATGTAGGAGGGTCATACTTCTTGTACCTCTCGAGACCTATGCTGCTCTTCCTCTAAAACTGTTGCCCTACCCTCGGGCTGAACTAGGGCTGCAGGTGGTACCGATATAACCTCTAGAATCTGATCAACCTGAATCCACTACTCTGGGGTATAGGCAGAGGGAGTCTGTGCTCCTCCCCCTCCCTGAGATGTGGATGGAGCAAAAGGAATCAACCCTGCCTGAGCTAGAGTGATGAACATGCTCAAAAATTGTGCAAGGGTCTGCTGAAGGGCTGGTGTAGTAGTAGTAGGCACCTCAGGTGTCTACGCTCCGACTAGAGCTACTGGTGGCTCATCTGTAGCAGCTCACTCGGGTGTTCTGTCTACACCACACGGGCGTCCTCAGCCTCTACCCTGGCCCCGGCCTCGGGTAGATCTAGTAGGGGGTACGGGTTCCTGGTCATCTCCGGCTACATGAGCCTCACATGTGTTATAGAATAGAAGATAGAAGTTTAAAATTTCGAAGTCAATAATCTCGTACGATAAGGAATCAAATGAAGTGGAATTTTTCTAACAGTTTCATAGCCTCCCAAAAATAAGTACAGACGTATCGGTACCAATCTGCGAAATTCTAATAAACCGGCTTGTGACTCACGACTCCTATGAGACTAGAGATCTGATACCAACTTGTCACAACCCAAGTTCTTCCTTCGTGAACCGTCGTGACGGCACCTAGTCTCTATGACTAGGTAATCCTAACATATGCGGAAAATTGAAATGAAAACATAAAAGCTAACAACTAATAGGTCAATTTTTAACAAGAAATTAAGATGTCGCTCGACATATACAATAACCTCTCTCAAAGTGTACATAAACTCTCCCAAAACCAAAAATATCGCAAGTCACAAGCTATAGAAAAAACAGTATTTCTACACTCTAGAATCTATCCAAAAAGAAACACAAGAATCGTTTGACCCAAGGAAGAGTAGATATGGACTCCTAAGTCTACGAACGTGGCAAATATACCTTGAAGTTTCTATAGCTGGCTCGCCTCACTGATAATGCGCCTGGAAAGCTCTAGGAGGTGAACCCTCCTAAGTCTGGGGCAATCCCTTACTATATGGCAAGTGTCGCCACACTCAAAACAAGCTCTAGGAGGGCGGGGAGGCTGTGGCTGGCTCGAGCTAGGTCTGCTGGACTGACTGCTACAAGCACCCCGTGCAAGACGGACGCTAGATATTGGAGGTGCATAATAATGCTTCTGAAGTCTAGGAGGTGCTGGAATACCACTGACAGCAGAAGAGCTGAATAAAAGGGGTGACTCACATAACCCTACCATGACGAACTACAGCTGGGGCACGAGCACCAGAATAATGGCCAGATTTTTGAGACCTCTTGGTCTCTCTCTCCTCCATATCGCGAGTAATGTTACACAAAGCCCTCTTGATGTTCTTTGGAAGGGCAACGTAAGGCTAAGCAACCGATGTCAATGCGATTGCTGTCCGCCAATGAGGTCCCTTCCGCACGCTAGACTAGATTGTCAATGTCGTGTAGGAAAACCAATGTCACGAGCAATTGCGGAAGCTGAGAGAGAATTGGGTTTTGAATGATGATGATGATTTTATTGATGACTGAAATGCTGATTACAAAAGATGCGGTGTCGAGGGGGAGAGACACCAGAAAATTGCTTGCTTGAAAATGTTTGCTTGCTTGAAAATGTTTGATTGTTTGGTAAAAAAATAAACCAACATTACATGACTAGTCCTAATAAAGCTGTAGAAGCACACTGAATGAAAATGATGTAAACTAGCCTATAATTACAATGAAAAGGACTTAGTTTATTACAAGGTAGAACTAAGTCCGATGGCAGCAACTTTGTCTTGTGGGTCAGGGTCCTGCGCGCGCGTTGCTATGGGCGCGCGCGACACTTGCTGTGTTGGCCTGAGGCTGGGCGCTGGTGCTTGGCATCAGGGTCTGTGCGCGAGGCACTGCTGGAATGGGCCTGTAGCTGGGCGCTAGCGAGGCATCAGGATCTGCGCGCGCGGCATTGTCTGGGCGCGCGACGCTGTTGTCATTGGCTAGCCCTTGGGCGCTGGCGAGAGGCATCGGTGGGGCGACAGAGGCGCATGCGCGCTTATCACTTGGCACAGCCAAGACCACGGGGCCGACCATGGCGCTAGGCATTGTGAGGCTTGCTAGGCCACCATGGGGCGCGGCCAAGGGGTCATGGGGTGTCTGGAAAGAAGCCCATGACATTCTCCCCCACCTGAGTTGGCGCCGTCCTCGGAGCCTTATGATGATGATGATGATGCTTCTGGTGGTTGTTGGATGGGAGGTCTGCGCCCCTCTGTTCTGTGAGCTTGCAGTTGTAGTGATGCAATGATTTCATGTGGTTGACATGGAAGACTGGATGGATCTTCCACCAGGATGGAGTTTTCACCTGGTATGTGGACTTCCCAATGCGTTTTTTGATGGGCAGAGGCCCGATGTATTTTTGTTGCAGGCGAGGGTCATGGGTCCTCTCTGCAAACAAGTATCGCTTTGGGATGCATAGCATTACTTTGTCCCCTGTTTGATGTTGGGCAAAGCAAAGATTTTGTTCGGTGAATCTTTTTGCCCGCTCTTGGGATTTGACGAGATAGCTCTGCACTATCCCCATGTTGCGCTCCCATTCGCTCGAGAAGTTGGCAGCTCGAGGAGATTTCGGCATGGTTGATGCATTCACCGTGTGCAGGAAAAGCGGTTGCTGTCCGGTAACAATTTAAAAAGGGCTTTTGTTTGTATGATGGCTCTTTTGAGAATTGAAACACAATTGAGCAGCATCCAGGAGCTTCACCCAATGCTTCTGTGATCCAGTTGCAAAGTTGCGGAGATATTCCTCCAGTATGTCATCGAACCGGTCTGTCTGGCCATCCGATGGTGGATGGATGTCTGAGTTGTGACTCAATGTCGACCCAAAACACCTGAAGAGATGGGTCCAAAAGTTTCTAGTGAAGCGTGAGTCGCGCCTACTAACAATGTCTTTGGGAAGGCCCCAATGTTTGACAATGTGCGAGAAGAAGAGTCAAGTTGTATCTTCTACTGATGTGTTTAGCGGGGCTGCTATAAAGGTTGCATAGTTTGAAAATTGATCTATGACAACCATGATGGACGCAAGATTACCGACTTGGGGCAATCCCGTGATGAATCTGAGGGAAACACTTTCCCATGGTCTCTGTGGGACATGTAATGGCTGCAAGGATCCCATCTGTGATGAGTGATACGACTTGTCCTTGTGGCATGGCTAATAAGTCTTCACACGCTAAGGAGCGTCACCAGTTTTTTGAGGCCGATGACATGATGGTTGATTGTTGCTGCGAAGGGTAGCCGGAACCAGGGGTTCATGTTTGTTGACTACCTTCTCCAACTGCATGGCCGAGATGTTTTCAGCGGCCATCTTTACGGGAAAGCATGGTATGGTGTAGGGCTTGGCCCCGTTTTATCCCATCATCAGGAGCATGTTGGCATATGGTACCGGTATGGTGTTGGTTTGCCTCATGAACTCCAAACCCACTATGATGTCGAAGTCATCTATGATTGCGATGCGCAGGTCGATGCTTCCTTTGTATGGGCCAAGTTTCACCGGGACATTTGTAGCTGTTCCACCCAATGTCTGGGGTGGTGAGTTGATAGCCTTGACGCGGCCTTTGCTCTTTTGCACGACAAGACCCAGGCGCTCTACTTAAGTTGAAGCCAAGTAGTTGTGGGTAGCACCCATGTCTATCAATGCGTGAAGGGGCTTGCCATTCACTTTCAATTCGATGAACATTAGGGTCCTCGCTTGTTTAGGAGGCCTCTCGTCCATATTTTCCTTCCCTTTCTTGCCATACGATGGGTCGTAATCGGTCAACTGTCTCTTCTAGGTATGCTAGACGCTCCCCATGATTCACCATGGTCAGAAATGGTGATGATGGCAAATGTGTTCCCTCGTCCGATATCGAGACTAGGCTCTGATACCAACTGTTACGCAACGCCTTCCTGATGTTCTTTGGAAGGGAAACATAAGGCTAAGCAACCGATGTCAGTGCGATTACTGTCCGCCAATGAGGTCCCCTCCGCACGCTAGACTAGATTGTCAGTGCCGTGCAGGAAAACCAATGTCGCGAGCAATTGCGGAAGCTGAGAGAGAATTGGGTTTTGAATGATGATGATAATTTTATTGATGACTGAAATGCTGATTACAAAAGATGCGGTGCCGAGGGGGAGAGACACCAGAAAATTGATTGCTTGAAAATGTTTGATTGTTTGGTCCCCCTTAATAATGCTTAAAAAAAATAAACGAACATTACATGACTAGTCCTAATAAAGCTGTAGAAGCACACTGAATGAAAATGATGTAAACTAACCTATAATTACAATGAAAAGGACTTAGTTTATTACAAGGTAGAACTAAGTCTGATGGCAGCAACTTTGTCTTGCGGGTCAGGGTCCTGCGCGAGCGTTGCTATAGGCGCGCACGACACTTGCTGTGTTGGCCTGAGGCTTGGCGCTGGTGCTTGGCATCAGGGTCTGTGCGCGAGGCGCTGCTAGAATGGGCCTGCAGCTGGGCGCTGGCGAGGCATCGGGATCTACGCGCGCAGCATTGTCAGGGCGGCGACGCTGTTGTCATTGGCCAGCCCTTGGGCGCTGGTGAGAGGCATCGGTGGGGCGACAGAGGCGCATGCGTGCTTGTCACTTGGCGCAGCCAAGACCACGGGGCCGACCATGGCGCTAGGCATTGTGAGGCTTGATAGGCCACCATGGGGCGCGGCCAAGGGGTCATGGGGCATGTTTGGAAAGTAGCCCATGACAGTAAGCATGCCCTCCACTCTCCTGGCAATACTCACAACCTGCTAATACGAGATATCTATCTGTAACTACCGGGCCATGCTAGTACTGATATTGGGAATGAGTCCCTCAATAAACGAATGGACCCTCTCTCGAACTGTAGAAACCAAGGTCGATGCATGTCCAGCCAAGTCACTAAAACTCCGTGAAACTACTCAAACTCCGTGCACCATGTGTCCTTGAGGCTCTGAGGGACATACTCTCTCAAAAACATGTCCGAGGACTGAGTCCATATAAGGGAAACTGCCACAGCTGGACTGTCCAACTCATAAGTACGCCACCACTGATAGGCTGCTCCTCGAAGCTGAAAGTAAGTGAAAGAAACCCCACTCGACTCTGCTATGCCCATAGTGCGGAGGATATAGTGGCACTCCTCCAGAAATCCATGGACATCCTCTGATGCTAGACCACTGAATGTAGGAGGGTCATACTTCTTGTACCTCTAGAGGCCTACGCTGCTCCTCCTCTAAAACTGCTGCCCTACCCTCGGGCTGAATTGGGGCTACAGGTGATACCGGTATAACCTCTAGAATCTGATCAACCTGAACCTGCTACTCTGGGGTGCGGGCGGCGGAAGTCTGTGCTCCTCCCCCGGCCTGAGATATGTCTGGAGCAAGGGGAATCAACTCTGCCTGAGCTAGAGTGCTGAACATGCTCAGGAACTGTGTAAGGATCTCCTGAAGGGCTAGTGTAGTAGTAGTAGGCACCTCAGGTGTCTGCACTCCGACTAGAGCTATTGGTGGCTCCTCTGTAGCATCACGCTCGGGTGTTCTAGCTACACCACGTGGGCATCCTCGGCCTCAACCCCAGCCCCGACCTTGGGTGGCTCTAGAAGGAGGCGTGGGTGCCTGGTCATCTCTGGCTGGATGTGTCCTCACCATGTATGAGAGAATAAAAGACAAAAATTTAAAATTTTGAAGTCAATAATCTCGCACGACAAGGAATCAAATGAAGTGAAATTTTCTTAACAGTTCCATAGCCTCCCGAAGATGAGTACATACGTCTCTGTACCGATACGTAAGACTCTAATATATCGACTTGTGACTCACGACTCCTATGAGACTAGAGCTGTGATACCAACTTGTCATGACCCAAGCTCTCCCTCTGTTAACCATCGTGATGATACCTAGTCTTTACGGCTAGTAAGCCTAACATTTGCGGAAAAATGAAACGAAAATATAAAAGCTAACAACTACAGATAAATTTTTAACAAGAAACTATGATGCCGCTCGACATATACAATAACCACTCTCGAAGTGTACATAAACTCTCCCAAAACCGGGAATATCGCAAGTCACAAGCTATAGAAAAACAGTATTTCTACACTCTAGAATCTATCCAAAAAGAAACACAAGAACTATTTGACACAGGGAAGAGTAAATAGGGACTCCAAGGTCTGCGGACGTGGCAGATATACCTTGAAGTCTCTATAGTTGGCTCGCTGCACTAATAACGCGGTTGGAATGCGGTACCTGGATCTGCACACGGATAACATGTGCACGAAAGGGCATGAGTACACTACAACGGTATCTAGTAAGTGCCAAGCCTAACCTCGGTCTAATAGTGACGAGATGAGGTCAGGGCCCTACTGGTATAAATATAATGAAATAAGACAAAATGAAATATCATAGTCAAAATAATTAAAGAAATCTAAGAGAAATAGAATCATAGAAAGAAAATAGCTCACAACACAGAGATAACAACAGGGGATTTCCCGAGATACTGTCTCATAGTCCCAAACATAAATGTGCAGGGGGATCTCCCAGAATACCGTTCCATAGTCCCAAAGTAACTATATAGTACAGGGGGATCTCCCCGAATACCGTTCCATAGTCCTAAAGTAAATATGCAGCTCAACCAATAGAAATTACAGATACAGCAAGAAAACCTACAGTTTCGACTAAGTTCAAGTCAAGGATAGCAGGTGATTTCACTAATCATGCTTCACAGAATTCAGATAGGCAGTTAAAATACGTATGCATGCTAATCTAAACTAAACAGGATTGTTATATATGCTAGTGTAGTTCAAATAAGGAGAAACAGGTTATGACTTAGTGAAAAGTGGAGTTTTAAAACAAATAGCCCATGTACGCACTCGTCACCTCATGTACAAGACGCTCACATATCAAAAATAGTACCAAATTCTAAGGGGGGTATCCCCCACACAAGGTTAGGCAAACTACTTACCTCGAGCCAAGATCAATCAATCTGTAACAATGCTCTTTCCATAAGTATCCGACTCTGAACGGCCCAAATCTAGCCAAACCAATTACATAACATAAATATAACTACAAAAAACTAATCTAGCTAATGAAATCAAGCCTAAGGCAAGAAATTGGATAATCGCCCAAAAAATGTCCCCGCGCCCACATCTCGGAATCGGGTAAAAGTCACAAAATATGAACACCCATTCACTCAGGAGTTCACTCATACCAAAATTATCCAAATCCGATGTCAAAATCCCAATCAAAACTCGAAATCTTAGTTGAAGAACTTCTTTCCATTTTTCCTAATTTTTCACCCCAAATCTGAAATTAAATAATAAAATTAATCATAGATTAGTGGGATATAACCAATATCAAGTTTAGAATTACCCAATTGATATCTCTAAAAATTCCTCAAAATCTCGTCCAAATCCGAGCTCCCAAACTCAAGTTTTGATAAAAATGGTCAAACCCTCGTTTTTGAAATGTTTAAGTACTGCCTAGTGATTCTCTCTTTGCGAACGCGGAAAGCCCCTCGCGTTCGCGAAGCAAAACTTGACTTGGCCTAGAACCTTTTCAGACCCTGTCGCAAATGGGAAGACTACTCAGCTCAACCCTATGTGAATGCGAGATCAACATCGTGAACGCGTAGGCATAAGGGCCTAGGGACTCTGTTGGCCATTCCTTCATGCGAACGCGGGATCTACATCGCGAATGCATAGGCTAACCTTCCAAGTGCTTTGCGACTGCGGGACCTCCTTCACGAACGCGAAGCACAAAATCTCACCTGTCACAAATTCCTCTTTGCGAACGCGTGTCTCCTCTTACTAACGCGATGAAGGAATGGTCTACAACAAAACACCAAAAAATCTGCCAACTCCCAAAGCCCTAAAATGATTCGTTAAGCACTGAAACTCACCCAAGGCCCCCGGGACCTCAACCAACCATTCCTAAAACACCATACAAACTTATCCGAGCCCTCAAATCATATCAAACAATTCTAAATTCACGGATCACCCTCCAATTCAAACTTAAAGAACTTAAAACTTTAAATTTTCACAACCGATGCCGAAACCTATCAAACCACATCCGAATAACCTCAAATTTCTCACACAAGTCATAATTAATACTATGGACCTACTCCAACTTCCGTAATTGGAATCCGACCTCGATATAAAAAATTCCACTACCTGTCCATAACTCCAAAAATTTGACTTTTGTCATTTCAAGCCTAAATAAGCTACGGACCTCAAAAATACAATCCTAACATGCCCCTAAGCCCAAAATCACCCAACAGAGCTAAGATAATCGGTGAAACTCCATTCCGAAGTCATCTTCACACAGTTCCAACCACGGTCCAAATCCTAAGTCTTAAGCCTCCGTTTAGGGACTAAGTGTCCCAAAACACTCCAAAAACCAAAACGAAACCCCCCGGTAAGTCACAATAACAGAAATAGACATAAGAGAAGTAGTTAATAGGGGATCATGGCTATAACTCTCAAAACAACTGGCTGGGTCGTTACAAAGAATGACCGCCTTACTCTACGGCCATTCTACGGCCCACAGAGTGATTCTGCGGCCGCATAAATGCGTCGCATAAATGCCCTAGTTATGCTAACATTTTCCTTTAGCTCCTCAATGCACTATTCAATCTAAAAGGTCCGAATCGCGACTTGCAAGCTTGCCGTGAAGAATTTCTACTACTTTTAACACATAAGCCTATCTCGGCACCATGAAACTTTGGGATTTTAGGTTAAATTTTACGGGGCCTTACAGATTCATTATTCGGTTTAAAGATTAAAAACTTCACCGTTTATTAAATTTGATTGTGCCAAATATTATTCGGTTTGAAGATTAAAAACTTCATTGTTTATTATAGTCTAAGTGACTTTCTACTCATTTTTGGAGATTAGAATCTTAGTGATTTTCTACTCCAATTCATTATTTGGTTTGAATATTAAAAAGTTCACCATTTATTAAATTTGATTGTGTCAAATATTATTCAGTTTGAAGATTAACAACTTTACCGTTTATTAAATCTGGTTGTATAAGATATTACTCGGTTAGAAGATTAAAAACTTTAACGTTTATTAATTCTGGCTTGGTCGTGATACAAACAACAATTCATGTGGTTGGTTCTATAAAGTAATAGGGGCGGTGAATGTGAATCTCCTTTCGAAGAAATATGTTTGGAATAGGTATTATTCATCAAGCGACAGCCTCTTAGTCACCGCAATCTAATGGAATTGCAGAAAGAAAGAATAGAACGTTAAAGGAGATGATGAATGCCTTGTTGATAAGTTCTGATTTACCCCAGAACTTGTGGGGGGAAAGTTATTACATACAACTAACTAAATACTCAATCGAGTTCCCCATAGAAAGAAGCAAACCATTCCATATGAAATGGAATGGAAGGAAGTCCAACTTAAATATTTTAATGTGTAGGGGTGCTTATCTAAAGTGCAAGTTTCTAAATTCAAAAGGGTAAAGATCAGACCGAAAATTATTGATTGTGTTTTCATAGGATATGCAACAAATAGTAAGGAATATCATTTTCTGGTTCATAAATCAGAAAATTCCGACATTCATACTACTACGGTAATCAAATCAGATAATGCCAAATTCTTTGAGAATATGTATCCACATAGAAAGGAATGTGAGTCGTTTAGTGAAATATCTAAACGGCTTCGGGAAGAACCAAATGAAAGTACGTTTAATGAGGAAAATCCAAAATGTAGTAAACGTCAAAGGAAAACTACTTCCTTTGGACAAGATTTTTATGACAAATGAGCCTCTAACGTTTAAAGAAACATTGCCTTCCTCGGAAACACAATATTGGAAAGAGGCATTCAACAGTGAAATAGAATCCATATGAAATAACCATACTTGGGAGTTAGTTGATCTACTCTAGGGAACGAACCATTGGGTTCCAAATTGATTTTCAAGAGGAAAACAAAAGATGATAGTATTATTGACATGCATAAGGCAAGACATTGTCAAATGATATAGATAACGAGAAGGCCTTGACTATTTTAACACATACTCATCAGTTATGAGTATTACATACATATGGATGTAAGTAGCATTGTCTAGAACATATGGTCTTGAAATCCATCAAATGGATGTGAAGACAACCTTCTTATATTGAGATTTAGAGGAAAATGTTTACATGGAATAACCTGAAGGGTTCGTGGTTCCTGAAAATAAAAGGTGTGACAACTTGTTAAGTCACTTACAGACTAAAAAAAGCAACCAAACAATAACATGTGTGATTTAACCAAATAATATTTTCAAATGGTTTCAAAATTAATGTGTGTAAACATTGTGTTTTTGTTAAGAATACTTCAAATCTAATAGACATTATTTGATTATATATGGATGATATGTTGATGAAATATATAAAATGTGGGGGGTTTTAGCTTATGCATGACAAAAAGCCTATGTTAGACGTAATGTATAAATAATATAATTTTTGAACCCCACCAATACTTAGTGGATATTAATATGATAGTCGGTGAATTCATTACTTGTTCAATCTTAGTGATGACTAGTGATGAAACTACAAATTTGAAAGTTGTTTCCGTGCCTTTCCAGAAATAATTTGTTCTTTCTTGAACATTTATAATGTTCAACTTTTTTATGAAAGGGTGTCACCTGGAAGGTTGTGACTTTTCATGACAGGTGTGTTTGAATGTTTTGTATTAACATGACCATTCATGAACAAATGTATTGATACACTGGTCTATAATGAGGTGAACCAACCAATGAATATGACCAAAATCCATTGCAAGTCGGATTTGTTTCATGATTGAAGGTGCTATAATTTGCATATCATATAGATTGAATGAATAAATAGCATACAAGTGCTTGAAAATGGCAGAGTGGTTGCGATATGTGTTATATATTAAAAGGTTATGGCCACAACTGATGCCGATAATTCCAGATATAGTTATAATATACTATTGCTACATTAAATTTAGTCAATAATCTGATATACAATAGAAAGCTGAGACGTATTAGTCTAAGACATAAGGAAGTTCGCATTGAACTGTCATGACAACATGAGTTTTGAGATATTTAAAATAGTTCCATGACTATGTATTGCACTATAATAAGTATCCTGTGGTTATTGAGGAATATAGTGATGCAAATTGGATCACTGAATCAACCTAAACTAAATCCACAAGTGGATATTTTTTTTACAATCAATGGAGGAGCAGTGTCTTGAAAATAGTCCAAACAAACGTGCATTGCCGTTCTACAATGAAGGTTGAGTTTATAGCATTAGACAAGACCGGTGAAGAAGTTGAATGGCTACCGAATGTCTTGAAGAAATTCTATCATAGCCCAAAATATTGGCACCTATATGCATACATTACAATGGTCAAGCGTCAATAGGAAGGGCCGGGAGCATTATGTATAACGAAAAATCTTGTCATATACGGTGAATACATAAAATGGTTAGGCACTTAGGGGAATTATCATAATTGACTATGTGAAGTCAAGAGATATTATGTCGGATTCATTTACAAAAGGCCTAACTAGAGAGGTATTTGAAGGATCATCGAGGGGAATGGGACTATGGCCGAGGACAAGTCACTGTGATGGTAACTCTACCTAGAAGACTCAAGATCCTAAGATCTAGTTTCAAGGAGATCAAACAAAGTCATTAGTGACGGTTCAACATTGTCAAATAAAATTTTGGTCCATTCTCGTGATGAGACAATGTTCAGTACTAAGGATAAAACATTAAGGTTTTTTAATAATTTTTAAGTTTGATACAGGGTATATCAAATAGTGTATCTACGGGATAACAAGTTTAGGAATCACCTATGTAAGTGTAAAGTGTAAGCCACTTCAAGGAGAATTTAGTAAGGCCAATTCTCTATGCAGTTATAAACCATGCGGTTTTCATGGCTGAAACGAACACAACAATGAGAACCAAAGACGGTTAAGGGTTAATTGTGTGACTTATAGTTGTCTAGGTATACGCCAAAGTTTAACGGTTCAAAGATATCAAATCTACCTATTGATCGAGTATATCTGATATAAGTTCACTACGAAAAGTTCAAAGAGAAACCTACTTATACAGATGCGATTAATCCTTACTTGCAAATATAGGCATTCCCCATTCATGTGGGGGATTGTTGGGTTTTTCTTTAAAGGGTGTGAATGAGAAATAGAAGAGATACCTCTTGATTGCACCTCTTCATCTCACCCTTTTCGTTGTCTATAAATTTAGAGGCTTGTCCTCATTTTTCATACATAAAAACATCTGAAACATCTCCCCTCTCTTCTACAATGTTGCATTATTTTTAAAATAAATATAAGTTTCAAGTGTGATTTGCTATGTTTGTTGAGTTCGCTGAAGTTTTGTAATTTGTAGTGCCGCTATCACATAATAGTTATTCCGTTCTATCATGTGAGGAATTAATCCATAACCTTGGGCAATAGTGAGGGGATTAAATTCCTTAAGAACACACAAATAACTTGTGGGCTCAGAATTATTTTATATTTTGTTTATTGTTATAATATTTTTTCTTCTTTAATTTTCTAATTTTGAATACAATTTAGCAACAAATCAAATGTTCTTGTGGTTGCTCAGCCTCTATCTTGTATAGGCACAGAATTTCTTATCACTCGTTGTGACTAGCATTTCCTCGATCAAGCTCATGACATCCATCATTTGGATAAAATGGGCAAATAACCAATTTTCACTTGTAAAAGTTTCGAACTCCAACATATTATGTTGAAATTTTTTCTTATTTTAGCAAGGCAATTTTTTTTTACAAATTTTATCTTTGCATTAAAAAGTGACCTTTTTCAATTTTATTTCAAACAGTGGGCGATGTGCATAGATAGCCATTAATAACACATGTATGTACTTTTAAGCCACTATTTTAAATGTCTTTAATTTTTAGCCACTACTTTAATAAACTTTTACCTGCCCGGACGAAAATGCCCTTCTGCTATAAGGATTTTGTTGATGCCTACACTCCTTATTTACGATCATCAACAGCTCAAACGTACGTGCAAAGAATTGTTGTGATCGTCCAAAATTGCAGAATCTTCTCTTCCGATTTCAAACTAGAGAATTCAACTTTCTCGTCCAAAATTTATAATAAAATTACAATAAGTTCTAAAATTTCAGATATATTTATATGCTCTTTTGTGTTTGTGTGGATTTTTATTTCGTTACTGAAGAATAAGATGCTAGGAATTTGATTTTTTTCCTTTTCTGGATTGATAACGTTAAGGACATCGTGTCCTTAACTTTGTGACTGTTCTGTAAATATTGAGGACATATTGTTAAGGATTTGGTGTCCTTAACATGACTGTTGTTCTAAAACGTATTAAGGACAAAATGTCCTGTAATTTACAACTTGTATTAATAAAATTATGGGCAGCATGTCCTTAACTTCATGACTATTGTTCTAAATATTGACGGACATAATGTCCTATATTTGCAAATTGTATTGATAAAGTTAAGGACACGATGTCCTTAACTTCATGACTGTTATTCTAAATATTAAGGACATAGTGTCCTGTATTTGCGAATTGTATTGATAAAGTTTAGGACATGATGTCCTTAACTTCATGACTATTGTGTAAAAATTAAGGACATAGTGACCTATTTTCGCAACTTGTACTGATAAGTTTAGGACATGATGTCCTTAACTTCATGGCTACTGTGTAAATATGTCACGACCCTAAAACCGACCCGTTCTTGATGGCGCCTATCATGAAAGTAGGCCAGCCAACACAACTCTCGAATCAACCATTATTCAAATAAAAGTTATTTTTATACCATTTATTAATCAATAATCTCATGATGTAAATTTAAAAGAATAGTGCAGAATAAATACACAAGCCCGACATCGGGGTGTCACTAGTCATGAACATCTACTAAAATCTAAATACAACGAAAAAGTTTGAAAATCTACTAATTACAGTCTAATGAAAGCAAGAGGAAGAAGAGCTGTGCTGCGAACACCGGGCAACTACCTTGCTAAACTCTGATAAATCTGCCTTTGAGCGATCAACACCCGCTACCGGGTTTAGAAATACCTGAATCTGCACACAAGGTGCATAGAGTAATGTGAGTACTCCAACTCAGTAAGTAATAACAGTAAATAAGGTCTGAGCAGTAAGAAATCACGTAAACCACATCATGGCACCACAGAGGATACCACATATTTCCAAGAAAAAACATAGGATACAAATTAAATCATTTTGTTAAACTTCCAACTTCAGTAAAATCCTTTGGAAAATACCTTTCTTACCTTTTCAATAAAGGTTTAATGAACTATATATATAGTGAAAGTGATAAAAATCATAATCGGCCCCTCGGGCAAAATATAGTTCGTATCCAGCCCCTCGGCAAAACAGAAATTCATAACCATTTCATAACTTAAAAACTTCAGTTTAAATGAGAGTTGTTTAAAGCATTTGTTCAACATTTTCAATAGAGGTTCGGTCATAAGATGAGTGAAAGCAGTAATTAAATCAACATATTCAATAGAAACTCACTTTAAGGAGGAGTGAAACCAGGAAGCTCATAAACAGGCCCCTCTGGCAAAGTATCACTCATATACATGAATATATAGCCCCTCGGGCAAGCCTCTCAGTCACTCATGACTCAACTCTTGTCAATCAACGCTCACACTCAGCACTCACGCTCAATAGGTAGCATATAATAACTGTTGCGGCGTGCAGCCCGATCCATATATATAGTCAACTACGCTCACTGGGGATGTGCAGACTCCAGAGGGGCTCCTACAGCCCAAACGCTATATCGCTGTGGCGTGCAGCCCGATCCATATATTGTTGCGACATGTAACCTGATCCATATATATATATATATATTGTTGCGGCGTGTAGCCCGATCCATAAATATATAATCCTCACCACTAGACCCCTGGCCTCTCTCAGTCATTAACCTCACAATCAGACCCTCGGTCTATCTCAGTCATCAATCTCACTATCAAGCCTTCGGCCTCTCTTAGCCACAACCTCACAAGTCACTCAGACTAGAGAGGCAAAGGCTCCGCGGAATAGAGTTTGGACCGGTTAGAGGTAAGTAATGATTGTAAATGCGGTTCGGAGTCTCCAATTGCTCCGAATCTAACAAAAATTAGTTCCACATCATCAATACACGCTAAAGGAACAAAGCCCAAGCGAAAATAATCGAATTAACTCAAAAATCCCAAAATTGGCCAAACCCGGCCCCTAGACCCACGTCTTGGAATCCGATAAAAATCACATCAATAGAATTCTCATCCTCCAATGAGTCTATATATACCAAGAATATCAAAATCGGAACACAAATGGCCCCTCAAATCCCCATTTCAGCTCTCCAATTTTTCTTCAAATTTTCATCCCAATTTCCCAAATTAAATGATAAAAATTAAGACAAAATCATGGTATTAAACCAAATTTGGGTGGAGAACACTTACCCCCAATCCATTCTCTGAAAATCCCCTCCAAAATCGTCTTCTCCCGAGCTCCATAGCTCAAAAAATGCAAAAATGGCCGAAATCCTCGAAATAGAGTACTTTATAAGGCTGCCAGCCCCCCTTTTTCACGAACGCGGGATGACCATCGCATTCAATATGAAAAAAAATATCGGTTCCCAAAATACTCTACGCGTTCGCGACACAAGCCACGCGAACGCGATACCTACTGGGGACATAACTACGCGAACACGACATCTTTATCGTGAACGCAAAGAACATAACACCACAACATCGCGAATGTGACACCCAAAGTGCGAACGCGAAGACAGAATTCACCACCTTAGAGAACAACCTTCGCGAACGCGAAGAACAAATCGTCTGCAACCAAAAACCAGCAAAAACTGCAAAATCTAATGTCCAAAATTGATCCGTTTAACCACCCGAAGCCCTCGGGACCTCAACCAAACATGCCAACATATCCCATAACATCATTCAAACTTGTTCAACCTTCAAAACACTCAAAAAAATATCGAAACACCCAATTTACATTGGATTCAAGCCTAAGAATTCCAAAAACTTACAAATTTCACTTTCGATCAAAAAGTCTACCAAACCTCATTCGAATGACCTAAAATTTTGCACACACGTCACAAATGACACAAAGGATCTACTCCAACTTCCAGAATTCCATTCTAACCCTTATATCAAAATCTCACCTATCAACCGGCAAACGCCAAGATTCTAATTTTGCTAATTCAAGCCTAAACCTTCCACGGACCTCCAAAATACATTCCGATCATGCTCCTAAGTCCCATATCACCTAACAGAGCTAAGCAAATCATAAAAATTTCCAATCCGAGATCATATACTAACAAGTTAAAACTTGGTCAAACCTTTCAAATTTTAAGCTTCAAACTGAGAACTATTCTTCCAAATTCATTCCGATTACCCTGAAAACCAAATCCAACGATTTACATAAGTCATAATACATCATACGGGGCTAGTCGTGCACGAGAACTGGCGAGAAAAAAGCAAAAGCTCAAAACGACCGGTCGGGTCGTTACATCCTCCCCTACTTAAACATATGTTCGTCCTTGAATGTGTCCAGAATTGTTCCGAAAACCATCAAATCGCTGTGTAACCTTACCATGCACACACCCGGGGGTGATCTCACATCACCTTATCTCATATAGGTCTGATAACACAATGTAACTGAAATTTCCCAATCCAACCTAGCCCATAAACCTTAGAACCACATTTCCACTTCTGAGACCATCTATAAGATCAGAATCTCACATCTATACTATGAATAATCTCGAACCAGCTGTAATAACCCATTCCTTCAACCTCAGGTGCAATTACATGACGTACCACATAACTCAAACACTTGTAACGATAACTTCTACTCACAGCAGTTGCTCAAAACATCCAAATTTTGATAATAAGCCTTTTATCAAATTAAGCCTCATTCCAACACTTATGTATACTGTAAATGATAAATGAAACACGTAAAAAGTCATAACTATTCCTCAGATCAACCGTCCGTGAAGCCCTTCTCCTTTGGCAAGGACCATAGTAAACTTCTAAGCCGAACATCGATAGTATCCTTCCAACACGCTGAAATCGATTCTGTTTGTATTCATTATAGAACCCCAATGATCCCATCTAATCCAACACAACTACACTGGTGACATGACACATCAATACCCTCTAATACCACAACTCGTGCAATCTGTGCACCAATAAGCAACAACCAAAACATACTCAAATCATGAGAATGACTCAAATGAGATAGCTGTACCGCAAGCTCGACAGTACGACCACAAGACAATGCTGAGAACCCATCACACATCGTAGAACATAAAACACGAATCCAACCCAAAAGATCGTAGCTCGACGTAACTTCGCCGCAATGCGCGACCCTATCCAAACACTGGTTCCCATGAGACACCTCATATAACCATGCTCAAAATCATCAACCAAGCACACTTAGATACCTAGAACCCAAAAGTGAATCATTATAACCATGGAGAAGCAAATGATGCAACTCCATAACAGTCCGAAAGAACATACCCAATGCGCAACAACTCATGCAATGCTCAATTACACGTCTCGCTTGAATTCCACTATAAAGCTCAAATGGAATCGCACCATATGCGCATATAACCAACAAATCACAACCCCTCATAACACAGAAGAGTAACTCATAGATCACTCCAGAACATGGATAAGCTCAACAACAATTGAATGGCACATCTCTCAACAATAACAGTTCAGAGTCAACAATCTTGACCTGGTGCAGAACACGCATCCATGTTGGGCCTACCAATGAACCACACATCAACTCTAGTCACTCACAATAGTTAAATAACCCTCCGAAGGTTCACAATGACTGAGTCATAGCATATAGTACCATCTGACTAGCTTACCTACATCTTTACAGTCCACAACCGCGAAATAACCTGTTCACGAGAACTCCCAGTCTCCAAATCCATAAAACACATAAATCACCATATCTGATCCCAACTCCACCGCCCGGATATCATACACATCCTTACTACTCGATCATCCCACAAAGGGTACTTCTAAAAATTCTCCTGTGCCACTAAGCAAACCTTGAATATCAACAGTTGATCAGACAAGATAGTACCGTATTACCAATAAAGCATCTGTAACCCAAACACATCGCCCTTTCTAAAATGTATACCCTCATCAAGCCACACCAATTAGTGATCTCATTTATCTAGTCATCTGAAACTGTCCATACTATCTAAGAATTTGTGACCTTTCTTTCAAGACTGAATCGTGACCTTACACCTGCCAATCTCAACCCCACACAGCATACCACATATACCATACCATCCTATGTCAAATATGAGGACTTCATAATCCATTCCGAGCCACAAGCTACCATGTACTCAACTAGCCAAGACTTTCCATTTGATCTCATCTAGGAGAAAATTATTATACATCTCATGCTCCTCGCGCCAGTAGAAAATATACATCTCTAACCGTGGTAGAAACCATCAAGAACTCTCCAAATTCTAGTTGCACAATACCAAACTGTCAGAACTAAATCCCTCTAACTCAACCCAGCTACGCATGCCATCAAAACCTAAGAGCATTGCCACAAAACACCTGTAGAAATCCATGCATCATAAGCACCCAAGAGCTGGTCATATCTGTTACCCTATCGATATAACCTACTACCAAGCTGTCGAAATTCTCCGAGTTTCTTCCGAATTACCTTCAAATTAATACGTTTCCTTGCTAGTACATCACTATCCTTAACTAACTTTCCCCATGAACTTTAGCTTAAAATCACATTGCCCTAAGGCTCATAAACTCTCGCATTCCTCTAAAGCACCCCAAAAGTACCACAACTGAGATACCCGCTCTGAGAACACCCTCTGTGAATCTAAAGTCATTACCTTCACCTTCCTGATACTGACGTGTAGAATCCACAATGACATAGAAATACCACATGTCTTGACACTCTCCCAATGCGAACCTCAGTTTCTATTCAAATATACAACTGAAAATCTCTAATGATTACATGTAAAAATGTTGAACCCATTAGACCCATTCTCAAGAGTCATCCACTCTGTTCAACCCTCACTTAGACTGATCAGCCAAACCGGACGACCTGTGCTCCATTAGTACTCCAATACCGCAGAAAGTAACCCCATCTTAATGCATTCAAATAAATTCCTGCTTTATATACATTACATCCTTCACCAATAACAACTCAAGTCATTTCTTAGATTCTTATACGCCTATAAAGCACAACATAACCCCTATCCAAAATTTCCTTTATTCGGGTCATCCTAAATCTCAACCTCCGTAAGCCATAACTGATTCACCAATATGCCCCAAACTGGAACCAACACAGCACATAACCGTGAAATCAATTAATCAATAGTAGACTTCCCCACTTGGATGAAAGCCATAAATCAAAACACACAATAAATCCTAACGCACATACTCTATTACTGCCATAATAACATAGTGAGATTAAACTCAACCCTTCATAAGCTCGTGAAACACAGACCATCTAGTACATTAAATCTTCTGCAAATCTCGTATTCACCCTCATAACAATCAAGCCCACTCTATTAAGCAACCCAAATTCAAATTGTAACACATATCTTTCGCTGGTAATAGAGATCTTCCAATAAACGACATAAGGATCACGCAAACTTCAGAAAAATCCACGGGAGATAACCCACCTGCTTTGCCTCAAACTAGCATCTCTTCATACCCTTCCACCGGTATAAACATTACACAGTCACTTAATCTTCCTGAGTCTGAACTCATATCACAACGTGAAATTTACTTCACTTCCCACTAGGCAACATGAAAAGGTCCTTCAACCTGCCTACAACTCGGGCTATACATCAAATCACGATGGAAATCAAGCACCGGATGATACTTACTATCCCCAAGCAGAGCCTTCTTACCTCATTCAAATCATATGCACACATCTCGTAGTCACATCGTACTCATCACATAGCTATCCAGTCATCACTCCCACTAATAGGGACACTACCAGACATGCAATTCCAAAAGCACGTGCTCTCACAATCAACGCCTCACTGCTCAAGTTATAGGCAAAAACCCGGCCTCAAGTCCTCCAGATTGGCCCAATATCAACACACAGAGATCAAATCTTGCCCCTCGATTAGGGAATCACAAGCCATCGATGCACATCTGATACTGAGCGCTCATGCGCTCATACGAACGCGTGGAAGGAGTTTCAAGAGTTACATTTCAAGCTAAATCAAGGACGCACGACAAGAATCCAAGAATGTAAAGTTTTTTTCTAAAGATTCTGCAGCCTCCCAACGATAAGCACAGACGTCTTCGTACTGATACGCGAGACTCAACTAAACCTGCTAATGACTCGTGAGACCTATATAACCTAGGCTGTGATACCAACTTGTCACGAGCCTAAAATCAACCTGATCATGATGGCGCCTATCATGAAACTAGGCCAGTCGACACAACTCTCGAATCAACCATTATTCAAATAAAAGTTATTTTTATACCATTCATTAATCAATAATCTCATGATGTAAATTTAAAAGAATAGTGCGGAATAAATACACAAGCCCGACACTGGGGTGTCACTAGTCATGAGCATCTACTAAAATCTGAATACAACAAAAAAGTCTTAAAATGTACTAATTACAGTCTAATGAAAACAAGAGGGAGAAGAGTTGTGCTGCGAATGCCGGACAGCTACCTTGCTAAACTCCAATGACTCTGACTCTGAGCGATCAGTACCCGCTACCGGGTTCAGAAATACCTGAATCTACACATAAGGTGCAGGGAGTAATGTGAGTACTCCAACTCAGTAAGTAATAAAAGTAAATAAGGTCTGAGCAGTAAGAAATCACCTAAACCACATCATGGCACCACAGAGTATACCACATATTTCCCAAAAAAAAATAGGATACAAATCAAATCATTTCGTTAAACTTCCAATTTCAGTAAATCCTTTGGAAAATACCTTTCTAGCCTTTTCAATAGAGGATTAATGAAATATATATGTAGCGAAAGTGATAAAAATCATAATCGGCCCCTCGGGCAAAACATTGTTTGTATCCAGCCCCTCGACAAAAAAGAAATTCATAACCATTTCATAACTTAAAAACTTTAGTTTAAATGAGTGTTGTTTAAAGCATTTGTTCAATATTTTCAATAGAGGCTCGGTCTAAAGATGAGTGAAAGTAGTAATTAAATCAACATATTTAATAGAAACTCACTTTAAAGATGAGTGAAACCAGGAAGCTCATAAACAGGCCCCTCAGGCAAAGCATCACTGGTATACATGAATATATAGCCCCTTAGGCAAGCCTCTCAGTCACTCATGACTCAACTCTTATCAATCAGCGCTCACACTCAGCACTCACGCTCAATAGGTACCATATAATAACCGTTGCGACATGCAGCCCGATCCATATATATAGTCGACTATGCTCACTAGGGGTGTGCAGACTCGGAGGGGCTCCTACAGCCCGAGCGTTATATCGTTGCGGCTTGCAGCCCATCAACATATCATTGTGGCGTGCAGCCCGATCCATATATATATATTTTTCTGCGACGTGCAACCCGATCCATAAATATATAGTCCTCACCAATAGGCACTTGGCCTCTCTCATTCATTAACCTCACAATCAGACCCTCGGTCTATCTCAGTCATCAATCTCACTATCAGGCCTTCGCCCTCTCTCAGCCATCAACCTCACAAGTCACTTGGACTATCAGTAAAACAGGGCGTCAACTCAAATATATTTTATAGTGTCAAAATTTAGTAAATAAGGCTTAGGAAATTACAAAAATGCAGCATGACTGAGTACAATTATTAAGTCAAAACAGTGAGGAAAGGTAGTGAAAGTCCCACAAGGGTCCAAAACAGTCGGCACGAGGCTCAAACATAGCATTTAGCCAAAAACATGTTAATAACAAACAGTTTTCAATCAAATACGCAGCTAAATAGTCATACGGGACAGACTATGTCACAATCCCCAACGGTGCACAACCCCATGCTCGTCATCTAGCGTGTGCGTCATCTCAAAATAGCACAACGATGTAAAATCCGGGGTTTCAAACCCTCAGGATACCATTTACAATCACTACTTACCTCTATCCGGTCCAAACTCTAGCCCGCGGTGCCTTTGCCTCTCGAATTAGTCTCCAATTTTTTCGAATATAACCAAAATCAGTTCCACATCATTAATACATGCTAAAGGAACAAAGCACAAGCGGAAATAATTGAATTAACTCAAAAATCCCGAAATTGGCCAAACTCGACCCCCAGGCCCACATCTCGGAATCTGATAAAAATCATATCAGTAGAATCCTCATCCTCCCACAAGTCTATACATACCAAGAACATCAAAATCGGACCTCAAATGGACCCTCAAATCCCCAATTCAACTCTCCAATTTTTCTTTAAATTTTCATCCAAATTTCCCAAATTAAATGATAAAAATTAAGAAAAAGTCGTAGCATTAAACCAAATTTGGATAGAGAACACTTACCCCGATCTATTCTCTAAAAATCCCCTCCAAAATCGTCTTCTCCCGAGCTCCATAACTTCAAAAATGTAAAAATGGCCGAAATCCTCAAAATAGAGTAATTTATAAGGCTGCCCAGGCCTCCTCTTTCGCGAACGCGGGATGACCATCATGTCCGCGATGAAGAAAAATATCGGCTCTCAAAATGCTCTATGCATTCGCGACACAAGCCACGCGAACACGATACCTACTGGGGACATAACTACGCGAACACGAAGAACAAAACATCACAATATCGCAAAATGCAACAAACAAAGCGCGAACGCTAAGACAGCATTCACCACCTCAGAGAACACCTTTCGCGAACGCAATTCCCTGACTGCGAACGCGAAGAAAAAATCATCTGCAACCAAAAACCAGCAAAAACTGCCAAGTCCAAAGTCTGAAATTGATCCGTTTAACCATCTGAAACTCACCCGAGGCCCTCGGGACCTCATCCAAACATGCCAATATCCCATAACATCACTCAAACTTGTTCCAACCTTCAGAACGCTCAAAACAACATCAAAACACCAAATTTACATTTGATTCAAGCCTAAGAATTCCAAAAACTTCCAAATTCTGCTTTCGATCAAAAAGTATATCAAACCTCGTCCGAGTGACCTGAAATTTTGTACGCACGTCACAAATGACACAAAGGATCTACTCCAACTTCCGGAATTCCATTCCGACCCTTATATCAAAATCTCACCTATCAACCAGAAAATGCCAAGATTCCAATTTTGCCAATTCAAGCCTAAACCGTCCACGGAACTCCAAAATACATTCCAATCACGCTCCTAAGTCCCAAATCACATAAAGAAGCTAACCAAATTAAAAAAAATTCAATCCGAGATCATATACTAACAAGTCAAAACTTTCAAATTTTAAGCTTCAAATTGAGAACTGTTCTTCCAAATTCATTCTGATTACCCTGAAAACCAAATTTGACGATTTACATAAGTCATAATACATCACAGGGGCTAGTTGTGCCCGAGAACTAGCGAGCAAAAAGCAAAAGCTCAAAACGCCCGGTCGGGTCATCACAAAATATTAAGGATATAGTGTCTTGTTTTTGCAACTTCCAGTGATAAAGTTTAGGACATGATGTCCTTAACTTCATGTCACGACCCCGGTTCGCCCTCCGTGAACCATCGTGACGGCACCTAGTCTCTACGACTAGGTAAGACTAACAATGCGGAAAATAAACCAATTTGCGGAAGAAATAATAAAAACAAAATAGTGAAATAAAATAGAGTTTAAAAGTGCCGCTCGGCATACACAATAACAACTCTCGAAATATGAATACATTTCCCAAAACCCAGAATCTCATGATCAAAAGCCTTTAAATGTCTACAAGTATCTAACTCCAGAATGTCTAACAAAGGAAAAGAAAATACCGAAGGGCTAATACTAAAAAGGGGGAGTAGAAAGGGACTCTTTGGTCTGCGGACGCGGCAGATATACCTCGGAGTCTCTACAAGAGCCTCGTCTCAAGCGTGATGAGTCTGAGTGGAGGTACTTGGATCTATACATGAAAAACATGCACAGAAAGGGCATGAGTACATCACAAGCCTAACCTTGGCCGAGTAGTGATAAGAAAGGTTAGGGCCCTGCTAAGATTAAATGAGATATAAGGTGCGACAATATAAGATAAAGCAGTACAATTGAAAGATAACAATAAGAATAAACACATGATAATAAAGATAACTACAACAGAAACAGAAACAGAACAAGCAATAGGAATACCACTCATCTCAAAGAAAATAACCGGGGATTTCTCAGTATCCCGAGGATCTCTTAGTACCCTCAATACATGCCAGGGATCTCTTGGTATCCCGAGGATCTCTTGGTATCCTCAATATATGCTAGGGATCTCTTGGTATCCCGACGATCTCTCGGTATCCTCAATATATGTGCTAGGGATCTCTTGATATCCCACACCTCAATTCAGATCTTAAATACGTATAGGAAATCTCCCGGGATGCCGTCCTGTAGTCCCAAAGTGAAACACACAGCAACAATACAAGGATTACTTAATTAAGCTAAATTTCGTACCAAGTAAAACAGGTAATTCTAACCTAGCATGCTTCACATAATACAGTTACGACAGTTTAAGCAATAAAGCAATTAAGTAAATTAAACATGCTTTTCTAAGCTAACATCAGATTTAAATTCCAAGTAGAGTAAGTAGGAAAGGAAAACACAATTAAAGCTACTTAAGTGAAAACAAGATTTTCAAAAATTAGCACAATTACGCACTCATCACCTCACGTACAAGGCATTTCAATTACCACAATACCAAATCCTAAGGGGAATGTCCCCCACACAAGGTTAGGCAAGCCACTTACCTCGAACCGGCTCAAAAGTCAACCCGAAACCGCGTTCTTGCCACGAGTGCTCGACTCCAAATGGCCCAAATCTATTCAATTTAATTGGATAATGTAAATAACACTTCAAGTAACTGATTCTACAATTAAATTCTAAGCTAATACGCGAAATTAGGTAAAATGACCAAAACGCCCCTCAGTCCCACATCTCAGAATCGGGTGAAATTTATATTTTCAGAATCTTCATACTCTCACGAGTCTATACATAACAAGAACACTAAAATCGGAGTTCAATGGACCCCTCAAATACCCATGTTAAGGTCGCTTAATCTCAAGCCCTAATTACCCATTTTTCCTGAATTTTTCACCACTAATTAGATCTTTAATCACATATAAATACTGCCAAGATATACCTTCTTCGCGAACGTGGAAGGCCCCTTGCATTCGCAAAGCACAAATTTGCTTGGGCCCAGATTCCTTCATCGCGAACGCGATACACAGGACGCGAACGCGATGCAAAGCCTCCTCCTCCTACGTGAACGTGGGAACACCATCACGAACGCGTAGGTATGAAACCTCCCGCCTTCGCGAACACGGGAGACTCTTTGCGAACGCGAAGCACAAAAACTCCCCCAGCCCCAACTCCTCTCCGCGAATGCGAGACCCTACCCGTGAACGCGAAGAAGGAAACCAGAACTAGGCTGCTGCAATTTTTTTACAATTTCAACAAGTTCCAAAATGCCCCGTTGAGCATCCGAAACACACCTGAGGCCTCCGGGACCTCAACCAAACATGCCAACCAATCCTAAAACATCATTCAAACTTGTTCCAATCTTCGGAATGCTCAAAATAACATCAAAAAATCAATTTAGCATCAGATTCAAACCTAAGAACTTCAAAAACTCTCAAAATACGCTTTCGATCAAAAAGTCTATCAAACATCGTTCGAATGAATTGAACTTTTGCACACACGTCACGTTAGACACTACGGAACCACTCCAACTTTCAAAATTCCATTCCAACCTTTGGATCAAAATCTCACAAGGCACACCGTACAAATAATGACGCCAGATCTTTAGGGCGTGAACAATGGCAGCAAGATCAAGATCACGAACAGGGTAATTCTTCTCATGCACCTTCAACTGTCTGGACGAATAGGCAATCACCCTACCGTCCTGCATCAAAACTGCTCCAAGGCCAATCCTCGAGGCATCACAATAAACAGTGTAAGACCCCGAACCTGTAGGCAATATCAAAATTGGGGCTGTAGTCAGAGATGACTTGAGCTTTTGAAAGCTCGCCTCACACTCTTCCGTCCACTAGAACGGAGCACCCTTCTGGGTCAACCTGGTCATAGGGGCTGCAATCGATGAAAACCCCTCAACAAAATGACGGTAATAACCCGCCAAGCCAAGAAAACTACGGATCTCTGTAGCTGAGGATGGTCTGGGCCAACTCTGCACTGCCTCTACTTTCTTCGGATCCACCTGAATACCCTCACTCGACACCACGTGGCCTAAGAATGCCACGGAATCCAACCAAAACTCACATTTTGAGAACTTAGCATATAACTTCTTTTCTCTTAAGGTGTGAAGCACTATCCTCAGGTGCTGCTCATGATCTTCCCGACTTCGGGAATACACCATAATATCATCAATAAAGACAATGACGAACAAGTCAAAATACAGTCGGAACACACTGTGCATCAAATGCATAAAGGCTGTTGTGGCATTGGTCAGCCCAAATGACATAACAAGGAACTATTAATGACCATACCGAGTCCTCAAAGCAGTCTTCGGGATATCTGGCTCCCGAATCTTCAACTAATGGTTACCTGAGTGCAAGTCAATCTTAGAAATCACCCGTGCACACTGAAGTTGGTCAAACAGATCATCAATATGAGGCAAAGGATAACAGTTCTTCACTGTAACATTGTTCAACTGGTAGTAATCAATACACGTATGCATAGAACCATCCTTTTTCTTCACAAACAAGATTGGAGCACCCCAAGGTGATACACTAGGCCTAATAAAACCCTTATCAAGCAATTCCTATAACTGATCCTTCAACTCTTTCAACTCAGGAGGAGCCATGCGATATGTAGGAATAGAAATGGGCTGAGTGCCCGGCAACAGATCAATGCCAAAATCAATATCTCTATCAGGCGTCATGCTCGAAAGATCATCAGGAAACACATCAGGAAAATCCCGTACTACTAGAACTGAATCAACTGAATGGGTATCAATACTGACATCTCTCACATAAGCTAAATACGAGTCATACACCTTCTCAACCATTCGCTGAGCCTTAAGGAAAGAAATAACTCTACTGGGAGTGTGATCTAAATTACCCCTCCACTCAACACGCGGTACACCTGGTATAGCTAGTTTTACAGTTTTGGTGTGGCAATCAAGAATAGCATAATTGGGAGACAACCTATCCATGCCCAAGATAATATCAAAATCTACCATGCTAAGTAACAATAAATCGGCTCTGGGCTCAAAACGACTAAGAGCAACCAAACACGACCGATAAACGCGGTCCACAACAAGAGAATCTCCCACAAGAGTAGAAACATAAACATGGGAACTAAAAAAATCCCGAGGTACACCCAAATGCGGAGCAAAATAAGAAGACACATAAGAGTAAGTGGAGCCTGGATCGAATAGAATCGATGCATCTCTGTGATAAACCAATATAATACCTGTGATGATAGAATCGGAGGCAACAGCCTCGGTACAGGCATAGTATCGGGCCTAGCCTCCTTCTCTAGGGTGACCTCTACCTCTCCGACCTCCACCTATAGCTGGCTGAGCAGGTGGGGTAGCAACTGGATTTATAACCATAGCCTGAGAACTCTGCGGGGCACGCTGTGGCTGAGAAGTCTGTGGAGGCACACTCCTCCTATGTCTAGGGCAATCCCTCACCACATGGAATGTTTCACCACACTCAAAACAAGCTCTAGGAGGACGTGGCGGCTATGACTATCTCTGGTCAGGTCTGGTGGACTGACCTCTGAAAGCACCCCACGTAGGAGGCATGCTAGATATCAGAGGTGCATAATAAGGCTCCTGAGGCCTAGGAGGAGCTGGAATGCCACTAGCTACTAGAAGAGCTGAATGAACAGGGCGACTCATATAACCCCTACCATGATAACCTGCAACTGGGGCACGGGCACCAGAATAATGGCCCGACTCTCGAGACCTCTTGTCCTCCCTCTCCTCTCTCTCCCTAGCATGCATACCCTCAATCCTCCTAGCAATGCTCACCACCTGGTGATAAGAAATATCTATCTCCAACTCACGACCCATGTTAGACCTGATGATAGGAATAAGCCCCTCAATAAACCGGCGAACCCTCTCGCGAACAGTAGAAACCATGGCTGGGGCATGTCTAGACAAACTAGTGTAACAAATAGCATACTCCGAGACAATCCTAGCACCCCGACGCAAATACTCAAACTCTGCGTGCCATGCATCCTAGAGGCTCTAAGGAACAAACTCCCTTAGGAACATATCTGAAAACCGAGTCCAAGTCAGTGAAGTTGCCTCGTCCAGACTGTCTAACTCATAGGTGTGCCACCACTCATAGGCAGCTCCTTGAAGCTGGAAGGCAGTGGAAGACACCCTAGTTGATCCTGATATACCCATAGTGCAGAGGATACAATGACACTCCTCCAGAAATCCCAGGGCATCATCTGAGGCTAACTCACTGAATACAGGAGGATCATACTTCTTGAACCTCTCAAGCCTCTGCTGCTCATCCTCTGAAACTGTTGCCCTGTCATCAGGCTGACCTGGGGCTGCAGGCAGTACAGGAATAACCTCAGGAACCTGATCCACATGAACTCGCTGCTTAAGAGTGTGGGTTGCCGGGAGTCTGTGCTCCTCCCCCGGCCTGAGATGTAGCTGCAGTAAGGGGAAGCAACCCTGCCTGAGCCAAAGTGGTGTACATGCTCATGACCTGTGCCAGCGTCTCTTGAAGTGTTGGAGTAGTAGTTTTAGTAGGCGTGTCAGGTGCCTGGACTCTATCTAGGACTGTAGGTGGTACCTTAGTGGCATATCGTGCAGGTTCTCTAGTTGCATCACGAGTGCGTCCTCGGCCTCTACCCCGACCCCAGCCTCTAACGGTTGTAGTAGGGGTCGCGGGTGCCTGATCATCTCGGGTAGCGTGTGTCCTCACCGTCTGTGAGAGAATAGAAGACAAAAGTTTAGAATTGTGATATCAAAATCTCGCATGATAAGGAAATCAAATGAAGTGGAATTTTCCTAACAGTTACATAGCCTCTCGTAGATAAGTACAAATGTCTTTGTACCGATCATCGAGACTCTAATAAACCAGCTTATGATTTATGAGACCTATGAACCTAGAGCTCTGATACCAACTTGTCACGACCCTGGTTTGCCATCCGTGAACCATCATGATGGCACCTAGTCTCTACGACTAGGTAAGCTTAACAATGCATAAAATAAATTAATTTGAGGAAGAAATAATAAAAATAAAATAGTGAAATAAAATAGTGTTTAAAAGTGCCGCTCGACATACACAATAACAACTCTCAGAATATGAATACATTTCCCAAAACCCGGAATCTCATGATCACAAGCCTTTGAATGTCTACAAGTATCTAACTCCAGAATGTCTAACAAAGGAAAAGAAAATACAGAAGGGATAATACTAAAAAGGGGAGTAGAAAGGGACTCTTCGGTCTGCGAACACGGCAGATATACCTCGGAGTCTCTACAAGCTCCTCATCTCAAGCATGATGATTTTGAGTGGAGGTACCTAGATTTGCATAAGAAAAACATACACAGAAAGGGCATGAGTACACCACAACGGTACTCAGTAAGTGCTAAGCCTAACCTCGGTCTGGTAGTGACGAGGTAGGTCAGGGCCCTACTAAGATTAAATGAGATATAAGGTGCGATAGTATAAAATAAAGCAGTATAATTGAAAGATAACAATAAGAATCAACACAGGATAATAAGGATAACTACAATCGAAACAGAAACAGAACAAGCACCAGGAATACCACTCTTCTCAAAGAAAATAACCAGGGATCTCTCAGTATCCGGAGGATCTCTTAGTACCGTCAATGCATACCAGGGATCTTTTGGTATCCCTAGGATCTCTTGGTATCCTCAATATATGCTAGGGATCTCTTGGTATCTCGAAGATCTCTCGGTATCCTCAATATACGTGCTAGGGATCTCTCGGTATACCTCAACTCAACTCAAATCATAAATACGTATAGGGAATCTCCCGGGATGCCGTCCCGTAGTCCCAAAGTGAAACACACAGCAACAATACAAAGATTACTCAATTAAGCTAAATCTCGTACCGAGTAAAACAGATAATTCTAATCTAACATGCTTCACATAATACAGTTACAACAGAAATAGAAACAGAACAAGCAATAGGAATACCACTCATCTCAAAGAAAATAACCGGGGATTTCTCAGTATCCCGAGGAACTCTTAGTACCCTCAATACATGCCAGGGATCTCTTGGTATCCCGAGGATCTCTTGGTATCCTCAATATATGTTAGGGATCTCTTGGTATCCCGACGATCTCTCGGTATCCTCAATATATGTTCTAGGGATCTCTTGATATCCCGCACCTCAATTCAGATCATAAATACGTATAGGGAATCTCCCGGGATGCCATCTTGTAGTCCCAAAGTGAAACACACAGCAACAATACAAGGATTACTCAATTAAGCTAAATTTCGTACCAAGTAAAACAGGTAATTCTAACCTAGCATGCTTCACATAATACAGTTACGACAGTTTAAGCAATAAAGAAATTAAGTAAATTAAACATGCTTTTCTAAGCTAACAGCAGATTTAAATTCCAAGTAGAGTAAGCAGGAAAGGAAAACACAATTAAAGCTACTTAAGTGAAAACAAGATTTTCAACAATTAGCACAAGTACACACTCGTCACCTCACGTACAAGGCATTTCAATTACCACAATACTAAATCCTAAGGGGAATGTCCCCCCCACAACGTTAGGCAAGCTACTTACCTTGAACCGGCTCAAAAGTCAACCTAAAACCGCATTCTTTCCATGATTACTCGACTCCAAATGTCCCAAATCTATTCAATTCAATTGCATAATGTAAATAACACTTCAAGTAACTGATTCTACAATTAAATTCTAAGCTAATACGTGAAATTAGGTAAAATGACCAAAATGATCCTTGGGCCCATGTCTCGGAATCGGGTGAAATTTATATTTTCAGAATCCTTATACTCTCACGAGTCTATACATAACAAGAACACAGAAATCGGAGTTCAATGGACCCCTCAAATACGCAAGTTAAGGTCTGTAAACATGTGATTTTTGACCCTCCCTAAGATTTTTCATATTTTAGCACGTAAATATTTAATTTATAGCTATTTTAATTAATTTTGACTCTTTTACTTTATTTTATTACAAGAAAAATGAAAATTTACAAAAAATTATTCCATTATTGTTTTGTAGTCATTTTTAATATTGAAAAATACCAAAATATAATTTATTTTAATGGTAGGTCTTATTTTAATAGTTATTTTACTTAAGTAGGATTAATATATAAATGAGATCATATTTTTAGTCTCGTTCGCGAGGAAAGAATAAAACTTGGGTTCGAGCAATCCATTTTTAACCATGATTTTGGACCTAGCCCATAATTCTCAAGCTCATAATTCCTAGGCCCATACCCCTAACCTAATCCCTACCCCTATATAATAGTACCTAATGCCTAAATAGAGAGCTAAACACTCAAAAAAAGCCATCCGCCATTTTAGAAGGACCCCTTCCCTCATCATATTTTTCATCTTCTCCATCACAAAGACCTAACTAATTCAAAAAGCCCTGAGGCAACCAAAACAGCCGCAAGAGACCACACAAAGCAAAAAGAAGAAAATTCCTCTACGGCAAGGATTCCCCTCTAAGAAATCTCTTTGAACCCATCATATTTTTCACATTCTGATTTGAGAAAGAAGCCACATATCATCATATACACACATAATAACTTCTCCACCCTTTATTTTAAGAAGATCAAACATGTACACCCAAGAAAAAGCAGAGAACGAATCTGCACAAAAATGGGTGAAAAATTAGAAAAGGGGGAAATTAAGAGGATGAACGGAGGGGACCAGGAGTGACTAAAATCAAAAGCATATGACTCACCCCTTTTGAAATACCATAGTCGTTGCTCTCTTCATTCTTCAATTTCGGAAATTTAGGTTCAATGATGGGGTCAAGCTAAAATGGGTTTTCGATTTGGAGTGTCCGTTAGAGGTCGGTTCTCGGTCATCTTGTTGAATCTGCTGCAAAACATATTTCTTTACATATTAAAGGAGAAGCACTTAACAAGTTCATTTCTATTAATTCCTCTTTATTTTGCTAATTACTGTGAATCAAACTTTGAAAGAGCCATTAAAAGATGGGATTTATTTTACAATAATAACGTGTGCTTTCATCAGTCATGTTTGATTAACATTTTCCCAAGTGCAATCCGTAGCCATGTAATTGGAAATTTTCACGTGTTTATATGTCTAGCCACTATAAATGAATAATTGTTCATTGTATTATGGTGAATTCATATGTTTGTGGGTCTGCAATTGAAAATTCCTATTCTGTAAGTAATCGAAACCATGTTGGCCATGTTAATTTTTGGTATCTTTGTGTTCTCGTTTTATCTACTGTTTCAAAGTTATTTTATTTTGTTTCGTTTGCGTTTGTGTTCCCATTCGGTATCTTTGTATTTTGTTTCATTTGGGTTCACGTTTAGTGTTTGGGTTCATATGTTTTCGTGCTCATGTTTGTGTTAATTCGCTTCGTTTTGCCGTAATGAGCTCGTCAATTTAAACCTTTGGTTGTATTTCACGGTTAATTTGGGAATGTTGAAGATATTGTTTGATCTTGTATGAATTTACCCTTTTAAGTTTATATGGGTTTAAATAGAGACAGATACAAATATCAATAAGGCTACAAGCTAATACATTTCCCTATAACTAATTTGTTTTGTTCCTCCCATAATAAAATCCTATAATTCTTGGCCCTCGCAAACTTGACGATGCGTAGTTGCGTTAGGCGCGGTATTTTAAAAATTATCTTCCTAAACTCGGGTGTGCATTTATGTGACCCAAATCCAAATCCGAACAATGTTAGATAAAATATGTCGTGGACCGCAGATGCATTTATGTGAGGTGGCTCAAGACGTGTTTTAAATAACGTTGAAATCTTCCTAAAAAAAATATTAAATAAAAGCGGTTATAAAGTTAAAGTTGTACCATAAGTTAAAACATGTATTAGAATCAGATAATAGGCCAATTATAATAGTTGAGCGACTGTGCTAGAACCACGGAACTGGGGAATGCCTAATACCTTCTCCCGGGTTAACGAAATTTCTTACCCCGATTTCTGTGTTCGCGGACTGTAAAATAGAGTCTATTTTTCCTCGATTCGGGATTTGAAACCGATGACTTGGGACACCATAAAATTATCCCAAGTGGTGACTCTGGATTTTTTAATAAAATGATCCTGTTTCGATTGTCACTTTAAGTTGGAAAAAAACTCCCTTATACCCTTCCCTTATGGGTGGTAGTAAAAAGAAGGTGCGACAGCTCTGGCGACACTGTTGGGGATAAGAACCTAGAACTTCTGGTTCAGAGTTCAAGAATTCAAGCTTAGAATAATTGTTATAATTTGCTTTATTTATTTTCTGAATTTATTGCATGATTGAGCCTAATGTGCTAAATGCCGCTTTTTACCGCTTTGATATTATTTGAACTGTATGTAAACTGTTACGAAACCATTCTCTTCTCATCTTCGGGGGTGTGCACGCTGGCGTGACTCCTCCTTCTGTTAATATCATACCTTGAAAAAAGAAAGAGGCTTGGACAAGTTACAAAGCCGGATGGCCTTTTGGTTCTCGGTACGTAGCCCCCTCCTCGGCTCGAGTTGTCCGCTCAGGTACACAAGTTTAGAACAATATACCCAGGTTTTTAGCTTAGAATAACCCAGCCTCATGCCGGATCCTTAGTAGGAACGTTTGTTTGTATCATGTGCATTTGACTTTGGGGACTCAACACAGGGGTTGAGTCCGTCTAGGACAGGTGCACCCAAATTAAAAGACCATCCTGATACATCTTACGTACTACTTGCATATCTGTCTATTTCGGCTTGCATGCTGACTGGCTTCTCGAATAGGTAAAGAAAATGAAAAAAAATGAAAATCGAAAAAAAAAGAGAAAATAAAAGAGAGTGAGAGGTAGGTATTTGAATTATCTTGAAATTCTGTTAAAATTTTGGAAAAAAAAGAAAAGTCATTTCAAAATAAGTCATATTTTCTTTTGTTCCGTCTAAACTGGGCGAACTATGTGGGTCTAATTCTCACCGAATATGAGATACGTAGGCAAACCTCATCGGTTCCGCCCCATAATTTTTAAAAAATCCAAAAATATTTTCCTTTACTTCCTCTCTAAAAAAGTCTTTTTTTTGAGACCCCAATTTTCAAAAAATCCAAAAATATTTTCCATTACTTGCTTCTTTAGAAAGCCTTTCTTTTAGACCCTAATTGTTTTTAAAAAAATTTATACAAAACTATTTTCTGATAATTTCTTCCAAAAATCCAAAAATATTTTCATTCTTCTTTCAAAATTGTAAAGAAAATTCAAAATTCAAAAATATTTTCTTTTTTAGAAGCATTTCTTTCATAAATTCAAAATAAAATTCCAAAAATATTTTCTTTCTTCTTTAGAAGTTTTTTCTTTCGAAATTCCAGAAAAAATAATTAAAAAAAAAATCTTTGTTCTTTAGAAGTCTTTCTTTGCAAAAATGTTGAAGCAAAATCAAAATCCAAAAATATTCCCTTTCTTCTTTATAAGTCTTTCTTTCGAAAAAATAAAATAAAAAATTCAAAAAAAAGTTATTTTATTTATTTTATTCATGATCTTCCTGAACTACGCAAGATCTGATTCATGTTCCCACATGATACGTAGTCAACCCACATCAGGTTCGATCATCATTAAAAAGAAATGAAAAAAATGAAGAAATAAAAAAATATTGATAATAATAAGGGCCAAATGAGTCCATTCTAACATATTTTGTTTTGAATTGTGAGGAAAGTTGAGGTGGTCGGTTTGTGGTAAGCTGGAAACACAAAATCCAAGGAAAAATGATAACTGACATCGAAGCTGTTACAAGTGATCAAGAGACTCAGGGTCAGAGGGTTCAACAAGAGTCTACTGTGTTTGAGAAAAATAGAATACTGAAACAGCAAATGACCAAAATGTGTCAAGCATGAGCCAGTGGTCAAGGATAGCCTCGTCATGAGTCACAATTTTTGCTATACAGCAAGAACAGTACCACTCGTACTCGTTTGATCTTCCTGCAAACATTGAGAAGCCTGCCCGAAAGATGGTACAAGAAGAAATGACCCAGAGAGTGAAAAGCTTAGAACAACGGTTGAAAAACATGTAAGGGCTGGCAAGTCAAAAGAGTGTTGCCTTCAAGGATCTATATATGTTCCCCGATGTCCACTTGCCGCCTGGTTTCAAGACTCCCAAATTTGAAAAGTATGATGGACATGGAGATCCCATAGCCCACCTGAAAAGGTATTGTAATCAACTGAGAGGTGCAGGAAGAAATGAAGAATTGTTGATGGCTTATTTTGGGGAAAGCCTTATGGGAGTAGCCTGCGAATGGTTTATGGATCAAGACACGTCTCGCTGGTATGTCTGGGATGACATGGCATAGGCCTTTGTCAAACAGTTCCAATATAACATTGACATTTCCCCAGACCGCAATTCCCTTTAAAACATGAAGAAGAAACCAACTGAAAGTTTCAGAGAATATGCCATTAAATGGAGAGAGCAAGCGGCCAGAGTTAAGCCACCCATGGATGAGCACGAGTTAATTACTGTCATCCTTCAGGCTCAAGAGCCAGATTATTTTCAAAACATGATGTCCGCAGTGGGTAAATCCTTCTCGGAAGCAATCAAAATGAGGGAAATGATTGAGATTGGTCTTAATACAGGCAAAATTATAAGTCAAGCAATTCTCAAAGCCGCAACTCAGGTTGTCCCGATTGAATCTGATAATTTTAGTGACACGAATGAAAAGCACGAAGAAATCATGATGACATCAGGGTCGAGAAGAGGTCCTAGGAGAGCATCTCGAAGGTATGAGCAACCTCATCAGGATTCCCATGATTCCCCTAAATACTATTATCCACTTCAAAACCCTCAATACTCTGTTGCTGCACCTCAGTATTTTGCCCGGCCACCAAGACACCCCAGAAGGCGAGCACCAGCACCGCTAAATCTCCACCAGCCTCCACAAAATTTTCAAATGCCCTATAACCCTCATCCAAGCCAGGGGTATAGAAGGAAACAAAGGCTAAAAGATAATTTTACACTAATAGGAGAGTCCTATGCAAGCTTGTTTGAGAAATTAAAGCAGTATGACATGATTGCACCTATTCCTCCAAATCATGTGGACCCCCAGCAAGAAGCTGTGACCCTTCTAAAAGGTGTGAATATCATTCCAATGCCCAGGGGCACAATGTTGAAAGCTGTCGGGATTTGAAAAGAGAAATAGAAAGGATGATCCAGGAAAACCTGATTGTGATCCAAGACAGTGACACCCAAAATATCGCGCAGAATCCATTACCTGCACATCATGATACACACTTTGTGGGGATGATGCTTGGTGACATGGAGTATGAGAATCCTCTCGGGAACTTGCTAACTAAAGTTAATGATGTTGAAATTGGAGAAGGCTTTGCTGATTCTGATGGGCAAATTTGTGGCTAAATGTCAAGCCTAGCAATTGAAATGTCATTCTCTCCTCACTAGGAAGGAATCTTGGTAGCTTGTTTTGATGTTTTTTCTATTATCTGGGTTATTTCAAGGTTGTGATCCAGATTTTATTTGTTTTATTAAGTTAAGCCCTTCTATCCCTCCATTCTGTTTGTGTGAGTCTTGTCTGTCTGTTCTGTTGCTATTTTCATTATTCGGGTTATTTTAGGGTTGTAACTCGTATTTTGGGTTGCTTGTTTAGTTGTAAAACCCTTTCATCCATTACTCAATAAAATACAGTTTGTCCTTTTGTGTCATTCTGTTCCTAGTTCTTTTGTCGCTAGTTCTAATGACATGACATGCATGCGAAAATTTTGGCCAGATCTTAAGAACAGATTTAATATGGAATTGGATAACTATAAAAAAATAAAAAAAATACATTTGAGGATGAATAAAGAGTTGGAATACTTTGGAACTAAGGCCGAGTAAAATTCACTTTCAAATCATTGTGAAGATCGGGCTTGAGGATGTTTAATCAATTGAAGTTTGTTGGAAAGTTTGTCACTTAGGGATGAAAAAATGTCTTGTGACCACGGCACACCAAGAAGACATACATGTTCGTCAATGCTGTGATCGCGAAAAGATACCATGTTTGACGTTCTCGAGGTTGGGAGGTCCTTTTTCTGCTATCTAAACACTTTATATCCTTCGCTACCCCTTTTGAGCCTGTGTTATTTTATTTGACTACCCTCTTTTGGAATCAAGTTTAGAGTCAAAAAAAAGAAAAAGAAAAAAACCATGTCCCAAGAGTACAAACTGGGGCAATTCTTAGAAAGTTAAAAAAAAAAAAGATTTGTCAAAGGTCCATGCCCTAAAAAATAGGAGCTGGGGCACTTGTTTTGAAAACAAAAGAAAAAGAAAGAAAAAAAAGAAAAGAAAAGAAAAGAAAAGAAAAAACAACAGAAAGAAAAATGAAAATTTTTTTAGTTAGGTCAGATGTTTGAACTACATTCGACCTGATTCCTTAAAAAAAGGATACGTAGGCAGTCTCACAGTTTGGTCCACTCAAATAAGAGTTTAGAAGAAAAAGAAAAAGAAAAATAGAAATATACCAAAAATCCCCAATAGCTGAAACTGGGGCAAAGATTTTATTTCACTTTTGAAAGAGTCGATTTCAAGAATTGTAAGTTTACAACCCCCTTTATTTGAGTCTATTTTGAGCTTTCTTTCTTTCCAACCCTATCGAAAATCCTTCCAAATAAAGACCTCCCGATATGCCTTTAGGAAATGCCAAGAGAAGCATGCAATGAGCAACGGCTGTCACGCGACATAGAACACTGTCAAGTTACTCACAAAAAGTAAGAAAAAGAAAAAGAAAAATGAGAGAGTCTTACTAGTGAAAACTCTCACGGGCACAGTAAGGCAACGGTAAGTAGAGATGAATACATGAGAGAGGCTTGTTGGTGAAAATTCCTCAAGGCACCATTAGTCGAAAGTGAGTCATGAAGCTGATGCAAATGATTTCCACGATAGGCCCGACTTCAAAGATCATAAGAATGGTAAAAGGGAAGATTAGATTGGTTTGATATATCAGTCCGTTGAGTCCAAAATGCATGTCATGATCATTAAGGCTAGTTATTGAAAAAAAAATCTTCCTTCCGTCCTTCCGACAGGGGTATTTCTTGTTAATACTTGTTTCTTTGCACCATTGTGTCTTCCACTCTGAGTCAGTCCTTGTCAAAACAAGCAAGAAAAGATTTCAACATTTGCTACCAGCTTTTCAGTTGCATAAAGTAAATTTGGCCAGCACACTCAGCTGTTACTGTTAACATACCTTGAGGATTCATGCAAAGGCTTCCCCAAAAAGACTCTTGTCAGCCTACTTGGCGCAAGCAAAGATAACTGGTGATTCTCTCTGGCAGACCAATTGCTCAAAAGCAGGAAGTCATTCAAGATATCAGAAAAGGTCACCTAAGCAAAGATCTCCAATTGGGATAAAGCTGTTTGAACTACAAATACAAATGGTACTGGTGTGAAACAATTAGAGTTGGTGCAGAACAAAAGTCTTTTGAGACCGACTCAAGCTGATTGAGTAGAAGCCAAGCTGCCCAAGACTCAAGGCCACAAACCGACCACCATTTTAAAAACTAATCAATTTTTCTTTGTGAGAAATAGGAACAAAGTAGTGTAAGGAAAGCGGTGCAAAAAACAGAAAGAAAACAAAGAAAGAAAAAAAAAAGAAGCAAAAGAAAAAAAGAAGAAGAGAAGAGCCAACAAAAGGAAGTTTCACAAATCTTCGCCTTTATTTGTCTTGCTATTGTGCATAAAATATTGCCATTGTTCTTCACATTTTTTTCCTCCTAGGATAAAAAGTCCTAGTCTGATGAATTTTCTCCTAGGATAAATGTCTAAGTCTGATGAATCTTTCTCCTAATATAAGAAAACCTAGTCTGATAAATCTTTCTCCTAGGATAAATGTCTTAGTCTGATAAACTTTTCTCCTAAGATAGAAAACCTAGTCTGATGAACTTTCTCCTCGGATAAACATCTTATTCTGATGAATCTTTCTCCTAAGATACAAAAAATAAATGTCTTAGTCTGATGAACCTTTCTCCTAAGATAGAAAACCTAGTCTGATGAACTTTCTCCTAGGATAAACATCTTAGTCTGATGAATCTTTCTCCTAAGATACAAAAAAAATCTTAGTCTAATGAATTTTTCTCCTAAGATAGAAGACCTAGTCTGATGAACTTTCTCCTAGGATCAAAATCTTAGTCTGATGAATCTTTCTCCTAAGATAGAGACCTAGTCTGATAAATTTTCTCCTAGGATCAAAATCTTAGTTTGATGAATCTTTCTCCTAAGATAGAAGACCTAGTCTGATGAACTTTCTCCTAGGATAGATATCTTAGTCCGATGAACCTTTCTCCTAAGATACCAAAAAAGAAGTAGAAAAGAGACCTAGTCTGATGAACTTTCTCCTTGGATCAAAATCTTAGTCTAATGAATCTTTCTCCTAAGATAGAAAACATAGTCCGATGAATTTTCTCATAGGATAATAATTTTAAAAAAAAAGGAAGTCTGAATTTGAAAAAAAAGGGGAGTCATTTTTTAGTTTTCTTAAGATTATCAATGATTAGTTTTCCTTAAATCAGGGGGGGCGCCTGGAGAATAGGGTCAGTTTTTACTTTAGTCAAGCTTAGTTTATAGTTTTCCGCAAGCTCAATCACGTTTAGGAGACGCACATCCTAGTCTAGTTATTAATTTAACTCTCATCATTGCATCATTCATCAGCAACGCAAGTGATTTATAGTTTTGTTAACACTCACAAATGTTCCCAATATCAAACTGGGGCAGGAAAATTTCTTTTGTTTTGTCTGTTTTGTTGTAATCAGGCGCCCACCTGGAAAACAAGGGAAGACAACTCAAGTTTCAAGGGAAAGCAGTTTCGAAGGAAGACAACTCAAGTTTCAAGGGAAAGCAGTTTCGAAGGAAGACAGTTCAAGTTTCAAGGGAAAATGGTTCAAGGTGCAAGGGAAAACAGTGTCAAGTAACAAGAGAAGACGGTTCAAGTTCAGTAATCAGGCGCCTACCTGGAGAATAAGAGAATTCAATTCAGAATGCAATTCAGGTCAGCAACAAAAGAAGCTCGCATCAAGAATGCGATTCAGCAGTCCAAGGTGATCAACAGAAGTTAGTCACAATCCAGAATAAAAAGAAAAAAAAAGAAAAAGAAAGATAATAAGTGAATCCAAATATAGAAGTTAATGAAAGATGTGAGCTGCTTAAGGCAGGGCTGAGGTCACAAGCTCTGCATCTCCCATCTTGGTTTGAAAAGTTGAAGAAGATTGAACCAACACCTGCGGCTAACAAGCATCAAGATTCAGATCAGGGTCCGCATGAAGAACCAACCAAGACTCTAGATCAAGCTTCAGAAACTCATAGATAGGAATCTTGTAACTCGTAGTCGATAGGATTAGTTAGTATTTTTTATATTTTTGATTTTGATGTAATAACGGGACCGCGGACCGGAACCTCAGCGGAACGGCACCTCGACCGACTCTCCACCTCGGTACTCCATCACCACATTCACTTCTGAACTACACATGACCTGATTCCTTTATAGCCAAGGATATGTAAGCAGCTCAGATACCAGGGCTCGGTCACATTCTCCTTCCTCTTAGTTTTTGGTCTCCTTAAATAAGGGTCGAGTCAAAAAACTTGTCTAGTCATTCTTTGTCTGAAAACTCTTCGCATTTCCAATCAAAGAAAGGCAGCTGTAGACATGTAATTTTTGACACTCCCTAAGATTTTTCATATTTTAGCACGTAAATATTTAATTTATAGCTATTTTAATTAATTTTGACTCTTTTACTTTATTTTATTACAAGAAAAATGAAAATTATAAAAAATTATTCCATTAATGTTTTGTAGTCATTTTTAATATTGAAAAATACCAAAAAATAATTTATTTTAATGGTCGGTCTTATTTTAATAGTTATTTTACTTAAGTATGATTAGTTAATAAATGAGATCGTATTTTTCGTCTCGTTCGCGGGGAAAGAATAAAACTTGGGTTCGAGCAATCCATTTTTAAGCCTAATTTTGGACCGAGCCCATAATTCCTAGGCCCATACCCCTAACCTAATCCCTACTCCTATATAATAGTACCTAATGCCTAAATAGAGAGCTAGACACTCAAAAAAAGCCATCCACCATTTTAGAAGGACCCCTTCCCCCATCAGATTTTTCATCTTCTCCATCACAAAGACCTAACTAATTCAAAAAGGCCTGAGGCAACCAAAACAGCCGCAAGAGACCACACAAAGCAAAAAGAAGAAAATTCCTCTACGGCAAGGATTCCCCTCTAAGAAATCTCTTTGAACCCATCATATTTTTCACATTCTGATTTGAGAAAGAAGCCACATATCATCATATACACACGTAATAACTCATCCACCCTTTATTTTAAGAAGATCAAACATGTACACCCAAGAAAAAGCAGAGAACGGACCTGCAAAAAAATGGATGAAAAATTAGAAAAGGGGGAAATTAAGAGGATGAACGGAGGGGACCAGGAGTGACTAAAATTAAAAGCATCTGACTCACCCCTTTTAAAATACCATAGTCGTTGCTCTCTTCATTCTTCAATTTCGGAAATTTAGGTTCAAAGATGGGGTCAAGCTGAAATGGATTTTCGATTTGGAGTGTCCGTTAGAGGTCGGTTCTCGGTTCCTGCTTCATATTGTTGCTGTATTTTCTTCGGGCCTTCATCTTGTTGAATCTGCTTCAAAACATATTTCTTTACATATTAAAAGAGAAGCACTTAACAGGTTCATTTCTATTAATTCCTCTTTATTTTGCTAATTACTGTGAATCAAACTTTGAAAGAGCCATTAAAAGATGGGATTTATTTTACAATGTTAACGTGTGCTTTCATCAGTCATGGTTGATTACCATTTTCCCAAGTGAAATCCGTAGCCATGTAATTTGAAATTTTCTCGTGTTTATATGTCTATCCACTATAAATGAATAAATGTTCATTGTATTATGGTGAATTCATATGTTTGTGGGTCTGCAATTGAAAATTCCCATTCTGTAAGTAATCAAAAGCATGTTGGCCATGTTAATTTTTGGTATCTTTGTGTTCTCGTTTTGTCTACTGTTTCAATGTTATTTTATTTTGTTTCGTTTGCGTTTGTGTTCCATTCGGTATCTCTGTATTTTGTTTCATTTGGGTTCACGTTTTCTGTTTGTGTTCATATGTTTTCGTGTTCACGTTTGTGTTAATTCGCTTCGTTTTGCCGTAATGAGCTCGTCAGTTTAAACCTTTGGTTGTATTTCACGGTTAATTTGGGAATGTTGAAGATTTTGTTTGATCTTGTATGATTTTACCCTTTTAAGTGTATATGGGTTTAAATAGAGACAAATACAAATATCAATAGGGCTACAAGCTAATACATTTCCCTATAGCTAATTTATTTTGTTCCTCCCATAATAAAATCCTATAATTCTTGGCCCTCGCAAACTTGAAGATGCGTAGTTGCTTTTGACGCGTTATTTTAAAAATTACCTTCCTAAACTTGGGTGTGAATTTATGTAACCTAAATCCAAATCTCAACAATATTAGATAAAATATGTCGGGGACCGCGGGTGCATTTATGTGACGTGGTTCAAGACGTGTTTTAAATAAAGTTGAAATCTTCCTAAAAAATATTAAATAAAAGCGGTTATAAAGTTAAAGTTGTACCATAGGTTAAAACATGTATTAGAATCAGATAATAGGCCAATTATAATAGTTGAGTGATCGTGCTAGAACCACGGAACTCGGGAATGCCTAATACCTTCTCCTGGGTTAACGGAATTCCTTACCCCGATTTCTGTGTTCGCGGACTGTAAAACAGAGTCAATTTTCCCTCGATTCGGGATTTGAAACTAGTGACTTGGGACACCATAAAATTATTCCAAGTGGCGACTCTGAATTTTTTAATAAAATGATCCTGTTTCGATTGTCACTTTAAGTTGAAAAAAACTCCCTTAAACCCTCCCCTTATGGGTGGTAGTAAAAAGAAGGTATGACAAGGTCATTTAATCTCAAGCCCTAATTACCCATTTTTTCCATATTTTTTACCACTAATCAGACCTTTAATCACATATAAAGGAGTTATGAAGTCAAAAATGTTACCTCTAAGTGATTTCCCTTTGGTTTTCTCAAAAATCACCCTCAAAAGCTTCAATCTCGTTAAAAAATGGTGGAAATATGAAGAAGGGTCGCGGATGGGCTATTTAAATACTGCCAAGATATCCCTTCTTCGCGAACGCGGAAGGCCCCTCGCGTTTGCGAAGCGCAAATTCGCTTGGGCCTAGATTCCTTCATCGCGAACGCGATACACAGGACGCAAAATCGATGCAAAGCACCCTCTTTCTACGTGAACGCGGGAACACCATCGCGAACGCATAGGTATGAAACCTCTCAACTTCGCGAACGCGGGAGACTCTTCGCGAATGTGAAGCGCAAAGACTCCCCCAGCCCTAGCTCCTCTTCGCGAACGCGAGACCCTACCCACGAACGCAAAGAAGGAAACCAGAACTGGGCTGCTGCAATTTTTCTGCAATTTCAACAAGTTCCAAAATACCTCGTTGAGCATCCGAAACACAACCCAGGCCCTTGGGACCTCAACCAAACATGTCAACCAATCCTAAAACATCATTCAAACTTTTTGCAATCTTCAAAATGCTCAAAACAACATCAAAATACCAATTTAACATCGGATTCTAGCCTAAGAAATTAAAAAACTCTCAAAATACGCTTTTGATCAAAAAGTCTATCAAACATCGTCTGAATGACCTGAAATTTTGCACACACGTCAATTCGATACTATGGAGCTACTCCAACTTCCAAAATTCCTTTCTGACCATCGGATCAAAATCTCACTATCGAACCGGAAACTTCAAAAAATTCAACTTTCGGCATTTCAAGACTAATTTAGCTACGGACCTCCAAAACACAATCCGAACACGCTCCTAAACCCAAAATACCCAACAGAGCTAATGGAATCATCGGAATTCCATTCCAAGGTCATCTTCGCACTGATCCGACTACGGTTAAATTTCTAGAACTTAAGCTCTCATTTAGGGACTAAGTGTCCCAAAACTCTCCGAAACTCCCAATAATTCCTCCCGGCAACTCACAATAGCAGAAATAAATACGGAGAAAGCAGTTAATAGGGGATCATGGCATAAATTCTTAAAACGACCAGTCGGGTCGTAACACTTCATGACTACTGTATAAATTTTGAGGACATAGAGTCCTATATTTGCAAATTGTATTGATAAAATTTAGGACATGATGTACTTAACTTCATGATTGTTGTTATAATTATGAAGGACATAGTATCCTGTATTTTGCAACTTGTATTGATAATGTTTAGGACATCGTGTCCTTAACTTCACGATTGTTGGATAAATATGTCCTGAATTTCCCATTTTCTTGACTTGCAGGATGGATACAATATGTATTATAGTTGCTTTTAATGGTATATGGACTGCAAACTATAAGTATCTTGATCATCAAACAAAGCTTGTTCTAGTACCTGAGGCAATTCAATTTGAAGATTTCATTAACCAGGTCTTTGAAGTTATTGAATTAGATAGAGACAAGTTTGAAGCAATGATATGGTTTGATATCAACCTGGTAAACAACAAGGGAATACTTGTATCGAAATATTTAGATCTTCACACATGTATAGAGTTACTAAAAATTCATTCACTCTTCAAAGGGTTGTCGTTTCATTGTTGATGTTTCAGAAAGAGTTTTTGGTTCTACAAGCACCTTTGAACATGTCAATATAGAAACTCACCAAGACAATCAAGACAATTGCCAACAGATAATGGCAATAGATGTGGTTGAAGCTAAACCAATAACTGAAAAGGTGCTTCAAACATTTGATTCTATTCAAGTGAAAGGACAAAGCATTATAGATATTAACAACGAACTAGTTTTGAGTATTCAAGTCTTAGAGAGTGCACCGGTAATAGAAGAAGTTGATGAAAAAAACTCTACTCAACTAACTAGACGAAGCTCAAATTCAAAAGAAAAAGAATCCCCAACTACGATATTAAGAGAAAATGCTTCATTGGATGAAATAAAAGTGGGATCAATATTTGACAAAAAGAAGAGTATAATTAACTATTTTTCGAATTTAGCAATTAAAGGACATTTTGAATTCAAGGTTGTTAGATCAAGCTCAACAAGATATTCGTTGAAATGTAATGATGATAGGTGTGAGTGGTGTGTGCGTGCTTTCAGAATTAAAGATTCAACACTATTCAAGATAGTAAAGATTAAGAAAAATCATGACTGCTCAGTTAACACTATGAAAGTTGATCAAAGGCATGCAACTTCAAAGTTGATTAGTGATTACATTATTGACAATCTTCAAGACCCAAGGTTTGAAGTTACACCAACCTTTTTCATGGCAGAAATGCAAAAATTGCATGGACTAGACATTGGTTATCACAAGGCGTGGCGTGCTATTCAACGTGCTTCACCTTTAATAAGAGGAACTTATGAATTATTGTCTTCATACTTGTATATGATGAAAAGTAAAAACCCGGAAACATACACTAACATAAAGATAGACGACAACAACAGGTAAACAATCAAAAAGAGTTTATTAGTCTGTTTTATAAACTTTAGGACATGGTGTCCTTAACTTTGATGTGTGCAGTGAAAATGTTATGGACTTGGTGTCCTTAACTTTGATGTGTGCAGTTAAAAAGCTAAGGACATGGTGTCCTTAACTTTGATATGTGCATTGTAAAAGTTAAAGACATGATGTCCTTAACTTTGATGTGTGCAGTGAAAATGTTAAGGACATGGTGTCCTTAACTTTAATGCGTGTAGTGAAAATGTTAAGGACATGGTGTCATTAACTTTGACGTGTGCAGTGAAAATGTTAAGGTCATGGTGTCCTTAACTTGGATGTGTGCAGTGAAAAAGTTAAGGACATGGTATCCATAACTTTGATGTTTGCATTGTAAAAATTAAGGACAAGTTGTCCTTAACTTTGATGTGTGCGGTGAAAATGTCAAGGACAAGCTGTCCTTAACTTTGATGTGTGCAGTGTAAATGTTAAGGATTTGGTGTCTTGTATTTTTAACCTTTCGTTAATCTGTATTTTTCAGGTTTCTTTATATGTTTTATGCATATGGATCATCAATAGCTGGTTGGAATCATTGTAGACCAGTGATTGCTATTGATGCAACTTTTTTGAAGTCAAAATATCATGGTGTTTTAATGATTTCAGTTTCAAAGGATGTAAATAACCAAATATTCCCACTAGCCTTTGGAATTACAGAATCTGAAAATAACAATTCCTATGAGTGTTACTTTAGTGAGCTTCGCAATGCAATTGGGAGCCGTGATAATTTAATTTTCTTATTGGACATGAATGAATCTATTACACATGGCATCACAAATGTATATCCTGAAAGCCACCATGAGATTTGTATCAATCATTTGGAGCAGAACCTAAAGCGAAGAAAAGTAAAAATTGAGGTCATAAAACTTTTCCAAAGTGCTGCAAGAGTATACAAGCGCAAAGAATTTAATCTATACGTGTCAGATATAACAAAATTTGATATGGAGACTTTTGACTACTTGATGGAAGAACCACCGGAAAAGTGGGCACGTTCTTGTAGTCCACGACGAAGATATGTCATGCTCACAACAAACATAGTTGAGTCAATGAATTCTGTGCCATTAGAAGCAAGGGAGCTGCCTATATTAAGAATGATGGATTTCATCCAAGTGAAGCTACGACGGTTGGTTTTATGAAAGAAGAAATGAAGCAGAAGGAACTTTTTATAACGTTTCTTGTTGGGTAGAAGAGGAATTGAAGAAAAAGATAGATTTAGCTTTTACTTTAAATGTAAATATTATATTCTTACTTTAGCTTATTATTTTAATGATAATTTAACATAATGTACTAACTTATAATATTTCAACTTTGAAGGTCTTCCATGTTGATTCATGGTGTTCTAGAGTTGAGGAAAAAGGAATTACTTTTTTGGTGGAACTTAAACAAAAGAACATGTGATTATTTTCAGTTTCAATTTGATGAATTACCATGTATACATACAATTGAAGCTATCGAGAAGACAAACATCAAGAAGTCCAATTTCTGCTCCGACTGGTACTTAAAGGAATCTTGGCTGAAATTATATGAAGAACAAATACATCCTGTAGGACATACGAATTCTTAGATTGTACCAGAGAGTGTTAAGTCACAAATTATTAAACCTCCAGATTTCAAAGTCCTGCCAGGTAGAAGGCAGAAAAAAAGACATATTCCAGCTACCGAATCATCAAAAGTAACATTCAAATGTGGTCTTTACAAAAGAATTGGTCATAATAGAACATCTTGTATATATTCTCCGGTAGTCCATCTATTTTCAAGGAAGCATAGAGAATAATAGATATATCCACTTATGTTTATCTATACTTTTAAGTTTTTGCTACAAATTTCATTTAGATTATTTTTATTTGAGCAAGTAAACATTAGCAGATGGTTATATAAAAGATGTCCTGAATTTTCAAAGTTTCTTTGCGCTTATGTGCTCTTTGTTTCTTTTTCTTTTTCTGGGAGTTCAATTTACCTTTGTCAGACTAATTATTGTTTATGGGATTTTACTCTTGCCGTAAGCAAACAAGAAAGTCCTTTTCTTTATATAATTTGATGCCTGGAGCTTGCTACATCTTTATTTTTAAAATCAGATTGGTACAAGTAAAACTTAAGGACATAATCTTTTAAAAGTCTTGAAAATTTGAAGTATGAATCTAATATTAAGGACAAAAATTCTAAAATGCCCTTAACTTCTGGAAATCTCAGATATTGTCTATATTTATAGAAGTTTAGGACATTTAAAAAATATGTCCTCAATATTATTTTCATCCTTCAACAAATCAGGATGTAGTTAACAGATCCTGAAGTTCTACCATCAATGTGTGTTGCTTTTAATTTCTAAAATCTTTAAGACAATTTAATCAAATATTGGCCCTTTAAAATAGTGAAAAAATGGACAAATCAATAGTTAGCAGGAAAAAACAATTAACAACACGATACCTTCATATTACTGGTCATATTGGGGCTAGTGCTAGGGGTTATGATGATGTGCATGGTGGGTACGGTTTTGGGGATAGAAATGAGGGAGGTAATTCTCTGTTGGATTTTGCTCGAGCTTTTGATTTGGTTATAGCTAACTCGAGTTTTCCGAAGAGGGAAGAGCACCTGGTCACTTTTCGGAATTCAATGGGCAAGACCCAAATTGATTATCTTCTCTGCAGGAAATGCAATAAAGGTCTGTGCACTGACTTCAAGGTCATCCCAAGTGAGCACCTCATGACTCTTCATAGGCTCCTAGTTATGGACCTGGAGATCAAGAGGAGTAGGAGGAAAAGGGAGGGGTGCAGGCAACCTAAGATCAAGTGGGGTAACTTGACCAAGGACAAAGCTCAGGAGTTAGGGGAGAAGTTGTTGGCTATGAATGCCTGGATGAGTAGAGGGGACACATCTAGTATGTGGTTTACGACTGCGAATTGCATTACAGTAGCTGCTAGAGAGGTCTTAGGGGTCACAAAGGGCTCTCCTGGGGATCATAAAGAGGACTGATGGTGGAATGGAGAGGTTAAAGGTAAAGTGGAAGCTAAGAAAGCTGCTTATTTGAAGCTAGTGGAGAGTACAAACGAGGAAGAAAAAAGGACTTATCGGGAGTGTTACAGAAAGGCAAAGTAAGAGGTGAAGTTAGCGGTTACGACGGATAAGAATGCAGCGTTGCTTGTTTGTACGAGGATCTCGAGGGCAAAGGCGGGGACAAAAGGTTGTACCGGTTGACCAAGGTGAGGGATAGGAAAGCCCGTGAATAGATCAAGTCAAGTGCATCAAGGACGAGGATGGAAAAGTATTGATGGACGAGGCACTTTTTAGGAGAAGATGGCAGTCATACTTCCAAAAACTGTTGAATGAGGAGGGGATAGACACATTGTGCTGGGTGAGTTGGAGCACTCCGAGAGTCAGCGGGATTTTGGGTACTATAGGCGGATTACGATAGAAGAAGTGGAATGGGCGATGCGTATGATGTGCAGAGGCAGGGCGGCGGGGCTAGACAAAATTCTGATGGAATTCTGGAAGAGCGCGGGGCGGACAGGTTTGGAGTGGCTCACTGGGATATTTAATGTTATTTTTAAGACAAAAATGATACCCGAATAATGGAGGTGGAGTACGATGATTCCGCTTTACAATAACAAGGGTGATATCCAAAATTGCAATAATTATAGGGGTATCAAGTTGTTGATTCACACTATGAAGGTTTATGAGAGGTTGGTGGAGGCCAGGGTGAGGAGGTGCATGTCTATTTCCGAGAATTAGTTTGGATTCATGCCGGGGCATTCTACTACGGAAGCAATTCATCTGGTAAGGAGATTAGTAGAGCAGTACAAGGAGAGGAAGAAGGATTTTCATATGGTGTTTATTGACCTTGAGAAACCATACGATAAAGTCCCGAGGGAGGTCCTGTGGAGGTGTTTGGAGGTTAGTGGCATTCCAGTAGCATACATTAGGGTGATTAAGGATATGTATGATGATGCTAAGACTCGGGTGAGGACTGTGGCGGGTGACTCGAAGTATTTCCCTGTGGTGATGGGGTTGCACCAGAGATCAACTCTTAGCACATTTTTATTTTCCTTAGCGATGATGTACTGTCGCGACACATCCAATGGGAGGTGCCTTGGTGCATGCTATTTTCCGATGATATAGTGTTGATTGACAAGACGCGTAGCGGAGTTAACATGAGGTTGGAGGTTTGGAGACAGACACTGGACTCTAAAGGTTTCAAACTGAGTAGAACCAAGATAGAATACTTGGAGTGCAAATTCAGTGACAGGACCCATGATGCAGATGTAGAGGTTAAGCTTGATGCTCGAGTTATCCCTAACAGAGCGGGTTTTAATTATCTCGGGTTTATTATCCTGGGTAACAGGGAGATTGATGAAGATGTCGCATATTGTATCAGAGCAGGATGGATGAAGTGGAGGCTCACTTTCGATGTTTTGTGTGACAGGAATGTGCCGCTAAGACTCAAGGGTAAGTTTTATCGAGTGTTGGTTCGACCGGCTATGCTGTATGGGGCTGAGTGTTGGCCGGTCAAGAACTCCCGCCTGCAGAAGATGAGAGTAGCAGAGATGAGGATGTTGAGATGGATGTGTGGGTGTACCAGGAGAGATAGGATTAAGAATGAAGCTATCCGGGATAGAGTGAGAGTAGCCTCCGTAGAGGACAAGATGTGGGAGTCGAGGCTGAGATGGTTCAGACATGTTAAAAGAAGAAGCATTGATGCTCCTGTCAGGAGGTGTGACGGGTTGGACATGGAGAGTTTGAGAAGAGGTCGAGGTAGGCCTAAGAAGTACTGGGGAGAAGTGATTAGACACGACATGGCGCTGCTTCAGTTCACTGAGGACATGACCCTTGATAGGAGGGTGTGGAGGTCGAGGATTAAGGTAGAAGGTTGGTAGGTAGTTTATAGTTGTTCACCGATAGTCTTAGTAGCATGCATGTCCTTCATATTCTTAGATTTCTATTACTTTATGTGGTTGTGTTCGCCTCGGGTATTGTATTCCCTGCTGCTATTATTTGGTATTACTTATCCTTTATCTCCCCCCCCCTTTTCTTTTCTCTTCCTTCCTTGCTTTCCTCTTCTTTTTCTTGTCCTTCCAGATCCGAGGGTCTATTGGAAACAGACTTTCTACTTGCATTAGGTAGGGGTAAGGTCTGCATACAGATTACCTTCTCCAGACCCCATGTTGGGATCAAACTGGGTTTTTGTTGTTATTGTTGATACCTTTTATATTACTACTGAAACTGTAATTCGGCATAGCTGTGACCAAAAAATGATGCTATGCAAACAAAATAAAGTGCCTTGTGAACAATTTATAGGATATTTCAGAATTCATATGGATTCTTTACAGGAATTTTATACCAATTCAACTACAGGTGACTTTCTTTACAACTACACTATAGCTCCTTTGGCAAGAAGTTTCATTTTCACTATCATAGTCGTCGCCGATATTTTTTTGGTGGTGTATAATACCCAGAATTTCTTTTCCACTCTCCATATGACCAAAGATTTGCTTCAAGTTCTTTTATGAAGTTTGATATGTCCTCAGGTTGGAATTTCTCCAAATTCTTTCCCATCATCAACAACTCCACATACTTGATTAGGAATGCACCATAATCAATCACAAGAAAAATGTAAGATATGGAGTCAATTAAACAATATCAATAATAAAATAAATCTAAAGTACATATAAATTATATAGCAAATGACAACACGTATGATACAGTTTGGTGGGTAATCTTTGCTACTGAATATAAAATTTGTTGAATGCATTTCCAAAAGACTTGTGATTTTTCTCAAATTGTCAGAACTTTAGCAAGTGGGGGATCATGCGTGCATATATTTCAATGTGTTTCATTCCTTTCTCATATGGCTCACTATATATAGAATCGTACATATCAATCTTTCTCTTATTCAAGCCCAATACCCCCAAAAGAAAATGTGTCACATCATCATTATCTTCTGAAGGAAGCCGACATGGAAAAAAGATTTTGTCAACCTCTGTCCAAGAAATTCCACATCTACGATTGTCATCCCACACATATAGTGTGAGAACCAATTGATTATCACAACATCAAAACTCATCTGAAGCATCTTAATTGAAATCCTTATACATAAGTAGCATATAGTTATCAAAAAGTATATCTGTAGTTGTGCAATGAAAAGGATGGGCACAAGGGTGGTAACATTCCTTTTTCCTCAAATAATACAGGGCAATGTCAATATTCTTCATAAAAAGGCAAACAAAATGAAAAAAAACCATCAGTCATAAATAATTAAAAAATAATAAATTAAGAAGAAAGAAAACAAATGCCTTGTGAATTATCAAACCCTATCATCAAGTACAAAGCTACTATTTGAAAGCTCAAGGAAGAACATTTTGTTGCTGATTTTTTGATGGTACAATTTATATGGATTCTTTCTCACACCATTATCCTCCGCATATATATCAGTTTGTCCCCTGAATATTTTGTAAATATCAAAGTTAGAAAGTTTATAAGTTAATCCTCAATTATTAACTAGGGACACTTGGTCCTGAACTTACAGTAACAAGGTCATAAATTTAGGACACTTGGTCCTAAAGTTAGAGTTGCAAAATCAAAAGTTAAGGACAAGTAGTCCTTAACTTACAGTTACAAGTTCAAAAGTTAAGGACACTTGGTCCTAAACTTAGACTTACAAGCTCATAAATTAAAGGACAATTAGTCCTGAACTTAGAGTAACAAGCTCATAAGATAAGGACAATTGGTCCTGAACTTAGAGTGAAAGTTCACAAATTAAGGACACTTGGTCCTAAAGTTAGAGTTGTAAATTCAAAAATTAAGGCCAAGTGTCACACCTCCTTTTTACATCCCGAGGGCATATGAGAGTTTTTCCAATTAAAGTAACATTAATCGAGATGGGATTAATTAATTTATCAGAGTCGCCACTTGGAATAATTTATTTGGTGTCCCAAGTCACCGGTTTATTTTAAATCCCAAATCGAGGAAGTTTCGATTTTATTTTAAAAGTCTGCAAACTAGAAATTCTAGATAAGGAATTATGTTGGGAGAAGGTGTTAGGCATTCCCGGGTTCTGTGGTTCTAGTACGGTTGCTTAGTGATTATTGTCGCGCCCCCTTTTTCCTTCCGAGGAAATCAGGACAACTTACTCGTTTTGGGAAAGGGGGTTTGCGGTTTTGAAGAATCCCCACCTAACGATTTTAAGGTGCATTAGGGCACCTATAGGGTTCATTTATAACCACGTTTGGTTACAAGAGATAGGGTAAGGACTTGATATTATCCTAAAAGGAAGGTGTTAGGCACCCCTCAGGATCCACGAGTGTGGTTCCCGGCCAAACAGTTTTTGTGCATTTGTACAAGCAACAGCTAAACAAGTATTGCTCAAATAGTAGGGGATTTAAGTTTAAGAACACAGATGTTTGAAAAATCAATTAATGAGAAGCAAGATTTTGAAAAGAATTACAAACTAAGCACGTTTATGAATGTAAAGGGGTGTGCTAGGTTTGTCTATAATATGGATCACATCAATGCAATACCCGGTATGACACTCCTCAAAGAGGGGCTACACGTGATATTAGTGCACCGGTCATCATATCCATTTCTACCCTTTCCCGCCCCGTGAAGGTAATTAAAGCGAGGGTTGGTCTCGACCCCTATTGCATGCTGTTACCCATCCCTTCCTATTAGTTCCGGAGGAATTTGGGACTCCTATCCTATAATAAGGAGGTTCTAGGCAGACCCTCAAGTTTAAAGGCAAAATACTAAGGCGACATATAATAACAAGTAGGACTTCAATCAAGGGGGGCATGGAAGACAAACAAAATGCTCAAGTATACCTCCACAGGTAATGTACATAGACAGCATGACTCATACACAATTAATGTCTGAATTTAAATCCTATGCATGGTATCTAAGTGATAACAACAGAACTAGATTTATTATATAACTCAGAAAAGAAGTCCGAATCAGGATTGCCTATTGATTTTAACATGCTGGCAGTTAAACAAAGGCTGTTCTAATTTTATTCAAGTTATTACCTAAGGCTTGCCTAAGCGTAATATGCAGCAGTTATTTAGGATTATTAAAACAGTTTGGAGATGGTTTTTACCTAAGAGCATGTTGTTCTAGTTGATACGAATGCGGAGATTATTACCAATTTTATTCAGAAAACATCACAATGTGAGATCATTTTATTACCTTTTCATGAATCAGTAATTAACTAGGCGTCTTAATGCAAATAGGATCCTAGAACATGATATCTAATATACATATACAAATGGCAGGATTGTTAAAAAAACAGAATCCCTAAGGCATGATTTCTAAATGCACTCAAGAATTGCAGACTTATTGAAGTAAGACTTCTGAAAGTACAAGAGTAACAACTTTTATGCCAAATTTGTTATCGTCCTAGGAACAGGATTTCTAAGTGATAGACATAAAACATGGATTAGTAACGGATGAGATGTTGAAGCAGGAAACATAGGACTTAAGAGCATGATTCTAATGCATGTATGAACCCTAAGCATGATTTCTATTACGCAATTAGGAATATAAACCTAACAACAGGTTTTCTACCCCCTTAACAACTATAGCATGCATATTTACCACATCTCTTTTCACTAGCCACCCCTATACTTGTTTACAAATTATTGCAGACCATGTTAATGAATTACACAAGTAGAAGTGAAAAATAAGAAGTTACACTATAGGAAGCCTGATTAGGACTTCCTCCCTGAGTTATGTAATCAATTACCCCAAATGCCAAGATGGTTCCATAGTCTTTCCCATATCCGGGTGTGTCAGAGTTCCCTAAGGACCTCAAGGAATCCCGGGTAGTGCTCACACCCAGATTTCATAACCAAGACAGAGTAAGTGCAGTGTGGAAAGGCTAGCTTTTATGTGTTCAAGTTTAGAGGGAGCTCAAGGGTCCCAAGGCAAGGCTCACACAAAATGGGTAGAACCTAGTAATCTAGGAGTAGAGTGGGAGTGCTTGACATAGATTTAAAAGAAGGTTGAATTGGAAAACAGTTTTGAAGCAGCATGTTTGAAATAAGTTTGAAAAACAGCAGAACAATTTTGAAAAGGAGAAGGGAACATGAGCAACAATAACTTAGAACAAGCCAGCACACACATAAAACAAGTTCAAAGAATAGTATAGTTTCAAAAGTTACAAACAGGGAAACAGGGGTTGGGGACACATAGGGCCCAAATCAGAAACATGTAAACATGGCTGAGAAGAGATGCATATAGACAATCAAGTGCAAAGAACAAGTAGGGACTGATTGGCCTTTAGAACACAAACAATTACTTTAGAGAGTTAACAATGGAGTCGTGCTTAGAATTGTAATAAGACATAGGGACAAGGTATGAGAGTAGTCATGCAGAGGTCTATTACACATAATTAGTCATGACTTAGTGTTAATCAAGTACACTGGGGGACATACTAGTTGAGAGACATAAATAGGAACTCAAGTAGACATGCTGATTACATTAGAACAAGAGAGGGCAGAACTTAAGCATGCTGAGTAAAGCAGTGAACAAGAAGTGCAATTAAACAACATGAGCCATTAGGTCAGTGCAGAAAGAGGCAGGGATTGACAAACAATGGAGCACATAGAGTTGAGTTTCAGAATTGAACTAGGAACATACCAGTTAAGGAAGCAAAGTGCGGAAAAGTAAAACAAGTAGAGTTCCACAGTCTAGCCTTGGCTTTCAACCGGCTAGACAAGCAGTATTAAGTAGTAGAGAAAGAAAACGAGAGTTTGACTATGTATGTGTGTTCTGAACTAATTGTTCGTGTCTTATTCTAAAGAGAGGGTAGAGTATATATAGTTTGAGAACATGCAGGAAAATAAAGTAATAAGTATGACTTAGCATAATTATAGAAATAATACGAATCAGAATCAATTAAAGACCCGGACTCCCTTCAATTAGGGAGTCATAGTTCAAACGGGTACAAGTTGTATCAAGTAGGAAAAGAACTGATTTTATCATAACAGGAGTAGTAAAAGCATGTGGCATGTAATAAGGACTAAGTACAGAATATTTTCAAGTAAGGAAAGTATACTAACAACATATTGTGCACATAAATAAGGTAGAGCACAATTTCAATTCTGAAAGTCAGTTCAAAGAATCACGGATGAGATGGAAAATCACAGGGAATCTACACTAAGTAAGGAAAGTATCACAAAAAAATAAGGAAGCAATTTCAAAAAATTAGTACATAATTACAAGGAAAATCCACAAAATCACAGATGTAGGTTTAAGGAGATTACGCAAAATCAGCATAAATTATGTGAACAATCAATAAAACAAATAGTCGGACCTATTAAACGATAAATAACATGTGTTTGGACAAAATCAAAGAAACCTTAAGAACAAATTAGAGCAGGAAGCACAAGAGCATATAGAACACACATGAAACCTAGAATGTTCATGATAGTCATGCAAACATATCGCAAATAGACTCAAACTTTGAATCAAACCCAAAAGTGTTAGGGTTTCTTGACAAAAATGAATCGAGCAAAAAGGAAAGACTCAGGTGATGTTTAAACATGCTAAAAATCAAAGTAATTGCTAAAATCAGAAAGACATCGTTTTTTGCAAAAAGGGTTTTGGAAACCCTAGTCTGGAAAATGAAGAAATCGTTTGAAATTGGAGAAATATTTTGATGAAAATAGGTGAAAACCTTAAAAAACCCATAGATCCATCACAAATCTAAAAAGATCGGAGTATTTATAGCTAGGTTTTTCAGAAAATAGCAGAGACGAGGAAAAATTGGTTAAAAACTCATGGATACACCTAGAACTAAAAAGATCTAAAGAAAAGATGAAAAATCTAAAGAGTTAGGGTTTCAGAGAACCCAGAGAAGATGAGAAAACCTTAGAACATTACCGGTTTTAACGGAAAAAGTCATAGATCCTACTCGAACAGCCATGGATGGCCGGGAAATGGCATGAAAGATCATGGATAAAATTTAAACCGGATCTGGAATAGATCTCTTTGAGATCCTTCCATGAAATCATAAAAATGAGCAACCAGGATATGTAGGAGACAAGTATACGTCTCAAACAACCATGGGAATCCATGGATTGAGTGAGAATCGAAAGGATTAGGGCTGGTTTGGGTGGTGGCGGCTAGGTTTAGGTTTAGGTCTCAGAGATAATTGGGGAGGAAAGGGATTCAAAGGCGGCTCAAATGAAAAATGGGGTAGGGTTTTGGGGGGTCGTTGGGTTAAAAAAGGTAAGAAGCAATATGGATCGTTCATCTGGGAGATCAACGGTCGAGATTAGAGAGGGTAGGTGGGGTTCCGGGTTTGGGCATGGGTAAAAAGGGTGGGTCTGGTTTTAATTGAAATTGGGCTGGGAATTGGGGACCTGACTTGGGCTACAATTGAAAGTCAATTTGGCTATATTTTAAATAGCCACTTTTTACCTATTTGATATATAAAAATATTAAATAGTTTTTGAAAAATAATTTAAAGTGCTAAAATGATTTATAATACATAATTAACAATTTAAAAATATCCAATTTTATGTGTATAAAACATAATTAAATCTTAAAAGGGTTGATATTGCAATTATGTATTTAGCTTTAAAAATACTAAATGTAATTATAAAAATATGTAAAAATTACCTTAGCCATATTTTGGCATAAATATAGAAATTCAATATATGAATTATCAAAACAATAATTTTGAAAATAATTATTGGGGATTTTATGGATAAAAATGGAGAAAATAAATAAATTTAAACCTTTAAAATTATGGAAAAATGATAAAACCCTCGGACATGATTATATATGCATATATGTATACTATTTTAAAGGTATACTGCATATTTAAAATATATAGAAAAAAATTGGGTATCAACAACCGCCCCTCTTTACCCGGGAAAGATGAAAGAATTGTCAGGTAAAGATATGATGGCCAATTTTGACCGAGCGAAATGGTTTGGGAAGATTTAGGCCACACCCTCGCTTCTGAGTTGCTTACATATCCCTGGTTTTACAGGAATCAGGCCACATGTAGTTCAGGATTCACCTGCAGAGTATGTCGATGAAGACATTTCAAGAACAGACGCAACATCTAGGGCCATGGAGTGAACGTGCGATTTACGGGAATGGTTAAGAGAACTGGCTGAGGGAACTAGAGCGGGATCACTCCTGTTGGGATAGCCTTTGCTCGTCGGTTTACCTGCAATTAGAAACAATACAAGTGTATATTGTGCATAAATTTAAACATGATGCAAATTCCCGTTGGACCATGAGTGTTGTCTTCGGACGATGAGGATGATGTCCTTAGACCATGATGTCCTGGGCCATGAAGCGTATGATAAGGGATTCGCAGGCCATGAAATGATGTTCTCGGGCTATGAGGATGGTGCCTTCGATCCATGACGCCTTTGAATAATGATATGCAAAAGATTGAAAGAGATCCTCAGGCCATGACATGGTGTTCTCGGGCTATGAAAATAGTTCCTCCGAACGATGATGCCTTTGGATGAGTTGGCGATATTTCAGCCTATGAAGGATGCAGTAGTATGATGCGGACAAGACAGAGCTTAGTCTTGCGAATTGAAGGGCAGAGCTTAGCCCGTAAGAGAAGCGAGATAAATAGTGCTTGAGATAGCGCTTAGTTTCAAAGAAAATTGGAGGCAGAGCTTAGCCTCGGAAGGCAGAATGATAGCCTTATGCAAAGATGCGAATGTAGATAGAGGTAGAGCTTAACCTCGGAAGGTAGAATGGTAGCCTTATGCAAATTGGAAGGCAGAATGGTAGCCTTATGCAAATTGGAAGGAAGAATGGTAGCCTTATGCAGATGTAGATGGAGACAGCGTTTAGTCTCGGAAGGTAGAATGGTAGCCTTGTGCAAGATTGGAAGGCAGAATCGTATCCTTATGCAATGCAAATGCAGATGGAGACATCATTTAGTCTCGGAAGGCAGAATGGTAGCCTTATGCAGGAATGCAGATGGAGACAACATTTAGTCTCGAAAAGCAGAATGGTAGCCTTATGCAAGAAATAAGATAACAATTGAAAGTAGAGTTTTCTTAGCTGATAGGAAATTGCGACATTGTGATTACTGGGAGCATTGTGACATACGGAACATCACTGGTGTGTGTTGATATCAAGTGTTGGCAAGTGTTGATAGCAAGTGTTGACATGGTGTTCTCGGGCTATGAAAATAGTTCCTCCGAACGATGATGCCTTTGGATGAGTTGGCGATATTTCAGCCCATGAAGGATGCAGTAGTATGATGCGGACAAGACAGAGCTTAGTCTTGAGAATTGAAAGGCAGAGCTTAGCCCGTAAGAGAAGCGAGATAAATAGTGCTTGAGATAGCGCTTAGTTTCAAAGAAAATTGGAGGCAAAGCTTAGCCTCGGAAGGCAGAATGATAGCCTTATGCAAAGATGCGAATGCAGATAGAGGTAGAGCTTAACCTCGGAAGGTAGAATGGTAGCCTTATGCAAATTGGAAGGCAGAATGGTAGCCTTATGCAAATTGGAAGGCAGAATGGTAGCCTTATGCAGATGTAGATGGAGACAACGTTTAGTCTCGGAAGGTAGAATGGTAGCCTTGTGCAAGATTGGAAGGCAGAATCGTATCCTTATGCAATGCAGATGCAGATGGAGACATCAATTAGTCTCGGAAGGCAGAATGGTAGCCTTATGCAGGAATGCAGATGGAGACAACATTTAGTCTCGAAAAACAGAATGGTAGCCTTATGCAAGAAATAACATAACAATTGACAGTAGAGTTTTCTTAGCTGATAGCAAATTGCGACATTGTGATTACTGGGAGCATTGTGACATACGGAACATCACTGGTGTGTGTTGATAGCAAGTGTTGGCAAGTGCAACGGTTCTAAGAATCATATTCTTGAACAATGTTTATTCCATGGGCGTACAATATGTTTAATGATTTTGCAGTCCTAGTGCCTGCATCCAAAGAAAATCATCAGTTTTGTAAGGGGGAAGGTTAGTTCATATCCCGCTAGCTTTGCTTAACTCGTTCGGTTTTGATCTGGAGATACCGTCTGTATCATTGGGGTAGCATTGCTAAACAAAGCAGTTTCAATAATAAACATGCATGATTTTGTAAAAGTATGACATAAGTGTATAATTAAAAATAGCTTTTAGATGAACCGACGACTGTGACGTAGTTCAGGACATTGCAACCTCTCCTGCTATGGAATTTTGAGGGTCCTCCTCAAAATTCTGCCCCAGTTTGATGTTTCCAAATGATGCTCGTGCGGCGATCGGTTGAAATTACTTCGGAATTTTGAGGGTCCTCCTTAAAATTCTGCCCTAATTTCCAATTGCGGGGGGAAATGAATTTTATTGAATTATGACTGAACCCATAGGAATGCCTACGTATCTCCTCTTAAACGGGAATCAGGTCAGGCGTAGTTCAATTTACATCATATAAGGAAGGCATAAAGATTACACATAGTAACGCTTGACTGCATCAGAATTGATCGGCTTTGGCCAGACTTCTCCGTCCATCTCTGCAAGTATGAGGGCTCCTACTATCAAAACCCGGTGAACCATGTATGGACCCTGCTAGTTGGGAGAGAACTTCCTTTTGGCTTCATCTTGATGTGAAAAAATTTTCTTTAACACCAGCTGCATCGGTGTGAACTGTCTTGGCTTGACTCTTTTGTTGAAGGCTCTAGACATTCTTCTGATAGAGTTGACCATGGCAGACTGCGTTCATTCTCTTTCCATATATAAGGGCTAGTTGCTCATAATGACTCTTTACCCACTCTGCGTCGTCGAGCTCAACTTATTGTACGATCCTTAGGGAAGGAATTTCTACTTCAGCAGGAATGACAACCTTTGAACTGTAAACCAGCATATATGGGGTTGCCCCGGTTGATGTGCGGACTGTGGTACGATACCCCAGTAGAGCAAATGATAACTTCTCATGCCACTATTTATGCTTCTCTATCATTTTCCTCAATATCTTCTTGATATTCTTGTTGGCATCCTCTATAGCTCCATTCATCTGACGCCTATAGGCTGTGGAATTCTTGTGTTTGATTTTGAAGGGTTCACACATAGATTTCATCAAGTCGTTGTTGAGGTTTGAGCCATTATCAGTAATGAATGACTCTGGAATTCTGAATCGACAAACAATGCAGTCGTGGACAAAGTCTGCCACGACATTCTTAGTCACTGCTCTGTAAGATACTACTTCGACCCATTTGGTGAAATAGTTAATGGCTACCAGGATAAACCTGTGTCCGTTGGAAGCAGCAGGCTCGATTGGTCCAATCACGTCCATCCCCCAGGCGGCGAACGACCAGAGTGAGTTTGTTGTGTTAAGCTTGCTTGGATGTACCTTTATCATGTCTGCATGTATCTGACAGTGGTAGCATTTTCGGACATACTAGATGCAGTCCGTCTCTATAATCATCCAAAAGTAACCAGCCCGGAGTATCTTCTTTGCTAAGACAAAATCGTTCATATGTGGACCCCAGTTCCTAGAATGAATTTCCTCTAGTAGCCTGGATGCTTCCTTTGCGTCGACACATCTTAATAATCCTAAAATCGGGAGTCCTCCTATACAGGATTCCTCCGCTGTGAAATAAGTTGTCGGACAATCACCGAAGTGTGCATTTTTGAGTAGGATTTGCAAGCTCTGGGTACTCTCCTTTTGCCAAATATTCCTTGATATCATGAAACCAAGGCTTTCCGTTTGCTTCCTCTTCAACATGGGCACAGTAAGCTAGTTGATCATGGATTTTCACGGGAATGGGATCAATGAAATTCTTGTCTGGATGTTGTATCATAGATGATAGGGTAGTCAATGCATCTGTGAACTCATTTTGGATTCTGGGAACATGCTGGAATTCTGTCTTCGTGAACCTCTTTCTTAGTTCCTGTACATGATGTAGATACAGGAGTATCTTGGAGTTCTTGGCCGCCCATTCTTCTCCTACCTTATGTATAAGTAAGTCTGAATCTCCAATCACTAGCAACTCTTGAATGTTCATGTCAATGGTCATTTTGAGTCCTAAGATACAGGCTTCATACTCGGCCATATTGTTGGTGTAGGGGAACATGATTTTGGTAGACACCGGATAACGCTGACCAGTTTCTAATATTAGGACTGCTCATATGCCAACTCCTTTGAAGTTTGATGCTCCATCGAAGAACATTCTCCAACCAGCATAGGATTCCGCAATGTCTTCTCCTATGAATGATACCTCTTCATCGGGAAAATACATTTTCAGGGGTTCGTATCCTCCATCCAAGAGGTTTTCAGCAAGGATGTCTGCCAGTGCCTGTCCCTTGACCGCTTTTTGAGTTACGTAAACAATGTCGAACTTACTCAACAGGATCTGCCACTTGGCTAACTTGCTAGTGGGCATGGGTTTCTGAAAGATATACTTCAAAGTATCTATCCTCGATATGAGATATGTAGTATATGCGCAGAAGTAATGTCTCAGCTTCTGAGCTACCCAAGTCAAAGCACAACAGGTGCGTTCCAATAGAGAATACCGGGACTCGTACGAGGTGAACTTCTTACTGAGATAATAAATGGCTTGCTCCTTCCTCCTCATTTTATCATGTTGTCCCAGAACACAACTGAAAGCTCCATATAACACTGTAAGGTAGAGTAATAGGGGCCTACCTGGCTTGGGCGAGACTAAGACTGGTGGTGTTGACAAGTACTCCTTGATTTTGTCGAAGGCCTTTTGGTAGTCCTCGGTCCATTTGGTAGTGGTGTCCTTCTTTAACATCTTAAAGATTGTCTCACAAATAATTGTAGATTGTGCTATGAATCGGCTAATGTAGTTAAGCCTTCCCAAGAAACTCATCACATCCTTCTCGTTCTTTGGTGGTGGTAGTTCTTGAATGTCTTTGACTTTTGATGGATCCAGTTCTATTCCTCAGTGACTCACAATGAACCCAAGCAATTTCCTAGCAGGAACGCCAAATGCGCACTTTGCGGGGTTTAGTTTCAGGTTGTATCTATGCAGTCTATTGAAGAACTTCCTCAGATCTTCTATATGGTTAGTGGCCTTCTTGGATTTGATAATAACATCATCCACGTATACCTCTATCTCCTTGTGTATTATATCATGAAAGATGGTAGTCATGGCCCTCATGTAGGTGGCCCCTGCATTCTTCAAGTCGAATGGCATCATCTTATAACAGTACACTCCTCACGGCGTAATGAAAATCGTTTTCTCAGCATCTTCCTCATCCATCCAGATTTGATGATAACCAGCGAAGCAATCTACGAATGACTATAGCTCATGCTTGGCGCAACTGTCAATCAGGATGTGTATATTTGGCAAAAGGTAGTCGTCTTTCGGATTGGCCCGGTTGAGGTCCCGGTAGTCTACACAGACTCTAACCTTCCCATCCTTCTTTGGTACTGGCACAATGTTGGCTAACCATGTCGGGTATTTTACTACCCTGAGGACCTTAGCTTTGATCTGCTTGGTGACTTCTTCCTTGATTTTCAAACTCATATCAGGCTTGAACTTCTTGAGCTTCTGCTTTATTGGTGGACACATTAGATCGGCTGGCAGTTTGTGAGCCACAATAGACGTACTTAGACCAGTCATGTCATCATATGACTAGGCGAATATGTCCTCATATTCCTTTAGAAATTTTGTGTATTCTTTCTTCTCTGATGGCGATAGGTGAATGCTGAATCGTGTTTCCTTGATGTTTTCTGCATCTCCCAGGTTAACAATCTCGGTCTCGTCCAAGTTGGACTTAGCTCTGTTCGCAAAGTTCTCAACTTCTTTGACAATCTCGTCAGGTATGTCATCTTCCTCTGAATCAATGTTCGTTTGTTTTGTTGTCTCATTGCATGTCACAGTCATTGGTTCATCAAGATAAGTACTAGTAATGTTGTATTGGTAAAGCACGGAGGGACAACGATAGCAATAAATATTAATTCATAAGAAAAATCAGAACTGCTTTTGATAAATCAGATAAATATTTTGAACATCGAAGATCTTATTGCGGGAAACAAATGCGAAAAGAAAGTCATTTAGTAAATAAAACAGTGAATAATGATTGTTTTAGCCTTGCTAACCCGAGGATCGTCGGGCTTTGGTTGTCCTGATAGTGCAATTCTTGAGATGTGCCCCTCTGCTCACAGCCTGTATGGAAGGGCCTTCCTCCCCCTCCTTCTCAAGAATAACGCAACAGTCTATATCACTATCCTCTAGAAACAAGTTCTTCACTGCTGCAAGTGCTTCTTCTTCATCTGACCCATAAATAATGTTGGCATGTTAGAAGGTCTGCTCCAGATGTGGTATTGGCTGCTCTAGTGGATAGTAAGGACCGCGCCATGGTGGCGACCAATTATTGAATTATTCCCGAGTGTATTCATATCCCAAACCGAAGGTACTGCCTTATTTCTTGAGTTTTATGGGTTTAGAGATTCCTTGGAGGTTCTTGCCGAGCCCTTTGCCAGGTTCGTACCCACTCCAACTCAGTATACTCTCGATTTTGCTATCCCACCATTTGTTTTTATCGATAGCACTGACCCGCTCAATATGGTGGTAAGTTTCTCCACCCAGCTTCCTTCTTCCCTCTATCGCCGGAATGGTCTGGCAACTTTATATAGGGTTGCTACCGTCGCTGTGAATGATCACTTCCTGGTGATTCCATTTGAACTTTACTGCCTGATGCAGCGTTGATGCTACGGCCCCAGCAGCATGAATCCATAGCCATCCCAATAGCAAGTTGTAAGATGTTGGTACATCTATTACCTGGAAATCGACCTCGAACCAGGTTGGTCCCATCTGCAAGCATAGAATAATCTCACCAATGGTGGATCTCTGAGAATCATCGAAAGCTTTCACATTGATTGCTCCATCCTTTATATCATGCATCCCATCACTCAACTTCTTGAGTGTTACTAGCGGACAAATGTTAAGACTGGAACCTCCATCGATCAAGATTCTGGTGACAAAATAATCTTTGCATTGCACGGTGATGTGCAGTGCTTTGTTGTGCCCCAGCCCTTCAGGTGGCAACTCGTCCTCATAAAAGGTGATCTTATGGCTTTCCAGCATTTGTCCTACCATATTAGCCACTTCCCCGCTAGTAATGTTACTTGGTACGTCCGCTTTATTTAGCACCTTTAACAAAGCATTCTTGTGCGTCTCAGAATTTTACAGCAAAGAGAGAATGGATTTTGTGCTGGCGTCTTGTTTAACTGGCCGATGACCGAATATTCCTTGGCCTGTATTTTCCTCCAAAGGTCGTCCGGACATGTCTCAATGAGGGGCGGCCGATTGGAGTCCTACTTGCTTGATTCAGCAGATGTTCAGGGGTATAGACTCTACCAGTTCTTGTCATACCCTATGCTACGATAGTTTCTTCAATCCTGACCTTGCCCTTCCTTCTCGCCTCGGTTGTATAGTCCCACGGTACAACATTTGTATAGAATGATGGTATGGTACACATCACCATTGGGATCGACGCAGCTATGCTAACTTCGAATGGAACATGTTCCTTGGGTGGCAAGACTGCAACCTCAAATGGTGCGGGTGCATTTGCCAGAGACATGGATTCAACCTCAATTGGTATCGGTGTCTTTGGTGCTGCTTCAAACTCAAGAGGTACAGACATATTCACCTTAATGTCCTCAGACGGTTGGATCTAGACAATGATTGGATTGAGAGTAATTGTTGGTTTCTTTGGGTCATCACCTTTTGCGATCAAACCAATTGACCCATCGGGATCCCAGTCATCTTCTACTTCAATCATGTGGATACCTCCACCCTTATGGTTTGGCAGAGGGTTGTTGCGGGCGTTTGGAGCACGTTCCTTTGCCACAATGATCTTATTATCAATCAAAGACTGTATCTTGTCTTTCAAGGAGTGGCATTCATCGATGGTGTGCCCTTTCATGCCGGAGTGGTATGCATAGGACTTGTTTGGGTTAACCCACTGAGAAGGATTATCGGGGGTTTCATAAGGGATGGGGGTGACATAACCAGTAGCTTTGAGCCTCTCATATAGATGGCCGATGGGTTCAGCGATGGAGGTATATTGTTTTGGAGGTCTGGGATCAAATTTAGGTTGAAGTCTAAGGAAGTTTTGGCGTGTAGGGGGTGATTGATAATGGGAGGGTTGAGCATTAAGTTTGGTAGACATGAGCGTGTTGGGAGTATCTGGGCAAAGTAGGTTGGTATGTAGGAGGTGGAGATGATTGATAAGTTGGTGGCGGAGCTTGGTATGAGGGTGAGGGTGCTTGGTAATTTGGGGTTGGCTGGTATGCGAGTGGAGGTGTTGGGTAAGTTTGGTATTTGAGGGAAGATTTGGTCCTCTGTGCAACCATCACGGCCCCTACGTCCCTTTTATTGGACACACCACCGGACTATAAAATCTTATTTGTAGCTTGCAAGGCTTCGAAGTTTGTAACCATACCACTTTTAATACCTTCTTCGATTCTTTCACCTAGTTTGATGATGTCGGAGAACTTGCGGTTCTCAATCATCATCAGCCCTTCATAGTACTACGGGTCCTGAGCTCGGACAAAGAACTTGTTCATTTGCTCCTCTTCTAAGGCAGGTCTGACCTTAGCAGCTTCGGACCTCCGGCGAGTAGTATACTCACGAAATGTCTCAGTGGGCTTCTTCTTCAAATTTTGTATATAGAACACATCTGGTGTGTTCTCTGTATTAAACCTGAATCTATCCATAAAGTCAGATGCCATGCCTACCCAACTTGACCACTTTTTGGGTTCTTGGCTGATGTACAAGGATAATGCATCTCCTTTCAAACTCTTTATGAATAGCTTCATGCTGATCCTTTCATCCTTCCCTACACCAACCAGCTTGTCGCAATATGTCCTTAGATGGACCCTTGGATCACCCGTACCATCAAACATTTTGAACTTAGGAGGTTTGTACCCCTCAGGCAGTTTGACATCAGGCTGTATGCAAAGGTCCTCATAGTTTAGTCCCTCGATTCCTTTGCTTCCCTTAACGCCCTGAATCCGGCTGGTCAATTTCTTAAGCTCCTCGGCCAAGTTCCTAATAAGAAGATCCTTTCCATCAGACTCATGTGTGCATGAGATAGGTTGGGTGGAGTGTGGCATGGTCTCCACGTAGATAGGAGTGTTATGGTGGCCTAGTGTATGGGTGTGGAAATGGTCATTTGTGGAGTTATGAGGTTTTGGGATGAGTAGTGGAGTTTTTTTTGGGGTATGGCAGGTGTTACATTGGTTCTTTGGTAGAGTAGCATGATGGTGAGAGGTGGGATGATTATGTTGTTTCAGGATATTTTGAGGAGGTATAGGGTTTTGAGTGTTGGGGAAGTTGATATTTAGGGTGCTAAAGGAAAATGACAGGCTTGCCAGATTCTGAACCTGATCGAGCTCTTCTTGGAATTTCAACAGTTTTTGTTCAAGTTGTGACACATTCTCGTTAGGAACCTGAATACCCTAGCTATCAGTGGCCTCTACCCATTCAACGGTGTTCTCCTTCCTGATGTTGTTTAAATCTTCCATCTTGCCTTTGTTCTTACCTTTAATGGGACTAAGAGGAGGAGTGGGTGGAGGGCCCCTAGATCTTGTGAAATAAGATGATGATGCCAGAGTGCACGAACTAACCTTTGGGGAGGGGAATAATAAAAAAATAAAAATAAAAATAAAACAAAAGGTAACCAAGTTAGTGAGGATTATAAAAAGTATTGCAATATTTAAACACAAAGTGCGGGAATGTAAAGCGTGTCCTAATTTGGGGACCTCTGTGCCCAAGGTAGGCCTAGCAACAAATTGATTCGGAGAACTTAGAATGCTAAATGCCTCACTTTGTTGACAAAAAATGGACGAATCCTAAAACGACACTAAATAAGCAATAAATAAAAGTCACTAATGGCCATTGGACTTATTACATCCATAAAGCGATAAAGGTAAACTCCTATCTACTTGGTCCTAGAAGGACCTTCCCCAGACTCGGCATCGCTGGCTCTTTTGAACAGCTTCCCTAATTCACGAAGTCCCAGCAATAGGTATGCTCTGGCTAGATGTCCTCCTTCGGTCCCTTTAGCCTTTTGACAGTCTTCGACCCTTTTGAGAAATTTCCCCTCTAGTTTTATTATGCCTCGCTCCAAGTACCCTAGCTTTTTATTGGAACCGATAGCCATGTCTTTCCATTTCTCAATCAGCTTTTGGTTGGATTCTTGTATCTTGCGGTGTTCGTTCTCGCATTCATGGATCCTTTTGCGCAGCTGGTTGTACTTGAGTTGCGCCTCAGCCTTTTCATCTATAATTTTGTGACCTCGAACGAACCCTGATTGGCCTATGCCATCCCAATTGTCTTCCAACCAACCTGAATAGAAACGAGTACAACCGACATGATATCTGTTTGGCTGGATGGTGTATTTCCCTATTACGATCTTGCAGTGCCACATGTGTTGGGCTTGGCACTTGTAGGTACTATCACACCTCCCTTTTTACCTATACCACGGGAAGAAGGATGTATAAAGGAGTTTTTCCAATTAAAGGACAATCGAAACGGGATTATTTTATTAAAATTCAGAGTCGCCACTTGGAATAATTTATGGTGTCCCAAGTCACCGGTTCAAATCCCGAATCGAGGAAAAGATTGACTCTGTTTAACAGTCTGCGAACCAAAAATCCGAGTAAGGAATTTTGTTAACCCGGGAGAAGGTGTTAGGCATTCCCGAGTTCCGTGGTTCTAGCACAGTCGCTCAACCGTTACATTCGGCTTAATCATCTGATTTTAAAACACTTTTAAACCTATGTGCATTTTAACTTTTTAACCGCTTTTATTTAATTAATTAAAGGAAGATTGTAATGTCATTTAAAATATGTTTCAAACCACGTCACACAAATGCACCCGCAGTCCGCAACATATTTTATCTAATGTTGAGATTTGGATTTGAGTCACATAAATGCGCACCCGAGTTTAGGAAAGTAAATTATTAAGATAACGCGCCTAAAGCAACTACGCATTTGCAACTTTGCGAGGGCCATAAAATTCGACTAAATGGCATGCCTCAATTTCTAAGGATTTAGTTAATTAAGCGAGGGGCACGCATTTGAGGTTTTGTTTGGCATGACACACCTCGACTAATCTATTAAAACATTGCAAAATTTAGTTTCGAGGGCCATAGATGGTTGTATTATTTAATATGGCCCGCCCCAACTAATTGAAGGGATCTAGTTACCTAAACATGAAAAGGAATTGAATCCTACTTTTATACTAATGTCCAAACTAATTAAGGGGAAAAATATTTTTCTTTCTTTTAAAAAAAAAATAAGGCCGATTGTTTGACAGAAGAGAAACGCTTTAGGCTATCAACACCATTTAGAAGGGAAAATAGAAGGGGCAAGCCCAAAATACAAGAGTGTACCAATCCATTTGCCAATGTTTTCCGACTTGGCCCAAGATGAGCCCAATTCTTAAAAGAACGGACATTAAGGACACAAGATATACAGAACAAGTCTGAGGGGGAAACACCCCTTTGCTGGGCCAAATTAAGCCCAACTTTCAGAATCCAAACGTTGGTATAAAATCAGTAAAATGCAAACCCAATCAAGACTGACGAAACATGCCATTGAATTAACAAATTACTTCTAAATTTTGAAACATTCAAGCACAAATTAACTAGATAATCAATCTGAAATTGAAACACCAATTCTAACTTAACATGCTCGTGCACAACCAATATTAAAGCAGTAACATGCCTTTACTCTTGAAAGTAATCTTGACCACTTTGCCTTTCTTTTCTCTTCACATGAATTCTACACTAACTACTACTTAATAAAATTAAAACTCAAACAAGCTCTTCTCAATACTATCAGAATCCCCAAAAGCCAGCATACAAATTACATGGACCTTAAAACAACATCCAGATTCTCAACCACATGCATTTGTTCCTTTAACACATGAAGACAGAAAAAGAAAACTAAAAGTAAACATGTAACTTCTGCACGGATTTCTCTACCACCTAAAGCCAGCATGATATTAAAACTTTCAGAGATCTAGCTTCAACCTTCACAATGCATGATTATTAAAAGAAGAAGCTTAAGTAGCAAATGTAATACAAGCTTCACCACTAAATATCGGAAGGGTAGCAGAAACAGAAGAAATGATTTTCAGACCTAAGAGATTCAGAGAGAAAGAAAAAGAAATGAGCTAAACTCTGAACAAACTAATTAATGCTAAGATTCAATCTTCCACTTTCCATTTCACTCTTCAAGTCAAGTCTCATATGGAGTAGAATTCTGAGATGATATAACTGAAAATAATGGGAAACAAAGGAGCAAGGGTTCAGCAGAAACCAGCTTTAACACCCAGCAATGGAACAGTAGAAACCACAACAACACTCCAAACCAGACTCTAAAGATTCAAATTTAACCCCTTTCAACCCAGATGCAAGAATTTATCATTTTTCAGCGGTTTTAACTAAACACTGATGATTAGAAATCAACACCAAAGCAAAATTTTAGCAGTTCTCAGCAAGGAAATACATGGATTCAAAGATATTTCAAGATTTCCCAGCCGTTTCAGTTTTTTCAGAATTTCAGTCTCCTCAACCTTGACTTGAATATCAAGTCATGATGCCTTTATAGGCAAGCTATTAGGGCAACAATGTTGAAAACAGTTTTTTCATTTTACACCCTTTGGAATTTTTGTTTCAGCTTAGGTACCCTTAGCTTAAAACTCGGAATTTCACATAAGTCCCCACCCCAGCTTCCAAGAAGCTTCCCTAGTCTGTTACTGAGATTCCCTTACCCTAGATTTCCTAATTTACCCCTTAATACCCCTGTTTTTACTTCCAAACATCAGCAAACAAATGACCCAAAGGCCTTGGGCTAAACGAGCTGGCAAATTCTATAGCCATTCGGGCTCCTGAACCTTTGAGGCCTATATTGTGATAAGAAAATCACAGGCCGCAAAACAAATGAGCCCAAACCATTCTGCCATTTTGGCATCAAAAGAGAAAAAATTAATGGAACAGATAAAAACAACAAAATGAAATCAAGCTACTGAAGAAGACAAGTACTAACTAAACTACTGATAATTAACTAATGTGACTTAAATCTTAAACATGCAATACATTTATTCAGAAAAACAAAAGAACTAAGAAGAAACACACCATATGCAAATTGAAATGCATACAAGGGCGGACAGAAGGAAAATAGGTGATAGAAAGGGGGAAGAGATAGAGGTAGAGGAACATTAGAAAAGCAGAACAGAAAAATGAAGAAAGGCGAAGAAATACCTAAAATAACCAAACAGGAGAAAGGCTTGAATGACTTCAGCGTTCTCCGATTTGGGGCGAAGAGGAGTGTTACTCGATTTGTTCTTGCAAGAACAAATGTCTAACACGAAAGCTCAGAAAGTAGCGAGATCAGACCTTTAAATGAAGGATCGAAGGGGGATACGAATCTAGGGTTCCGATTTTAAGATCCGAAATTAAGGAGAAGGGGAGAAGATTCAGGGGAAAATGGTTGTGGTTTAGTGTTTAAAGGGCTATGAGGATTATGTGGTCGAGACTTGGTGACGGTTTGGAGCTGTCTCGCCGGTGATAATGGCAGATTCGCTCAAAGGCAGCGTTAGGGTTGTATGAGAGAGATGAGAGACGGAGATGGTACAACCAAGGATCTTAGGTTATGTTTGGTCATTTGGACAGCTTTATGTAAAGTAGGGGTGTTGTTTACAACCGTCAGATGGAATAAAACAGAGGTCCAGGATCGGCTCGACACCCGCGAGCTCTAAACGATGCCGTTTGGGTATCAAAATGGGTTAACTGGGTTGGACTCAGGTTTTGGGCGGATTTGAATGGGTGTGAGGAAATTGGTCCTGAGAATTTTAATTAAACATGGCCCAACTGACCTCTTATTCTTTGTCTTTCATTCTTTTCTAGTTTCAAATCAATTTTTCCAACAATTCTTTTCTTCTTCTTTTTTTCAAAATTAAATTAAAATCTAAATTAAACCTTAAAACCTAATTACCCTATCAAACTAAATTAATTAACTCTAAATAATAATTACCACGACTAATTAAAAACCAAATTCAAGGAAAACTACCAAAGTTCAAAATTAAAATTAAAAAGTGCAAAATAAACTATTTTTTGTGATTTTCCATTTTTATAAAACAACTAATTTATTAATTAATCCTAAAAATGTGAAAATAAGTTTTAACGCAAATGCAGTATGTTTACTTGAATTTTTGTGTATTAAATAAAATAAGCATGCACAAACAAATGCAAACAATTATAAAAAAATGCCACAAAATCCACAAAATTTTAAATAATGAAAAGAAGTTATTTTGTTTTGAATTTATGGGAGTAATTCATATAGGGCAAAAATCACGTGCTCACAGCTTCCCCTCTTTTCCCGGAAACACGAAGAGTTTTTGTGCAAAGATAAAGTGAGCGGATATGAGCGATTTTTGCCCGTTTGAATACTCCGTGGGAAGCCTTTTTGAAAGATTTGACTGCACCCTACTTCCGAGGTTGCCTACATATCCTTGGCTATAAAGGAATCAGGTTAGTGTAGTTCGGGAAGTTTTGGTAGCTGGGACTACCATGAAGCTGTGATTTCACTATTGTTGTTGCTGCTACTACTTACTGAACCCCTTATTACACCGTGATAAAATAAAAAGAAGCTAGACTAGACTATAATCTATGCATTACAAAATCCTATCTACATCTTCAAACTTGCTCTTGTGGTTCTTGTTGATTTGTTGACTTGTATTCTCCCGATGAAATTCCTTTGTTGCCGCCTTGATTTGTAATCTGAGATGTCTTCCTTTTCTACAGGTGGACGCCTGATTGCTGAACTCGAATTGTAACCTGAGATGCTTCCCCTTTCTCCAGGTGGACGCCTGACTGCTAAACTTGAAATGTACTCCCTACTCTCCAGGCGGGCTCCTGATTGCTGAACTTGAAAGTATTTCCTGCTCTCCAGGCAGGCTCCTAACTTCAACAAAATAGACAAAACAAAGTAAATTCTTTGCCCCAGTTTGGTGGCTGGGCACAGATGTGACTGCAAAACTAAATTATGTTACCAAATATCAATAAGAACTTGAAAGCTAAAACTTGAATTGTACTCCCTTGTTCTCCAGGCGGGCTCCTGACTGCTGACTTGAAATGTATTCCCTGCTCTCCAGGCGGGCTCCTGACTGCTTGAATGTATTCCCTGCTCTTCAGGCGGGCTACTGACTGCTAACTTGAATGTATTCCCTGCTCTCCAGGAGCGCTCCTGACTGCTGAACTTGAAAAGTATTCTCTGCTCTCCAGGCGGGCTCCTGACTGCTAGACTTGAACTGTTTCTCCCTATTCTTCAAGTGGGTACCTGATTTCAACAAAAATAGACAAAATAAAGAAATTTTTCTTCCCTAGTTTTGGTATCTAGGCACACATGTAAGTGTAAAACTACATCATGTTATCAAATATTACTAGGAATTTGGAATTTGGGTCCCATTATCCAGGAGGGTCCTGAAAACTCCTAGTTAAATGACAATTTAAAATCTAAGTTATATCTTCTACAGGTGTGACTTCTGCTAAATCTTGCTATCTAAGAGGATCTTCAAACTACTCCCCATTATCCAGGAGGGTCCTAAAAATCAAAGGTCAAATTTTATCTTAAGGGTGACAACTTTCATGGCTGAATTATACTACCCTACAGCAGAGTTTACGCTAAATGTTGTTATCTAATCGAAATCTTAAAGCTAAGTCCCATTATTCAGGAGGGTCCTGAAAAAAACCCCTAATTGAATCCTATCTCAAACATGCAAACTTCTAAGATAACTTATATTCTTTTGGGATACATTTATGCTAGATTATGCTATTTCTGAACTTTAAACTAGGTCCCATTTTCCAGGAGGGTCCTGAAAATCAAAAAACAAACCTGTTTGGTGACTGCCTTTCTCCACGGAGGGTTCTCCGAAACAATCGAAATTTCCTGCCCCTGTTTTAATCAAAGAAAAATCCTGTCAGTTTAAAATGTGGTGGTTAGTTGATGGCATTCTTGTTGAAGGTCTCTCTGCTGCATTGTTTTGTTTTGACTGGCTTCCCCGAACTTGCCCTGAACCGCTTGACTTTCTGACTGACTTTCAAAACCCCATGACTTTGGATGACCCGTGTGTTCTATACCCGGACCGTTGTTTCACATCTCTGACCCTTTTAACTGAACCTCTGCATCTCCCATGAAATTGCCAAATCATTTTTCCGATGGAACTCTTGCTGGCACTCTATCCCACTTTACATCCTGATATATGTGGTATGCCCTGGCCGTACTGTGCTTTGCACTTTTGAAGCTGGTAGTGAGCTTTGAAATTCCTTCTTATTTACTTAAACTGACATTGGGAACATCTTAGAGGAATAAACCCAAAAGAAATGAAATGCAATGACTTAGAGAGTTAAGGATAAGAAAATCCAAAAATGGAAGACTATCTGAAGGGGAAAAAGAAAAAGAGACTTATCTGAGTGGAGCAGCTGGCACCAAAGATCATGACATGCACTTCGTATTAATCGGCCCAATCTGTCCAATCAATCAACTTTCAGTTACCATACATTGTTGCCCCCGAATTTCCATAACCTGATTTCTTCACCCAAATCCTGACCTTGTTCATCCTGTGGTGCCTTGAAAGGTTTTCACCAGCAGACCTCTCTCACTTGTTCACCCGTCAACTCACTTTCTCCTTAAGGTTCCCCCGAGGTTTTTCACCAATAAGACTCTCTCAATTTTATTCTTTCTCTCAACTTACCGTCGTCTTACGGTGCCCGTGAGGGTTTTCACCAATAAGACTCTCTCATTTTTTATTTCTTTTTCCCGTTTGAACCAGAGTGTTTCCCCTGATATGAATCACCTCTACCTGCTCGACTTGGCATTTCTCGAAGACTGATCGGAAGGTCTTCCTTTGGACCGTAATGTGGGCTTTTGGATGGGGTTAGAAAGAAAGGGTATAGAAGGCTCGAAACAATTCAAATGGGTTCAAAATTACAACTTTCGGAATCAGATTTCCTACAACAACCACAACTTCTGCCCCAGTTTTTTTGCTTGGGGATTTTTGGATTTTTATTTGATGGGACCGAACCGTGAGGCTGCCTACGTATCCTTAAAAGGAATCAGGTCGAACGTAGTTCATGACATAGGAATTGCTTTGATGTTGTGATTTTCTCCTTTTCTCTTTCTTTTCTTTCTCTTTTGCTTTCTTTTCTCTTTTTGTTGTTTTTCTTCTTCTCTTTTTCTTCTTCTCTCTTTTTTTCATTCTTTTCTTTCTCTTTTCATTCTTTTCTTTCTCTTTTCTTTTTCTTTTCTCTTTTTCTCTTCTTCCTTTACTTATATTTTACGCTTGGGTTTTCGATATTCGCTACTGATTCCGAAAGAGGGGTATGAAAGAAAATAAATAGGCTCAAAAGAGGGTAACAAAGGATAAAGTGTTTTAGATAACAGAACAAAATTCTTTCGTCATTCCAAATCTTCGGAAATATGCCAAGTACAAACAAATATAAATTAACCAAAGAAAATCATACATAGTATCTCTTGATTGCATCGGAATTGATGGCCATTTCTACACACTTGCCTTCTATATCTGTTAAATACAAAGCACCATTGGACAACACTCTAGTCATAACGAACGGCCCCTGCCAATTTGGGGCGAACTTGCCTTTTGCTTCAACCTGATGTGGAAGAACACGTTTCAATACTAACTGACCCACTTCAAACTTCCGTGTACGCACCTTCTTATTGTATGCTCTTGCCATTCTCTGTTGATACAACTGGCCATGACACACTGCTGCCAATCGTTTCTCGTCGATCAAACTCAATTGTTCTAAGTGGGTTTTGACCCACTCATCATCACCGATCTCAACCTCCGTGACAATTCGAAGGGATGGTATTTCCACTTCTGCGGGTATCACTGCTTCGGTGCCATACACCAACAAATAAAGAGTCGCCCCTACTGAAGTACGGATAGTAGTGCGATAACCCAGCAATGCAAATGACAGCTTTTCATGCCACCGCCTAGAACCCTCCACCATTTTTCAAAGTATCTTCTTTATGTTCTTGTTGGCTGCCTCGACTGCTCCATTTGCCTTGGGGCGATATGGGGTGGAATTGCGATGTGTAATCTTAAACTGTTGACACGCCTCTTTCATCAGATGACTATTGAGATTAGCACCGTTATCTATGATGATTACCTTCGGTATCCCAAACCGGCAAATGATATTTGAGTGCACAAAATCAACCACCGCCTTCTTGGTTACAGACTTGAATGTTTTAGCCTCAACCCACTTGGTGAAATAATCAATGGCCACCAGAATGAACCTGTGCCCATTGGATGTTGCTGGCTCAATTGGTCCAATGATATCCATTCCCCAAGCAACAAAGGGCCACGGGGTAGACATCGTGTGTAATTCAGATGGTGGAGAATGAATCAAATCTCCATGCACTTGGCACTGATGACATTTACGCACGAAACTGGTACAATCTCGCTCCATAGTGAGCCAATAATAACCTGCTCGGAGAATCTTCTTTGCCAGCACGTACCCATTCATGTGCGGTCCACAGACTCCAGAATGTACTTTGGTCATAATAGTTGTGGCATGCCTAGTATCTATGCATCTCAGCATCCCAAGGCCTGGAGTCCTTTTGTATAGAACCCCTCCGTTGAAGAAAAAACCGCTTGCCAATCGCCTAATTGTTCTCTTTTGATCACCTGTGGCATGTACCGGATACACTCCTGTTCTGATGTATTCCTTGATATCGTGGAACCACAGTTCTCCATCGAGTTCTTCCTCCACCACGTTACAATAAGCATGTTGATCACGGACCTGAATATGCAACGGGTCAACATAAGCCTTATCCGGATGATGTAACATCGACGCCAGAGTAGCCAAAGCATCGGCGACCTTATTGTGGATCCTCGGAATATGCTTGAACTCTATTGATTGAAACCGTTAACAAAGATCATGCAAACATTGCCGGTACAGTATGAGGTTTAAATCCCGTGTTTCCCATTTTCCCTAAATCTGGTGCACCAGAAGGTCCGAGTCACCCAAGACCAAGACTTCCTGGACACCCATATCCACAACCATCCTCAAACCCAAAATGCATGCCTCGTACTAAGCCATGTTGTTAGTACAGTAGAACCGAAGCTGAGCCGTAACAGGGTAATAATGCCCTGTTTCAGAAACGAGTACCGCTCCTATCCCAACACCTTTCATGTTAGCAGCCCCATCAAAGAAAAGCTTCCATCCTGGTCTTTCAACCTGTTCCAACTCATCAATGTGCATTACCTCTTCATCAGGGAAATAAGTCTTCAAAAGTTTGTATTCTACATCCACAGGATTCTCAGCCAAATGGCCGGTCAATGCTTGTGCTTTCATCGCAGTCCGAGTCACGTAGACAATGTCAAATTTTGTGAGCAAAATTTGCCACTTTGCGAGTCTTCCCGTGGGCATAGGCTTCTGGAAGATATACTTCAACGGATTCAAGCGAGAGATGAGGTAAGTAGTATAAGATGACAAATAATGTTTCAGCTTCTGGGCTACCCAAGTTAGGGCGCAACATGTCCTCTCAAGATGAGTGTACTTAACCTCGTAAGTTGTGAACTTCTTGCTGAGATAATAGATGGCCTGCTCTTTCCTGCCAGTGATGTCATATTGTCCCAACACACATCCAAATAAATTGCCCAAGACCGTCAAATATAGAATCAAAGGTCTCCCTGGTTCTGGCGGGACCAACACAGGTGGGTTTGACAAGTACCCCTTTATCCTATCAAATGCTTCCTAACATTCATCTGTCCACTTAACCGCATCATCTTTCTTTAACAGTTTGAAGATGGGATCACAAGTTGTCGTGAGCTGAGCAATAAAACTGCTGATGTAATTCAATCTCCCCAATAGACTCATCACCTCAGTCTTGTTCTTTGGGGGTGGCAACTCCTGGATAGATTTGATCTTTGATGGATCTAATTCAATACCTCGGCAGCTGACTATGAATCCCAACAACTTTCCAGACGGGACACCGAATGCGCGTTTTGTAGGGTTGAGCTTGAGATTGTACCTGCGAAGCCTTTAGAAGAACTTTTTCAGATCTTTGACATGATCATACTGCTTTCTAGACTTTACAATAACATCATCCACATAAACCTCGATCTCCTTGTGTATCATATCGTGAAATATAGTCGTCATTGCCCTCATATAGGTTGCCTCAGCATTTTTCAAACCAAATGGCATGACCCGATAGCAGTACGTTCCCCATGGCGTGATGAATGTTGTCTTTTCTACGTCCTCCTCATCCATTAAGATCTGGTGGAAACCTGCATAACAATCCACAAAAGAACTAATTTCATCTTTGGCAAAATTATCGATCAATATATGAATGTTCGACAATCGGAAGTTATCCTTGGGATGCCTTGTTGAGATCTCGATAATCAACACACACCGTGGTCTTACCATCCTTCTTCGGTGCAGGCACAACATTGGCTAACCAGGTGGGATACCGGGTGACCCGCATGACTTTGGCCTCAAACTGTTTGGTGACCTCTTCCTTAATTTTCACACTCATATCAGTTTTAAATTTCCTCAGCTTCTACTTGACAGGAGGGAATGCTGGATCAGTGGACAATTTGTGAACCACCAAGCCAGTGCTTAGACTTGGCATGTCGTCATAGGACCATGCAAAAATATCTTTATACTCGAACAGTATTTTAATTATCTCCTCTCTGAGTTGTGGTTCAAGATGGACACTTATTTTAGTTTTCCGGACATTATCTTGGTCCCCTAAATTGATTGCTTCTGTATCACTCAGGTTAGGCTTGGGTTTTTCTTCGAAATGGCTTAATTCTTTACTAATCTCTTCAAAGGCTTCATCCTCGCCATATTCCGATTCAACATTACACTCTATTTCTTGAATTACTATTTCAGAATTAGATTGGCTTTTAAGACTGGGCCGGAGATTCTGCATACATGTCATATCATTAAAGCCAGCATAAAAAGAACTGTACAAGGAAGAAAAGAAAAACAAAAATAAAAGTATTAGGAAGGGAGAAAAAGGGAAATTGCATTTCATTGAAATTAGAGATAACAGGGCTTATACATCCAAACGGACAGAACATAGAATCTGAACTAGAACCCTGAGATAATCCAGATAAACTGAAAGAAAATCAAAGCAAACTACCAAAATTCCTTCCTGGTGGGGAGAGGAGTAGCTTCCCAATTGTTATTCTTTGCATTGGGCCCAACAAATTTCACATCCACCTTGCTAGAACCCTCTCCAGCTTCCACCGTGTTCACTTTGTCGAATATTCTCTCGAACTTTTCCATCAAATCTCCATCCATATCAACCACCGAACTAGGAACCGTCATCACTGGGCGCTTTCTGGTACCAGGCCTGACAAATGATCTGGAAAGACGCGGGACTGGCTTTGGAAGGGCCCATGTTCTCTGTTTCATTTTTCTGGCTCTTCTCACGTCTACGACTATGGGCTTGAACCCCAGACCAAATGTATCCAAGTTTTTAGGAAGAGAAACCGGTTGTATGATACCTTGCAGAGATGCACCCAAACCCTTGCCCGGTACAAAATAATTTTTCAACATTTCAACAGCTACCATGACTGATGCAGCAGCTACCCATGGAGTCGGCACGCACTTCCCCTCAGGAATTTTCTCTACCGATACCGTTTCAAAAACCTGATAAACCCATGGCCCCTTATCGTCTTCAAACTCTATGAACGAAATAATGGCATCACTGGGAACACACAAATTATCTTCGCCATGCACAACAATTTCCTGTCTATCCTATTCAAACTTAACCATTTGATGCAGAGTGGACGGGACCGCTTTGGCAGCATAAATCCTGGGTGGACCTAACAACAAATTGTAAGAAACAGCCACATCGAGCACCTGGAAATCCATAGTAAATTCAACTGGCCCTATTATAAGCTCGAGCACTATGTAGCCCACTGAATCTTTCCCTCCACCGTCGAATCCCCGAACGCAGATATTGTTCTTGTGAATTCTTTCATCATCTACCTTCAACTTGTTTAGATTGGAAAGAGGGAAAATATTTGCATTGGAACCATTGTCAAATACCCGAGTAACCACAGAATCTTCAAATTTCACCGTCAGATAGAGGGCTCTATTATACTCAGTACCCTCCACGGGCAACTCATCATCATAAAAAGTGACTATGTTTACCTCAAATATCTTGTTAGCTATCTTTTCCAAGTGGTTTACTGAGATTTTGTCAGGAACGTGGGCTTCGTTCAAGATCTTTATCAAAGCCTGACGGTGCTCGTCTGAATGGATCAATAATGACAATAGAGAGATTTGAGCCGGTGTCTTCCTTAACTCCTCCACAATGGAATAGTCTTGCACTTTCATCTTTCTCAGAAATTCCTCTGCTTCTTCCTCGGTCACAGCTTTCTTCACCAACACTGGGTTATCTTTGGAGGTCTTAGCTTTTCTCAACTCTTCAGGGGCAAAGCATCTCCCTGATCGAGTCAAACCATTGGTCTCACACACTTCTTCTTTAACCTCTTTCCCCTTGTAAGTCACTTTCACTCGTTCATAATTCCATGGCACTGCCTTGCTATTGACTAACGGTAATTGAGTTACCAGTTTGATAATGACAGGATCTGTGCGGGCGCCCTTCAAAATTACCACAGGCTTATTCGTCACTCCTGGCACAACCACTTTTACTCTTTCAAGTTTTCCTGCAACGTCACTTGAGGACCCCTTCTTGACCTCCACAGATGGTTCATTAATTTTCCCCATTCAACTTGATCATAGACTTCTCACTTGTTGACTTTTCAAATGGCTTGGCTTCACTAGCCCGAATCATCATGACGGTTTGCGAAGGCTTCTTAGGCTCCCATCCCTTATGCACAATCTCAATCATATTTGTCTCATGATGGGTCGGTAACGGGTTCTGGTTGATATTGGGTGCCTCCGGGGCTTGGACCTCAATCTGATTAGTATCAATGAGCTCTTGAATAGTTGTTTTCAATTTCTAGCATTTCTCTGTGTCATGACCCGAGGTCCTTAAACAATACTCACAACTCACCGAGCGGTCAAGCTTTCTGGGAGGGGGATTTGGCAGTTTAGCCTCGATCGGATTCAACATACCCAACTATCTCAATCTGTGGAATAAACTAGTATATGATTCTCCCAATGGAGTTAAAGTCTTCTGTTTCTGCAACCTCTCATTCTTAAAGGCTTGATTGGGCCGAAAACCTGTTCCAGAGGGATTTCTATAGGCTCTTGGGGGTGGATAGGTATTTTGGGGAGCTGGGTATGGATTTTGTGGAGCTGGTGCACGCCATTGTGCGTGAGTAGGGGGTTGGGTATAGGTTTGTACGTGATGGACAGAAAAATGAGGATCGGGCGGTGGGTAGTAGTATTGTGGTGGGCTATATGGAATGTGGGGGTACATTTGGGGATAAGGTCGAGGCTGGTTGTAGTAATGTGGGCGGGCCCTGGACCCGACCCAAGCTCCTGACTCAATTGCTGCAACATCCTCCTTCTTCTTTTTCCCGAGTACACCCCAGTACTGTATTGAATAGCCTGTGTGGTCGCGTTGATTGCTGAATAACTCATGATCTTGTTAGACCTGAGTCCCTCCTCAACCATGTCTCCCATTTTTACAACCTCATTAAAGGACTTACCCACTGCTGACACCAAATAACTAAAATAAGTGAGTTCCAAAGCCTGCAAGAAATAATCAACCATCTCACTTTCTTTCATCGGAAGGTCAACCCTCGCGGCTTGTTCCCTCCAACGGAATCCATACTCTCTGAAACTCTCCCTGGGCTTCTTCTCGATCTTCGTCAATGATAGACGGTCTGGAATAATTTCAAGATTGTACTGAAAATGGCAGGCGAAGGCATGGGCTAAATCGTCCCATGTGTACCACCTGCTGTGATCTTGTCTGGTGTACCATTCCAATGCCGATCCACTCAAACTTTGGCTGAAATATGCCATCAGTAATTCATCTCTTCCGCCTGCTCCTCTCATCTTGCTACAAAATCCTCTTAGGTGTGCTGCTGGGTCACCATGCCCGTCATATAGAACAAACTTGGGCATTTTGAACCCTGCTGGTAACTGAAAATCTGGGAACAAACATAAATCTTTATAGGCCACACTTACTTGACCCCCCAACCCCCTCATATCTCTGAATGATTGTTGTAAGCTTTTGACCTTTCTGATCATCTCCTCGTGTTCGGGATTTTTGGGTGGCTTTTCGGTCTCTCTCGGTAGATCAAGATGAGAGGTGTAATAATATGGTTCCGGGACTTTGAAGGTGAGTTCAGGGGGATAATACTGGTTGTCGTGAGTCTGGAATAGAGGTTCACTAGAAGATCGGTGTAATGCAGCGGGTGGAGGTGCCACAAAAACAGGAGTGATTGGTGGAGGAGGGTATGAGACTTGTTTGGGTGGTGGAGCTTGTGATGTATGGGAAGTGGTGTCGTGGCATTGTTGGTAGAGGGGAAATGCTTGAGATGAGTTCACAGTGGGAGGTTCCTGAGGTTGGGCCAATGGTGGGATATAAGCAGGGTTGGAGGGATAAACCGATGGTGGATGACCCTTTGCCCAGGCCTGGTACATTTCAGCCATTTGCTTCTTTAACTTATACATCTCTTCCTTCATCGCATTAACATCCAATTCTTCCACCTCTTTTGACGGGTCAACAATACTTGCTTCCATTTCTTGGTTGGCCATATTTAGCCTGTCTTTTGATCGGGTGTTGTATGAGTGAGTTGCCAGAATGCCAATCAACTGACCACCTGCCTGAACTCAATACATCAACACCAACCTTGTTAGTGATTAGGGCTTTAACAAATTGGTAACCACACATTTGGGGAATGAATGCACCTAAGTAGTTAACCGTTTCTATTATGCATTTGATAGGCTGCTTGCGTCATACCGGCTTTTCATTTGCAACTTCCTCCCTTTTTTCTCTTTTTCATTCTGGCCTTTGCTTTTCTTTGTTTTAATCCTCTCATTTCCCTCTGGTTTTGTCATTGCTTCTTTCTCTTAGTTTTCCTATTTTTTCTCTCTTTTCTTTTATTTTTATCTCTTGTTTTTCCTTTCTTTTTTCCTTTTGTTTATGGTCGAATCCTATGAATATTGCCTACGTATCATGACCCCACATGAATCAGACTGAGCGTAGTTCTGGGAGATAAGTGTGAAAGTAAATAATAAAAATATTTTGGGATTTTCAGTTTTCCTAAAATCAAATGCTTCGATTACAAAGACTCAAAACTAAAAGACTCCAAGAGAAACTAACAGATGCTGATGAAGAAACGAAATACAAACTCCAAAAATAAACTATCATACTCCAACAAAAGAAAATACAGACTCGAACACAATTGAAAGACTCCAGCAGAAAGAAAATATAAACTCAACACAACTGACAGACTCTAACGGAAAAGGAAATACAGACTCAAATGAGAAATCATGAATACATTAATGCTCCTGGTGCCCGCGGAACATTATTCGGTCTCGCCACGGGCCTATATGCAAGATCCCTTTGAAGTCGGTCCAAGTTACTCATTATCTGCTTAACAAATGTCATCACTACCGCGAAGAAGGTGGTGCGAGTCATATCCTCACAGACTTGGCACTTCATAACAATGTAATCGGCGATGTTTCTAATTCTCTCTCTTATGACACCTTTTTCTTGTAATAAATGCCCGATCTGTTGGGCCCTGGCTTCCAAAGTTTGCTCAGCCATATGATTCTGCTCCTGAAGTCGTCGCAAATCTATTTCTAATTGTGCCAATGCTGTATAACAATGCTCCCTTTAAACCTTGAAGTCTTTCGCCTGTTTGATCATTTTGTTTTCCATGGCGATAAACCTTTTCTTTAATCACGCGACCTCATTGTCGTACTTTTCTTTCAACTGCTTAATCAGGCGTGCTCGTTCATCTGCATTTTTAGCCAATTGCTTTAGAGCCTTGGCTAGTTCACTTTCTGCTTTGTTCAAATCAAAACTATAATCATTCACTTTCTGCCTCAGGTTATCTATGAGTTTTTCATCTTTGGCACTTCGGGCGGGGTTTTCTGCCGCTATTTTCATTTTCTGAATTTGGGCTCGAAGGACCTCGTTTTCTTTGGCTATCTTTTTCTTTTCTCCTTCATCCACTGCGACTTGCAAGCTATTCTCGAATTGAAGTTCTCTAACTTGCTTTTCCAATTTTCCTATTGTGTCCCTGTACTTATTCTCCTTAGCCAACCAAGCCCATTGTCCTTGCGACGCCTCAATGAAGTCCTGAATGTGACGCTTTTTGGCTGGTTTTTCTGGTTCAGCCCTTGCAGTGTTCTTCTTTCTATACCGGGCAAGGTAGGCGGGTGAGACTTTGCCTCTTGATATGTTACGCACTCGAGTGTTCACCGTCAAATACTGGCATTCGTTCCAAGTAGAATGAACTGTTTCTTCATGAAATTGACCGTCAGAACTAGCCTCGACCGTATAAACACTAAGATCTTCATCTGGGTGCATCACCTAACACCTTCCCAACTGTCTCATTGCCCGGTAAGGAGCGTAAGGTTGAATACCTCGCAGACCTATCAGGAGGAAGTAAGGACCAGTGGCGGACATATACACAATTTCTTCAACAGGAAGCCAACCCAATGTCCATTCTATTTGTCCCGCAGTAATGGAACGAAGGCGGGATACCCAATCTCCAAACCCCTCTGGCAGCTTGAACCCTAAAATCCTTATGTCAAACTCTTCAATGCAACTTTTCTTGTGTCAAACTCTTCATAACTCATATACTGAGGGCGATGACACAAGTGCTCAATCATCCACATCTGTAATAGCAAATTGCATCCCTCGAAGAAATCTGCCCCAGCTTTACATGCTGTGAGAGCCCGGTATATCTCAGACACTATCATAGGGGCAAGAATGCTCTTGGCATTGGTAATTAGGACCTTGACGACTCCAGCCACCCGTAAATCGATATTCCCATCTTTTCGGGGAAACACCACAAGGCCTAGGAAAGCTACCATGAATGCGAAATGCCTATGCTCATCCCATTCTGTTCGGTTTCCTTTGCTACAAACCCTGCTTTTCGGATCTTTGAACCCTCCTACATGCTCGTACCTCTAATATATAAAGCGTAGAGTGGAAAAACCACCCTCCAACTCGGCGTACGGGACTCCCTTGCTTATCTTTAACAAATCCATGAATTTGTGAGAGTTAACAGCTCTTGGAGCGATCAGATACTTATGTCTCAGCCCTTCAGTACTTCCCATATAACCTGGTATCTCTTCCAAAGTTGGAGTGAGTTCAAAATCCGAGAAGTGAAATATGTTATGGGCCGGATCCCAAAATGTAACCAAAGCCTTTATGATATCTCCTCTAGGTCTGATTTTCAATAACTCGGTGAGACCTCCAAAATGTAGATTGACTTTATCTTGCTCCGATTTTCCCAAATCCTCCCACCACATATGTAACTCCAAAGGGATCTTGTTCATGACTATTATCGGCAAACTTGGACTCGTGCTCATTCTGCACATTTATTAGGGTGATTAAGCAAAAATCAAGACTCATTTGACTCAAAGACAAAATTGACACTCTTTTTTTTCTCTTTTTTCTTCATTTAAAAATAAAATCCGATTTTTCAAGTACAACCTTTCAGCACCTCGGAGATGAAGATTTTAAGGCTGTGTTGGCTAACCGGTGAAAACCTTGAAAAAATAACCATAGGCGGTTGTTCTTGCAAAAGCAGCCTTCCGGCGCCCTTTTAGGGACATTCGGCTATTTCTGACAAGAATGGCACCAACCTAATTATTTTCAAATAAAAGTAAAATTTTTGTTCTTTTGGGCTATTTTTGCAAAAAGGAAGTTAGACCCGATGGGGGTTGCTTACGTATCCCACATCCGGTGGGAATCAAACTGGCGTAGTTCGGGCAAATAGAACGAACTATTTTTAAAAACAAAAACTCCTTTCTCATTTTTCAATTCGTTTTCTTTTTTTTCAAAAATTCGGCAGAGTTTCAGCGCTATTTGGACACTAGTTTTTCTTTAAACAGGTGATTCACTCCCTTAATCCTCTACACTGCTATTTCTTTTCCAAATTCTCTCCTTTTATTCCAAAGTCGGTCAGCATGCAAATCCAAAGCAAATAAATGCGCAAGTAGCAAGTAAGATGCATCAGGATGGTTTTTTTATTTCGGGTGCACCTGTCCTAGACAGACTCAACCCCTGTGTTGAGTCTCCAAAGTCAAAATGCACATGATGCAAACAAACGTTCCTACTAGGGATCCGGCATGAGGTATTGTTATACTAGGTTTAAAACCTGGGTTTATTGTTCTAAACCTAGCTTACCCGAGCGGACAACTCGAGCTGAGGGGGGGCTACATACCGGTAACCAAAAGATCATTCGGATTTGCAACTTGTCTGAACCTCATTCTATTTGGGATATGATACTAACAAAAAGAAGTCACGACCAGCGTGCACTCCTCAGGAAGGAGAAGAGAGGGGTTTCGTAACAGTTTATATATACAGTCCAGATAATATCAAAGCGGTAAAAAGCAACAATTAGCACATTAGGCCCAAACATATAATAAAATCAGATAATAAATAAAGCCAAATAATAACAATTATTCTAAGCTCGAATTCTAAACCCTGCGAAACTAGAGATTCTGGGTTCGATCCCCGGAAGAAGGATGCATAAAGGAGTTTTTCTAATTAAAGGACAATCGAAACGGGATTATTTTATTAAAATTCAGAGTCACCTGTTCAAATCCCGAATCGAGGAAAAGATTGAATCTATTTAATAGTCCGCGAACCAGAAATCTGAGTAAGGAATTCTGTTAACCCGGGAGAAGGTGTTAGGCATTCCCGAGTTCCGTGGTTCTAGCACAGTCGCTCAACTGTTACATTCGGCTTAATTATATGATTTTAAAACAATTTTAAACCTATGTGCATTTTAACTTTTTAACCGCTTTTATTTAATTAATTAAAGGAAGATTGTAACGTTATTTAAAATATGTTTCAAACCATGTCACACAAATGCACCTGCATTCCGCAACACATTTTATCTAACATTGAGATTTGGATTTGGGTCACATAAATACGCACCCGAGTTTAGGAAAGTAAATTATTAAGATATACGTGCCTAAAGCAACTATGCGTTTGCAACTTTGCAGGGCCATAAAAATTCGACTAAATGGCATGCCTCAATTTCTAAGGATTTAGTTAACTAAGCGAGGGCCACGCATTTGAGGTTTTGTTTGGCATGGCACACCTCGACTAATCTATTAAAAGTTACTAAATTTAGTTTCGATGGCTATAGCTGGTTGTATTATTTAATATGGCACGCCCCAACTAATTGAAGGGATCTAGTTACCTAAACATGAAAAGGAATTGAATCCTACTTTTATACTAATGTCCAAACTAATTAAGAGGAAAAATATTTTTTTTTCTTTTAAAAAAAAAATAAGGCCGATTGTTTGACAGAAGAGAAACACTTTAGGCTATCAACACCATTCAGAAGGGAAAATAGAAGGGGCAAGTCCAAAATACAAGAGTGTACCAATCCATTTGCCAATGTTTTCCGACTTGGCCCAAGATGAGCCCAATTCTTAAAAGAACGGACGTTAAGGACACAAGATATATAGAACGAGTCTGAGGGGGAAACATTCCTTTGCTGGGCCAACTTAAGCCCAACTTTCAGAATCCAAACATTGGTATAAAATCAGTAAAATGCAAACCCAATCAAGACTGAAGAAACATGCCATTGAATTAACAAATTACTTCTAAATTTTGAAACATTCAAGCACAAATTAACTAGATAATCAACCTGAAATTTAAACACCAATTCTAACTTAACATGCTCATGCACAACCAATACTAAAGCAGTAACATGCCTTTACTCTTGAAAGCAATCTTGACCACTTTACCTTTCTTTTCTCTTCACATGAATTCTACACTAACTACTACTTAACAAAATTAAAACTCAAACAAGCTCTTCTCAATACTATCAGAATCCCCAATAAACAACATACAAATTACATGGACCTCAAAACCACATCCAGATTCTCAACCACATGGATTTGTTCCTTTAACACACGAAGACAGAAATAGAAAACTAAAAGTAAACATGTAACTTCTGCATGGATTTCTTTACCACCTAAAGCCAGCATGATATTAAAACTTTCAGAGATCTAGCTTCAACCTTCACAATGCATGATTATTAAAAGAAGAAGCTTAAGTAGCAAATGTAATACAAGCTTCACCACTAAATATCGGAAGGGTAGCAGAAACAGAAGAAATGATTTTCAGAACTAAGAGATTCAGAGAGAAAGAAAAAGAAATGAGCTAAACTATGAACAAACTAATTAATGCTAAGCTTCAAGCTTCCACTTTCCATTTCATTCTTCAAGTCAAGTCTCATATGGAGTAGAATTCAGAGATGATATACCTGGAAATAATGGGAAACAAAGGAGCAAGGGCTCAGCAGAAGCAAAGTAGTAGAAACCAGCTTTAACACCCAGCAATGGAATAGTAGAAACCACAGTAACACTCCAAACCAGACTCTAAAGATTCAAACTTAACCCCTTTCAACCCAGATGCAAGAATTTATCATTTTTCAGCGGTTTTAACTAAACACTGAAGATCAGAAATCAACACCAAAGCAAAATTTTAGCAGTTCTCAGCAATAAAATACAGGGATTCAAAGATATTTCAAGATTTCCCAGCCGTTTCAGTTTTTTCAGAATTTCAGTGTCCTCAACCTTGACTTGAATATCAAGTCATGATGCCTTTGTAGGCAAGCTATTAGGGCAACAATGCTAAAAACAGTTTTTTCATTTTACACCCTTTGGAATTTTTGTTTCAGCTTAGGTACCCTTAGCTTAAAACTCAAAATTTCACATAAGTCCCCACCCCAGCTTCCAAGAAGCTTCCCTAGTCTGTTACTGAGATTCCCTTACCCTAGATTTCCTAATTTACCCCTTAATTCCCCTGTTTTTACTTCCAAACATCAGCAGACAAATGACCCAAAGGCCTTGGGCTAAACGGGCTGGAAAATTCTATAGCCATTCGGGCTCCTGAACCTTTGAGGCCCATATTGTGATAAGAAAATCACAGGCTGCAAAACAAATAAGCCCAAACCATTCTGCCATTTTGGCATCAAAAGAGAAAAAATTAATGAAATAGATAAAAATAACAAAATGAAATCAAGATACTGAAGAAGACAAGTACTAACTAAAATGCGGATAATTAACCAATGTGACTTGAATCTTAAACATGCAATACATTTATTCAGAAAAACAAAAGAACTAAGAAGAAACACACCATATGCAAATTGAAATGCATACAAGGGCGGACAGAAAGAAAATAGGTGATAGAAAGGGGGAAGAGATAGAGGTAGAGGAACATGAGAAAAACATAACAGAAAAATGAAGAAAGGCGAAGAAATACCTAAAATAACCAAACAGGAGAAAGGCTTGAATGACTTCAGCGTTCTCCAATTTGGGGCGAAGAGGAGTGTTACTCGATTTGTTCTTGCAAGAACAAATGTATAACACTTATTTTGGCCCTAAATCAAACTCGAAAGCTCAGAGAGTGGCGGGGTCAGACCTTTAAATAAAGGATCGAAGGGGGATACAAATCTAGGGTTCCGGTTTTAAGATAAGAAATTAAGGAGAAGGGGAGAAGAGTCAAGGGAAAATGGTTGTGGTTTAGTGTTTAAGGGGCTATGGGGATTATGTGGTCGAGACTTGGTGACGGTTTGGAGCTGTCTCGCCGGTGATAATGGCGGATTCGCTCAAAGGCAGCGTTAGGGTTGTATGAGTGAGATGAGAGATGGAGACGGTACAACCAAGGATCTTAGGTTATGTTTGGTCGTTTGGACAGCTTTATTTGAAGTAATTGTGTTGTTATCAGCCATCAGATGGAATGAAATAGAGGGCCAGGATCGGCTCGACACCCACGAGCTCTAAACGACGCCGTTTGGGTATCAAAATGGGTTAACTGGGTTGCACTCGGGTTTTGGGCGGATTTGAACGGGTGTGAGGAAATTGGGCTTGAGAATTTTAATTAAACATGGCCCAACTGACCTCTTATTCTTTGCCTTTCATTCTTTTCTAATTTCAAATCAATTTTTCCAACAATTCTTTTCTTCTTCTTCTTTTTTTTCAAAATTAAATTAAAATCTAAATTAAACCCTAAAACCTAATTACCCTATAAAACTAAATTAACTAACTCTAAATAATAATTACCATAACTAATTAAAAACCAAATTCAAGAAAAACTACCAAAGTTCGAAATTAAAATTAAAAAGTGCAAAATAAACTACTTTTTTGTGATTTTCCATTTTTATAAAACAACTAATTTATTAATTAATCCTAAAAATGTGAAAATAAGTTCTAATGCAAAAGCAATGTGTTTTTTTGAATTTTCGTGTATTAAATAAAATAAGCATGCACAGACATATGCAAACAATTATCAAAAAAATCCACAAAATCCACAAAATTACAAATAATGAAAAGAAGTTATTTTGTTTTGAATTTATGGGAGTAATTCATATAGGGCAAAAATCACGTGCTCACAGGGACTATCATCATTTTAGAAGTCGGCTCGGAAATAGCTCATGTTGTCGACCCTGGGTATGACTTGCTTCCTACATGCTTGCCTCATAACTTGAAGAGGGACATAAGGGTATGTTCCTCTTAGACCAATCAGTATCAGGAAAGGTGCATCTCTGGATCGTGTGATGAACTCCTCTGTCGGAAACCACTCGAACATCCATTGAACTTGTTCTTCAGTCAAATTATCAAAGAGCTCAACCCATCCTTTGGCATTCTCAGGCTGAGAGAACATGTCGGGGATGTAATTCATTCACTTTGGATGGTGGAAAGCGATGTGGTCATCCCAGACCCTTCGCTGAATTTCTTGTCGGTATTCGCCCATTTGGAGATGTTCCATGAGCCAAAGTTGAAGTAGTAGATTGCAGCCTTCGAAGTGTCTCGCTCCTCGTTGACACTTCTGTAAGGCTCGGTAGATGTCTGCGATGATCATGGGTACAATGTTGAATGTCTGTCCACTAATCCCTGCCATTAGGGTCTTGGTTACCAAAGCCAGCCTAGTATGGATTCTCCTTTTCTTCATTGGAAACACGATCAGACCCAGGAAGCAAAACATGAAGACGAAAACCCTACGATGGATGTGTCCCAATGACGTGATGGCAAACTCGTCAGGGTAGGTACAGTAGGATTTGTTGTGACCATACCTTTCATACAGGTAGTCAAAAGGGATGTACGATTCCTTCAGGCATACTAATTCTGCGTTCTTCTTCAGACCCATCATTTTAAGGAAACCCTTGACTGTGCGGTTCTCAGGCATTAGCAAACTCGGAGTTTCTCACGCTAGACCAGCCAGTCCTCCTATCTCCTCTAGCAAAGGTATCATTTCGATGTCCCCAAAAAGGAACACGACACTTTTCACAATCCCAAAATAAGGTAGCAGCTTCTATTATCATTGTAGACATGTAATTTTTGACCCTCCCCAAGATTTTACACATTTTAGCGTAAATATTTAGTTTAGGTTTAGTATCTTTATTTTATCACAAAAATGAAAATTACAAAAATATTTTTCTCTTATTTAGCTAATTAATATGTTTATCTAATTACTTTTAGTTTGTCTACCTTACATAAAATTTCAAAAATACAAAAAAATAGTTTCAGGAATATTATCTTAATTTTACAATGATTTTTCCATTTTTTATCTTTTAGTATGATATTTTAGAAAAAATACCAAAAATAGGTTTGTTTTCACGGATAGTTTTATTTTAATAGTTATTTTACTTAAGTAGGATTAATTAATAAATGGTCTAGTATTTTTGGTCTTGTTTTAAAAGAAAGAGTATGAAATTTGGGGCTAATTTTGTTTGGTCTTAATTGAAAAGGCCCAATTTGGGATAGCCCAAAACATTGAGTCCATACCCACTCCCTATTTGACCTAACTTAATTCCTACCCTTGTAAAATAATACCTAAATCCTATACCAATGCCCCTAGCTTCAGCCGTTTTCCTCTTCCCCTTCGGGAGTTGTTTCTTTCTTGGCAAAGAATAAGAATGGGCCATAAGACGGGTTTTGGACCATAAAGAATCTGGCCAAGTAATAGATCATGTTAGCTAGCCTATTTGCCCCAATAATACCCCCCCACCCCAATAATATCTTGTTCATAAATTTGGCATCACAACAATCTTAGAGATTAGAAAAATAATTCAACTGTGCTAGTTGCTTTAGGCGCGATAAGAATAATCATCACAACTGCTGGTATGGTTCCCATGGTGTGGTTGTGACACTTAATTTCAAATTAATTTTAAATATGAACATCCATAATTAAATATTTTTCCTTTAATAAAATTGAGGTGTGTCATCCAATCACCTAGTTTATGATCGTCACATTGATATCTTAACTAGTGTAGAAAATGCCTTGAATTTTCGTAGTTTTCTTTAGGCGCGTTAATTAAATAAATTATCATGACTACGGGTACGGTTCCCGTGACGTAGTTGTGATACATAATTTTCAAATTCGGGGGTACATTTATGTGACCCGGCCACAACTTCTAATAATGTTAATAATTTAAACATGCTATAAATCGTGGGTACGGTTCTCGTGACACGTTTCACAATATGTACCAAACAAACAAGTGTACGACAATCGTAACTTGTTCCAGAATAATTCCATAAATAACTAAAAGCGGTCAAAAGCTAAAAATGCATAATAGGTTTTAAAATATGTAATTAATCAGATAATTAGGCCAATAATAATAGTTGAGCGACCGTGCAAAAACCACGGAACCCGGGAATCCCTAACACCTTCTTCCGGGTTAATAGAATTTCTTACCCGAATTTCTGTGTTCACAGACCATAAATAGAGTCAACTTCCTCGATTGGTATTTTAAACCGGTGACTTGCGACACCATAAATTATCCCAAGTGGCGACTCTGAATTTAAATAAATAATCATGTTTCGATTATTGTCACTTTAATTGGAAAAACTCCCCTATACCCCTTTCAGGAGAAAAAGGAGGTGTGACAGCTCTGGCGACTCTGCTGGGGACAAGAACCCAGAATCTCTGGTTCAGGGTTCAAAATTCGAGCTTAGATAAATGTTATACTTGGCTTTTGTTGATTGTCCAGATTTTTACTTGTTTGGGCCTAATGTGCTAAATGACGCTTTTTACCGCTTTGATATTAATTAAACTATATATAAATTATTGTGAAACCCCTCTCTTCTAATCTCCTGGGAAGTGTACACTAGCGTGACTTCTTTTTTGTTAATGTCATACCCTAATTTAGAACGAGGATCAGATCAGTTACAAGGCCGGATGTCCTTTTGGTTACCGGTACGTTGCCCTCCCTCGGCTCGAGTTGTCCGCTAGGGTAAGCTAGATCTAGAACAATACACCCAGGCTTTAAACCTAGAATAACATAGCCTCAAGACGGATCCCTAGTAGGAACGCTTGTTTGCATCATGTGCATTTGACTTTGGGGACTCAACACAGGGGTTGGGTCCGTGTAGGATAGGTGTACCCAAATTAAAAGATCATCCTGATGCATCTTACGTACTACTTGCGTATCTGTCTGTTTTGGCTTGCATGTAGACCGGCTTCTAGAATAGGGAAAGAAAATGAAAAAAAGAGAAAAAAATAGAAAGAAGAAAAAAGAAAAGAGAGTGAGAGGTAGGTATTTGAAATATCCTGAAACTCTGCCGAAATTTTGAAAAAAAAAAGGAAAAGGCATTTCAAAATAAGTCAATTTCTGTTTCGACAAAACTGACAGAACTACACGAGATACGTAGGCAAACCTCATCGATTCCGGCCCCAATTTTTAAAAATCCAAAAATATTTTCCTTCACTTCCTTTTTTTTAGAAAATTCTTTCTTTGAAACCCCAATTTTCAAAAATCCAAAAATATTTGTATTACTTCCTTCTTTACAAAAGTCTTTCTTTAAGACCCCAATTTTCAAAAATCCAAAAATATTTTCATTACTTCCTTCTTTAGAAAAGTCAAAAATATTTTCATTTCTTCCTTCTTTAGAAAAGTCTTTCTTTAAGACCACAATTTTCAAAAAATCCAAAAACATTTTCCTTTAGTTCATTCTTTAGAAAGTCTTTTTTTAGACCCCAATTTTAAATAAAAATAAAAAAATATTTTCTTTTAATCTCTCTCAAAATCCAAAAATATTTTCATTCTTCTTTCAAAAAATCGAAAAGAAAATTCAAGATTCAAAAATATTTCCTTTTTCTTTAGAAGCATTTCTTTCATAAATTTAAATTAAAATTCCAAAAATATTTTCTTTCTTCTTTAGAAGTTTTTCTTTCGAAATTCCAAAAAAAAAGAAAAAAAAGGTCGAAATTCAAAAATATTTTCTTTCTTCTTTTTAAGTCTTTCTTTCGAAAAAATAAAATGAAAAATTCAAAATCCAAAAAAAAAAGTTAGTTTATTTACTTTATTCCTAATCTTCCCGAACTACGCAAGATCTGATTCATGTTCCCACATGATACGTAGGCAACCCACATCAGGTTCGATCAACCAAAAAAATGAATAAATGAAAAAATCAAAAATCAAAAAAATGATGATAATAATAATAAAGACTGTCTGAGTCCATTCTAACGTGTCTCTTGTTTTGAATTGTGAAGAAAATTTAAGGTGGTTGGTTTGTGGTAAGCTGGCAACACAAGATCCAAGGGAAAAATGTCGTTGACAACTGACATCGAAGCTATTACAAATGCTCAAGAGACTCAGGGTCAGAGGGTTCAACAAGAGCCTACCGTGGTTGAGGAAAAGAGAATACTGAAACAGAAAATGACTGAAATGTGTCAAGCATGGGCCAATGGCCAAAGACCGCCCTTTTCATCTTATGGTTTTCCAGAGTTCACACCCATCTCGACTACTGCCATACTGGTCTCAATGTCTGATCAATCCTATCCACCTGCGTTCAGTCATTATCCCAACTGTACGACCAGCTGGAACTTCTGTTGTGCGCTCCCAAAGTTTGCTATTGACAACCAATCAGACAACCTCTACTATTATGCCCGTCTTCACCATCCCACAACCGACGGTGGTGCAGAAGAAAACTCATGAGTCACAATTTGCTACCCAGCAAGAGCAGCACCACTCTCCTGAGTACCACTCATACTTGTTTGATCTTCCTGCAAACATTGAGAAGCCTGCCCAAAAGATGGCACAGGGAGAAATGACCCAAAGACTGAAAAGCTTAGAACAACAGTTGAACAACATGCAAGGGTTGGCAAGTCAGAAGAGTATTGCCTTCAAGGATTTATGTATGTTCCTCGATGTCCACTTTCCACCTGGTTTTAAGATCCCCAAATTTGAGAAGTATGATGGACATGGTGATCCCATAGCCCACCTGAAAAGGTATTGCAATCAATTAAGAGGTGCGGGAAAAAATGAAGAATTGCTAATAGCTTATTTTGGGGAAAGCCTTACGGGTGTAGCCTCCGAATGGTTTATGGATCAAGACACATCTTGCTGGTATGTCTGGGATAACATGGCCCAGGCCTTTGTTAAACAGTTCCAATATAACATCGACATCGCCCCAAACCGCAATTACCTTTCAAACTTGAAGAAGAAACCAACTGAAAGTTTCATGGAATATGCCATTAAATGGAGAGAGCAAGCAGCTAGAGTTAAGCCACCCATGAATGACCACGAGCTAATCATTGTCTTCCTTCAGGCACAAGAGCCAGATTACTTTCAAAACATGATGTCCGCAGTTGGCAAATCCTTCAAGGAAGCAATCAAAATGGGAGAAATGGTAGAGAATGACCTTAAGACATGCAGAATTATAAGTCAAGCAGCTCTCAAAGCTGCAACTCAGGCTGTCCAAATTGAATCTGGTGACACGAATGAGAAGGTTGAAGAAATAATGATGGCATTAAGGTCGAGAACAGGTCCCAGGAGAACATCTCAAAGGTATGAATAGCCTCTTCAAGTTTTCCATGACTCTTCTGAGCACTATTATCCACCTCAGAATCCTCAATACTCTGTTGTTGCGCCTCAATATGTTGCCAGTCCACCAAGACACCTTAGAAGGCGAGCACCAGCACCGCAAAATCTCCACCAGCCTCCACAAAATTTTCAGGTGTCCTATAACCCACATCCAAGCCAGAGGTATAAAGGGGAACAAAGGTTGAAAGATAATTTTACACCAATAGGAGAGTCCTGTGCAAGCTTATTTGAGAAGTTAAAGCATTATGACATGATTGCACCCAATCCTCCAAATCATGTGGACCCACGTGCAAGAAGCTTTGACCCTTCTAAAAGGTGAGAATACCATTCCAATGCCTAGGGGCACAATATTGAAAGTTGTCGGGATTTGAAAAGAGAAATAGAAAGGATGATCCAGGAAAAATTGATTGTGATCCAAGACAGTGACACCCAGAATATCACGCAAACTCCTTTACCTGCACATGATGATGCACACTTTATGGGGATGATGCCTGGTGACATGGAGTATGAGAATCCTCTCAGGAACTTGCCGACTGAAATAGGCGAAGGCCATGGTGATTCTGATGAGCAAATTTGTGGCTAAATCTCAAGCTTAGCATTTGAAAAGTCATTCTCTCCTCACTAGGAAGGAATCTTAGTCGGATGAATCATTCTTCTAAGATACCAAAAAAAAAAGGACCTAGTTTGATGAATTTTCTCCTAGGATAAATGTCTTAGTCTGATGAATCTTTCTCCTAAGATAGAAAACCTAGTCTGACGAATTTTCTCCTAGGATAATTTGAAAAAAAAAAGGATGTCTCGATTTAAAAAAAAAGAGGCGTTGGGGAAGGGGGGGGGGTTCAATTTTTAGTTATCAATCTTTAAGTTTTCTCGAAATCAGGGGTCCCGCCTAGAGAATAGGGTCACTTTTTACTTTAATCAAGTGTAGTTTATAGTTTACCGCAAGTTCAATCTTAAATCTAGGAGACGCACTTCCTAGTTTGGGGCATTTAGGTTTTTTTAGTAGACGCATTTGTTAATCAAAATTTTCTTGGTTTTACTCAAAGGAGACGCACATCCTAGTCGAGCTTTCAATTTTACTCTCGTCAATAGTATTAGTGATTTATAGTTCTGCTAACAACTCACAAATCTTCCTAGTGCAAACTGGGGTAAAAAGTTTCTTTTGTTTTGTCTGTTTTGTTGTAGTAGCAGGCGCCCACCTGGAGAATAAGGGAATTAATTTCAAGTTGCAGTCAGAGACAGCAGGATCCCTCCTGAATAATAAGGGCAACCTCCAGTCCTGTTCAAGTAAGAAGTAGTAGAAGTTCGCCTCAAGAATGTGGGTCGACATGGGTCCAAGATAACCAAAAAGAAGTCTTAATCAAGGAAAAAAGTGAATCCAAAATGCAGAAGCAGAAAAAATATGTGAACTGCTCAAGATGTGGTTGAGGTCACGAGCGCTACATGTCCGGTCTTGATCCGAAGAAGTTGAAAAAGGAAAGAACAAGCACCTGCAGCTAACAAGCATCAAGATTCATATTAGAGTTCGCATGAAGAACCATTCAAGACTCAAGATCAAGCTTTAGAAGACTCATAGATAGGAATCTTGTAACTCATAGCTAATAGGCTTAGTTAGTCTTTTCAATTTTGATTTTTGACGTAATAATAGGACCGCGGACCGGAACCTCGACGGATCGGAACCTCACTCGGCTCTCCACCTCGGTACACTCCATCACCTCATTCACTTCTGAACTACACGTGGCATGATTCCTTTATAGCCAAGAATATGTAGGAAGCTAAGATACCAGGGCTCGGTCACATTCTCCTTTCTCTTAGTTTTTGGTCTTTCTAAATAAGGGTCAGGTCAAAAAACCTGTCTTATCATTCTTTGTCTGAAAACTCTTTCGCGTTTTCAGTCAAAGAGGGGCAGCTGTAGACATGTAATTTTTGACCCTCCCCAAGATTTTACCCATTTTAGCGTAAATATTTAGTATCACTCTCTTTACTTTATTTTATCACAAAAATAAAAATTACAAAAATATTTTTCTCTTATTTAGCTAATTAATATATTTATCTAATTACTTTTAATTTGTCTACCTTACATAAAATTTCAAAAATACAAAAAAATAGTTCCAGGAATATTATCTTAATTTTACAATGATTTATTAATTTTTTATCTTTTAGTATGATATTTTAAAAAAAAATACCAAAATTAGGTTTGTTTTAACGAATAGTTTTATTTTAATAGTTATTTTACTTAAGTAAGATTAATTAATAAATGGTCTAGTATTTTTTGTCTTGTTTTAGAAGAAAGAGTATGAAATTTGGGGCTAATTTTGTTTGGTCTTAACTCTCTCAATCATTCCTTGTGCTAAATTGAGACCGTTTGCGTTTGGTTCATGGTTCCGTTAAGGTTGTTGCTCTATTTAGCCCGACTGATCTGCAATTTTAAGCTTTGTTCATCAATAAAAAGTCTATTTCTTAATTTTCGTTCTTATTTAATTTTGTTACGATAACTTGGTGCATGTGTTGGTTGATTTGTGATTCATTTGAGTAGCATGTCTTAGTTTTCATTTAAATTACTTTAATTAATTTCTATTTCGATTGTGATGTATGTAGTCTTGGTTCTTGAATAATTGCTTTTAATCGGGTAGATGGAAAAATTGGAGTTGTTTCTTTCTTGGAAAAGAATAAGAATGGGCCATAAGGCGGGTTTTGGACCATAAGAAATCTGGCCAAGTAATAGATCATGTTAGCTAGTCTATTCCTCCCCCCCCCCCACCCCAATAATATCTTGTTCATAAATTTGGCATCACAACAATCTTAGAGATTAGGAAAATAATTCAATTGTGCTAGTTTCTTTAGGCGCGATAAGAATAATCATCACAACCGCGGGTATGGTTCCCATGGCGTGGTTATGACACTTAATTTCAAATTAGTTTTAAATATGAACATCCGTAGTTAAATGCTTTTCGTTTAATAAAATTGAGGTGTGCCATCCAATCACCTAATCTATGGCCCTCACATCGATATCTTAACTAGTGTAGAAAATGCCTTAAACTTTCGTAGTATGTTTTAGGTGCGTTAATTAGATAAATTATCATGACTACAAATACGGTTCCCGTGACATAGTTGTGATACATAATTTTCAAATCTCGGGGTACATTTATGAGACCCGGCGACAACTTCTAATAATGTTAATAATTTAAACATGTTGTAAATCGTGGGTACGATTCTCGTGACACGATTCACAATATGTACCAAACAAACAAGTGTACAACAATCGTAAATTGTTCCAGAATAATTCCATAGATAATTAAAAGCGGTCAAAAGCTAAAAATGCACAATAGGTTTTAAAATATATAATTAACTAGATAATTAGGCCAATAATAATAGTTGAGCGACCGTGCTAAAACCACAGAATCCGGGAATGCCTAACACTTTCTCACGGGTTAACAGAATTCCTTATCCGGATTTCTGTGTTGGCAGACCATAAATAGAGTCAACTTCCTCGATTCGGGAATTTAAACCGGTGACTCGGGACACCATAAATTATCCCAAGTGGCGACTCTAAATTTAAATAAATAATCCTGTTTCGATTATTGTTACTTTAATTGGAAAAATTCCTCTATACCCCTTTCGGGGTGGTAAAAAGGAGGTGTGGCAATCATGTTGTTAGGTTGAATCTCTAGGAGGGATGGTAGATTGCCCAGATCTAGTAGTCTCGAAGTAGAGTGGGAGTGCTTGACATAGATTTAAAATAAAGTTGAATTAGAAAACAATTTTGAAACAACATGTTTGAAATAAGTTTGCAAAACAGCAGAACAGTTTTGAAAAGGAGAAGGAAATAGGAGCAACAATAACTTAGAACAAGCCAGCACACACACAAAACAAGTTCAAAGAATAGTACAGTTTCAGAAGTTACAAACAGGGAAGTAGGGGTTGGGGACACAGAGGGCTCAAATCAGAAACACATAAACATGGCTGAGAAGAGATGCATATAGACCAGCAAGTGCAAAGAACAAGTAAGGATTGATTGGCCTTTAGAACACAAATGATTACTTCAGAGAGTTAACAAGAAAATTTTACGTAGAATTGTAATAAGACATAGGGACAGGGTATGGGAGTAGTCATGCAGGGGTCTACTACACATAATTAGTCATGACTTAGTGTTAATCAAGTATACTAGGGGACATACTAGTTGAGAGACATAAACAAGAACTCAAGTAGACATGCCGATTACATTTGAACAAGAGAAGGCAGAACTTAAGCATGATGAGTAAAGCAGTGAACAAGAAGTGCAATTAAACAACATGAGCCATTAGGTCAGTGCAGAAAGAGACAAGGATTGACAAACAATGGAGCACATAGAGTTGAGTTTCAGAATTGAACTAGGAACATACCAGTTAAGGAAGCAAAGTGCAAAAAAGTAAAGCAAGTAGAGTTCCACACACTAGCATTGGCTTTCAGCCGGTTAGACAAGCAGCAGCAAGTAGTAGAGAAAGAAAAAGAGAGTTTGAGTGTGTATGTGTGTGTTATGAACTAATTGTTCGTGTCTTATGCTAAAGAGAGGGTAGAGTATTTATAGTTTGAGAACAGGCAGTAAAATAAGGTAATAAGTACTGACTTAGCATAATTATAGAAATAATACGAATCAGAATCAATTAAAGACCCGGACTCCCTTCAATTAGAGAGTCATAGTTCACACTGGTACAAGTTTATCAAGTAGGAAAAGAACTGAATTTATCATAATAGGAGTAGTAAAAGAATGTAGCATGTAATAAGGACTAAGTACAAAATATTTTCAAGAAGGAAAGTATACTGACACCATATTGTGCACATAAATAAGGTAGAGCACAATTTCAATTCTGAAAGTCAGTTCAAAGAATCACGGATGAGATGGAAAATCACAGGGAATCAACACTAACTAAGGAAAGTATCACAAAAAAATAAGGAAGCAATTTCCAAAAATGAGTACTGAAGTACAAAGAAAATACACAAAATCACAGATGTAGGTTTAAGGAGATTACGCAAAATCAGCATAAGTTATGTGAACAATCAATAAAACATATAGTCGGACCTATTAAGCGATAAATAACATGCGTTTGGACAAAATCAAAGAAACCTTAAGAACAAATTAGAGGAGGAAGCACAAGAGCATATAGAACACACATGAAACCTAGAATGTTCATGATAGTCATGCAAACACATCGCAAACAGACTTAAACTTCGAATCGAACCCAGAAGTGTTAGGGTTTCTTGACAAAAATGTCTCGAGCAAAAAGGAAAGACTAAGGTGATGTTTAAACATGCTAAAAATCAAAGTAATTGCTAAAATTAGAAAGACATCATTTTTGCAAAAAGGGTTTTGGAAACCCTAGTCTGGAAAATGAAGAAATCATTTGAAATCGGAGAAATATTTTGATGAAAACAGGTGAAAACCTAAAAAAAACATAGATCCATCACAAATCTAAAAAGATCAGAGGATTTATAGCTAGGTTTTTTCAGAAAATAGCAGAGACGAGGAAAAAATTGGTTAAAAACTCATGGATACACCTAGATCTAAGATAGGACTAAAGAAAAGATGAAAAATCTCAAGGTTAGGGTTTCAGAGAACCCAGAGAAGATGAGAAAACCTTAGAAGGTTACCGGTTTTAGCCGGAAAAGTCATGGATCCTACTCGAATAGCCGTAGATGGCCAGGAAATGGCATGAAAGACCATGGATAAAAGTTGAACCAGATCTGGAAAAGATCTCTTCGAGATCCTTCCATGAAATCATAAAAACGAGCAACCAGGATACGTAGGAGACAAGTATACATCTTAAACAACCATGGGAATCCATAGATTGAGTGAGGATCGAAAGGATTAGGGATGGTTTAGGTGGTGCCAGCTAGGGTTAGGTTTAGGTCTCAGAGAGAATTGGGGAGGAAAGGGATTCAAAGGCGGCTTAAATGAAAAATGGAGTAGGGTTTTGGGGGGTCGTTGGGTTAAAAAAGGTAAGAAACAATGTAGACCGTTGATCCCCAGATCAACGGTCGAGATTAGAGAGGGTAGGTGGGGTTCCGGGTTTGGGCATGGGTAAAAAGGGTGTGGGTCGAGTTTTAATTGAAATTGGGCTGGGAATTGGGGTCCTGACTTGGGCTACAATTGAAAGTCAATTTGGCTATATTTTAAATAGCCACTTTTTCCCTATTTGATTTATAAAAATAGTAAGTAGTTTCTAAAAAATAATTTAAAGTGCAAAATGATTTATAATACGTAATTAACAATTTAAAAATACAAGATCTAATTTTATGCGTATAAAACATAATTAAATCTTAAAAGGGCTAATATTGCAATTATGCAATTTAGCTTTAAAAATACTAAATGTAATTATAAAAATATATAAAATTTACGTTAGCCATAGTTTGGCTTAAATATAGAAATCCAATTGATGAATTATCAAAACAATAATTTTGAAAATAATTATTTGGGATTTTATGGATAAAAGGGAGAAAATAAATCAATTTAAACCTTTAAAATTATGGAAAAAATGTCAAAAACCCTTGGACATGCTTATATATGCATATATATGCTATTTTGAAGGTATACTGCATATTGAAAATATATACAGAAAAATTGGGTATAAACAATTATTACTTGGCTTAAATTATTTAAACTACGCAATTTTAGGACCTATGTGAATTTATCTTTTTACCGCTGTTAATTGCTTAATTATTCGTAATTAAAGAATTGAGTTACACGTAAGTATACTCTTTTCTTTTGGTGCATCAATCCACAATTAATAATGTTTTTTTATTTTATTAAGAAAGTTTAGTCAAAGTTGCGCGAACGCATACTCCGATTTTGTTTTTAAAGAATCGTAATTATGTCACGCAAACGTGTACACAATCACGATGATTTGATTAATTCAGAGCACTCCTGAACAAGTTGTTACCTCTAACGAATTGGGCCTAACCAAACTGATTCTCTACTAGCCCATAACAAAAATGAACAAGATGTTACCTCTAAATTTATATTGATGGTATAAGCTAGGAATGGAAGCGGTGGAGTTCTATGATATTTTGAGAATATTAAATATTGGCAATAATATTTGAATATTAATGGAAACAAATGACATTATAAATAAAAAAAGTCAAACTAATTATAGAAAAATCAATCATGTAACTCACTGTCTCCCGTTTGGTATGAAATAATACACATCAATATTAATTTAAGTCTTAAGATAATCAAATATCATTAAAATTTTGTCTTGCCCTCCTTCTCACTCTTGAAAAGATCAACAAAGGTATCCCCGGTTTTGTATATATTCAGTACTATATTGTTTCTCTAGCCAAGCCATTCAACCCCATTGAATTTATAGATACAAGTATGCACAAAAAAACTTTCGAACTTTGGATCTCAAGTGACCAAATATTTACAATATAGAACGGGCTAGATGCTAAAACATTCTGTAAAACATAGTAAAAGAATGACGATATAACGATTCAAACAAACATGTAGTATTGATGCTTATTAGGCCAATTCTCCAAACTTGTATCTAATATTTTAACGCACATACTTTGAGATAACATGATATAATCATATGGATAAGAAATTTGCTAATTAAACTAATAATGAAGCTCAACAGTTAAATAGGAACAAAACAGTAAGTAAGAAAACACACCTAGTCCACATAGACTTCACAAAAATAAAACATATATTCATAAACATAGTAATAGAACAAAATGAAATGAGAGAAGTAAATCTTACATTAAACCTTCATAGAAACAGAATTAGCTACTGTTAACCGGACTAAAATAGAAACCTCGAACGGAACTAGTGACCAACGAATGGAGGTAGCGACCTACGAACGGGCTAGTGATTGGAACTTCGAACGAATCCTAGGACAAGACCTCACCCGGAGAACCTCGAAACTCGCCGGAAAGTTAAAAAAAAACTAGCCGGATCTGAAAGTCCGACGAGAATCAAAAAATCGCACACACACGCCGCTATTTTCACGGTGATGAGCTGCAGTTTGAGCTATTGTTTTCATGTTCTTAGAGCTGGTTTTACAGCTGGTTGCAACAGATGTTGGAGGTTAGTTTTTCAAGGAAGAAGACGAGTAGCGGTTGTTGCATTTTTGTCGCATGAAGCAGTTGTGTTTTCACTGCTTCTTTGAACTGTTTTAGCAAATAAACTTGAGATATTTCATGGCTGGTTTTGCTGCCTTTTGGCTGGAATCTGGATTGTTTTTGGGTTGTTATGGACTGCTTTTTTAAGCTGATTTTTGAACTGTTTGGTACTATTTTTCAGGTGGTTTAGTGGTTGGTTGATGAACAGTTTTCAGGTCATTTTCATGGTGATTTCAATAGAGTTTTCATGGCTGAAATGGTGAGGGTTTGGAGACGGGGTGCTGAAGGAAAAGAGGTCGTTTTAAGGTGGTCGACTAGTTTGGTTGGAGGGTGGTCGTTGGTGGATGGCGTGAGATTACAGGGGTGGTCATTGGGTGGTGTGAAAGGTGGGGAGGTCTTAGGCTTTTCGCTGTATTTAGGGATGAGGTCAAGAAGCCGATGTTTAGGGGGGTTTAGGTGTAACGGCGGGTTCTAAAATCTAGGTCTTAGGTTCTTAGGTCCTTAGGTTCTAGGTCTTTTTATAGTCTAAGTCTAGGGTTTTAGGGGTATTGGGCTTGGGTTATTATGGGCTAGGTCCGAAAATTAGGCCTAAAAATGGGTTGTTTGAGCCCAAATTTATTCTTTCTCGGTAAACGAGACTAAAAATACGACCTCATTTACTACTTAATCTTACTTAAGTAAAATAGCTATTAAAATAAGACTAACTATTAAAACAAACCAATTTTTTGGTATTTTCAAATATCATATTAAAATAAAAATAAGGTACTATTTTTGTATATTTTTTTAGCTTTATGAAAGGTACATAAAAATAAAAATATTTTTTGTATTTTCATTTTTGTGACGAAATAAAGTAAAAGAGTCAAAATTAGTTGAAATAACTATATTAGACCTAAACTAAATATTTACATGCTAAAATATGTAAAATCTTGGGGAGGGTCAAAAATCACATGTCTACAGCTGCCCTTCTTTGACTGGAAACACGAAGAGTTTTCAGACAAAGAACGATGAGACAGGTTTTTTGACCTGACCCTTATTTATAGAGACCCAATGCTAAGAGAAAGGAGAATGTGACCGAGCCCTGATATCTGAGCTGCCTACATATCTTTGGCTATAAAGGAATCAGGCCACGTGTAGTTCAGAATTGGGAAGGGCGATGGAGCACTGAGGTAGAGAGTCGATTGAGGTTCCGTCGAGTCACCAATACGTGGTTCTATTATTACATCAAAATCAAAATGAGAAGACTAACTAAACCTATCAGCTACGAGTTACAAGATTCCTATCTATAAATCTTTTGAAGTTTGATCTTGAGTCTTGGCTGGTTCTTCTTGCAGACTCTGATATGAATCTTGATGCTCGTTAGTTGTAACCGCTGGTTCATTCTTCTTCAGCTTCTCGGATCACGGCGGGACATGCAAAACTTGTAACTTCAATCATATCTTGGGCAGTCCGCATCTTTTCTCCGCTTCTATACTTAGAGTTCAAATCCTTTTCTTGTTCCTTCTTTTCTTTTATTTGGGTTAAGACTTCTTCTTTTGGTTATCTCAAACCCTGTGCCTCATGGTGAAAACTTTTTCAGGTACAAAAGCAAATAAACAAACAAAATTTTCTGCCCCAGTTTTCACTAGGAAGATTTTGTGAGTTATTTCTAAACTAATTCTTTATTGAAAGCAATAAAATCAGGATTGTGTATCCTTGGGAAAAAGAGATTAGGGAGTGGAGCCCTATATCTAAAGTAAAATCAACTAGGGAGTGGAGACCCTATGTTGGAAAAGCGAATAGGGAGTAGAGACCCCATGTCTAAAATAAAATCGACTAGGGAGTGGAGACCCTATGTTGGAAAAACGACTAGGGAGTGGAGAACCTATGTCTAACATAACTTCAACTAGGGAGTGGAGACCCCATGTTAGAAAAGCGACTAGGGAGTGGAGACCCTATGTATAAAATAAAATCAACTAGGGGGTGGAGACCCTATGTTGGGAAAGCAACTAGGGAGTGGAGACCCTATGCCTAAAATAAAATCAGCTAGGGAGTGGAGACCCTATGTTGGAAAACCAGACTAGGGAGTGGAGGCCCTATGCCTAAAATAAAATCAACTAGGGAGTGGAGACCCTATGTTGGAAAAGCATACTAGAGAGTGGAGACCCTATGCCTAAAATAAAATCAACTAGGGAGTGAAGACCCTATGTTGGAAAATCGACTAGGGAGTGGAGACTCTGTGTCTAAATTAAAATCAACTAGGGAGTGGAGACCCTACGCCTAAAATAAAATCAACTAGGGAGTGGAGACCCTATGTTGGAAAAGCAGACTAGGGAGTGGAAACCCTATGCCTAAAATAAAATCAACTAGGGAATGAAGACCCTATGTTGGAAAAGCGCCTAGGGAGTGGAGACCCTATGTCTAAAATAAAATCAACTAGGGCGTGGAGACCCTCTGTTGGAAAAGCAAACTAGGGAGTGGAGACCCTATGCCTAAAATAAAATCAACTAGGGGCTAGAGACCTTATACTAGGGAGTGGAGACCCTATGCCTAAAATAAAATCAACTAGGGAGTGGAGACCCTATGTTGGAAAAGCGACTAGGGAGTAGAGACCCTATGTTTAAAATAAAATCAACTAGGGAGTGGAGACCCTATGTTGGAAAAGCAGACTAGCGAGTGGAGACCCTATGCCTAAAATAAAATCAACTACGGAGTAGAGACCCTATGTTGGAAAAGTAGACTAGAGAGTGGAGACCCTATGCTTAAAATAAAATCAACTAGGGAATGGAGACCCTATGTTGGAAAAGCGACTAGGGAGTGGAGACCCTATGTTGGAAAAGCAGACTAGGGAGTGAAGACCCTATGCCTAAAATAAAATCAACTAGAGAGTGGAGACCCTATGTTGGAAAAACAAACTAGGTAGTGGAGACCCTATGTTGGAAAAGCAGAATAGGGAGTGAAGACCTTATGTCTAAAATAACTTCAACTAGGGAGTGGAGACTCTATGTTGGAAAAGCAGACTAGGGAATGGAGACCCTAGGCTACCATGTTTTTGAATTTTCTCCTTCTTTTTCTTTTTCTTTTTCTTTTCTGTTTTTTTTCATTTTCGTCATCATTTTTTTCTTTTTCTTTTTTTTTAATTTCAGAACATGAGTAAATGCAGGAAAGAATTTTGGAGGAGACTTCCCTTTTTGGAATTGTTGCTGCAAAGCTGTTTTTAGCCCTTGCACAGCTTCATTTGGGTAGCACCTGCTTCTTGCAAGGTTGCTTCTGGATTGCACCTGTTTTCTGTTTTTTTTATTTCAACAAAGAACAATTTGTCTGTTTGAAACAGTAGCTGGTTTTGTGGCCTTGAGAGTTTCAGTCACTTGATCTTGGCCCGACTTCTTTGATGAAGATCTTAACTGCAACTGTTTGTTCCTTGAGGAACAATTTCATTTAAGGGCTTGGAGAACCTCTGGTTTTTTCCGTCATTGCCATAACGGTTGGTCAGTGGAACTCAACCTTTTCGACTTTATTTTGCTTTCGTAGGCCTTTCCCTTCTGATTCCTTTTTTTCTTTTTCTTTTTCTTTTTTTTCATTTTTTCATTGTTTTTTACTTTTTGCTCCTCAAACTTTGTCGGAACGGCTAGTCGCGTGGGACTTGGCCTTTTCCAACTATCGGCCTTTCATTTCTAGCTTCTTTCTTCCAACTTTAATTCCAGATCATTTGGGTATCTTGGCTTTTCAAAACTTTGCCGAGACGGTTAGCCACGTGGGACTTAACCTTTTTCAACTTCATTTGCCCTTATAGGCACTTCAATTTCATTTTCTCCTTCTGAGAGTTTTGATTTTGAAGCACCGGCCGCTATGGCCAGTCGAGGTCAACTTGATTCCCCTGACGAGACTAGGTGCCTTTTGCACATTAGCTCGTGTCAAACGAAAGTCCTGTAAACCAGTCTTGACATCCCTTCTTTGTCTCAGTTCCAGAATAGAGTTAGACCGAAAGGGATTCAAAGAAAAATAAACAATGGACGTGATACTAAATTTAAACGAGAGGTATCCTTTTCAGGGAGAAGAAAGAAGGACTTATCTGGAATGCATGCGAACTTCAATGAACATGACATGTCTTTTGGACAGGATGCATGATCTGTGTAAACCGTCCGACTCTCAGAAATTCATCACAACTTCGCCTTGAAACCGAGGAACCTCGCCAGGACTCTGTTGATGCTGATGGTTGCGAAGATCCTCTTTTCGATCAGGGGCACCCTTTGCGGGTTTTCACGAGCTGACCTCTCTTATTTCTCTTCTCACCATCACCTTATAGTGCTCTTTGTGAGTTTTCACTAGCAAGACTCTCTCATTTTCAATTTCTCTGCTTACCATCGCCTTAAGGTGCCCGTGTGGGTTTTCACCAATAAGACTCTCTCATTTTATTTCTCTCATTTTGACTGTATCGGATCCAAGTAACTGCATCCTCTAATTTTGAACATCTCTTACCGATTGATCGGAAGGACTTGAACAGGATTTGGGGTAAAAAGAATTTGGATTGAATTACAACTTTGGAACCATTCAGGCGGGATCATTGTCGAACCATTGTAACTTCTGCCCCAGTTTCTCTTTTGGAGAAATTTGGAATTTTGTTTTGGTGTTTTTGTTTCGGAATCAAGGCGAACGTAGTTCAGGGAACTTTGTTTTTCTGATTTTCTTCTGTTTTTCTGTTTTGTTTTGTTCTTTTTTCCTTTACTTTTTCCTTTCTTTTTTTTTCATTTCATTTTCTTTGCCTTTTCTTCCATTTTTGTATTTTTCTTTTTCTTCTCTTTTTATTTTTTTTCATTTTTCATTTCATTTTTTCAATATCCTTTTTGTAATAACACTTTCAAGTTCCAAAGAGGGTAGTCAAAGAAAAGTAACCGGATCAAAGGGTTTGCAAAGGGTTGATAGTGTTTGGGTAGCGAGAATAAAAGCCTTCTTCATCCCAACCGGAGAACATTTATGCTATATAGAGGATCCAACGTAGGACATTTTGGCTGCATTTGCATCAACAGTTGTTTCAGGACATTTCCTTCGATATTTTTCAGGTACAACGCTCTCTTTGGTAGTTACCTTTTTACCATGTATGGATTTTTCCAATTTGGAGCCAATTTTCCTTTAGTTGCTCCAACTCTTTGTTTTGTTTCCTCAAACTTATTTTCATTGCGATCTAATTCTTGATTATTTATTTTGAAGTCTGACGGCGTTTTAGAATCTGGGCATGAAGTCTGCAAGCATATCATGTTATTGAAATCTGCATTTAACAAAACTAAAAAGAGAATAAGAAAAATGACAAAATTAAGAAAAGAGACATTCCTAGACAATGCAATATTAATTTCATTTGATTTTTTTGATTTTTGATTTTTTCTTTTTTTTTTCAATTTTTGAAGATAGAAGGGTTTACATCGGAAAGTAAGACATTAAAGTAAAAACATCTGGATCACACCTTGAGATAATCCGGACGTAGAAAGGATAGCAAGACTGGCTACTAAGACTCCCGTCTGATGGGGAACTTTCATGCTTGGCGACAATTTTTTGGCTTTTCTTCTGTCTCAGCCATGGCAGCAATGACCTTTAGTGTCAGATCAAATTCCTCATCTTCAGAAATCATTCCGACTATTGTCCCGATGTTGTGGGAAGGCAACAGTTATTCATCACATCAAGAGCTTCTTCATCTTGAAAATCAATTCTTTCAGCTTTAATCAAATCTTCAACTGCCTTTTTTAGGGTCCAACAGCCCTCTGTATTGTGTCCCACTGCTCCAGAGTGGTATTCACATCTAGTATCAGCTTAGTGCGAGGGGGACTCGGGGTTTGGCCGCTTCGGGGCCACTGGCTGCAATAGATTTAGCCTGATTAGCTTTTGGAAAAGGCTTGAATACGATTTACCAATAGGGGTGAACTTATTCTTTCTGAAAGTCTCTCTTGGGAGAGGATTGTATCGGGGATCATTTGGTTGAGGATTATATGGAGCTTGGTAAGGATGGGCATTTCTGGGAGGTGGAGCTCGATTTTGTGGATAATGTTGTGGCCGCGGGTAAGGTTTCATGTTCATTACCGCATAGGGAGGCGGTGCCATGACATAAGCATCATTTTGAAGGGGATAATAGTGTGGGGGGGACCATAGAAGGCACATATGACTGGCTGAGTGACCTGCGGGCCCCCCATCGAGCTTGAAACCATCATGGCTCCTTCTTCTCTCCCATTTCCATTTATCAAATCCTCTGAACCATTTTGAACATCTAGTGATATGGCTTTAGAAACAGCATGACTCAAGATTCGACCCATTTTTAGCCCATTTTATACCATCTCCCCAATTTTGATAGCCTCAGTAAATGGCTTTCCCATAGAGGACATCATGTTCTGGAAGTAGTCAGCCTCTTGGGCTTGTAGAAAAACACTGACCATATCGGTCTCATCCATTGGGGTCTTCACCCTAGCCGCTTGTTCGCGCCATTTGACAGCATATTCGCGGAAGCTTTCTGTGATTTTGTTTTTCAAATTGGACAAATAGTTTCTGTCGGGAGCGATGTCCACATTATACTGGAACAGGCGAACAAAATCTCGGGCCATATTGTCCCACACGTGCCAATGGCTAATTTCTTGATCGGTATACCACTCAGAAGCGATTCCGGTGAGGCTTTCCCCAAAATAGGCAATTAGCAGCTCCTCTTTTCCACCAGCACCCCTCAACTGGTTACAATATCATTTCAGATGAGCGATCGGGTCTCCGTGCCCATTGTACTTTTCAAATTTTGGCATCTTGAAGCCAGCTGGCAAGTGGACATGGGGAAACATACAGAGGTTAGAGTATGAGACACTCTGTTGACCACTCAGACTTTGCATGTTTTTCAGGCTTTGTTCCAGGCTCTTCATCTTCCGAGCCATTTCCTCTTGCTCGGGATTTTTAACAACCTTTTCTTGCTCAGGTTGAATGAAAGAGTACGATGTCACATATATTATTTCTGATTGAACCCGTGGACACTAAAAGGTGAATATTGGAGGCTCAACATACGGCCATGGTAATGTTGGTTGTGTTATGGTGCAGACTGGTGTTGTAGAGAACAATATTGGAGGTGCCTAGGAAATTGGCGCCTAGGGGCGAACCATAGAAGGCATACCAGGACCATTGAATGGCATTGGAGTGTGCCCACATGGGTTGAGCGGGTTGGGCACAGGGGCTTGGTAACCTCACTTGACCTGGGGATCAACTTAGGGAACCCAAGGATTGCACTTGGCGGTTCCCTACCATTAGTCTAGGCGTCCCACATTTTCAATATGCGGAGATGCAACATCTTATTCTCTTCAGCAGCTGCTGATTCTAGCTGCAGATTAGCCAATGTCGGGCCATCCTCAGGACCGATGATTGGTAGATTGCTTGCGGAGGCTATCTCTGCCTTTGGATCTTGTGAAGAAAGGGAGGCTAGACTACCAATAAAACCAACCACCAAAACCTGCCTATTTTGCACACCCAACAACCTTGTTAGTTTTGAGACGCTTAACAGATAGGAAATTACACGTTTGGATGCAATGCACCTAAACAGTTAAACGTTTCTACCATGTGTTTGAACGGTTGCATGTTTCATCTCGGCCTTTGGTAACCCTTTTCACTTTGTTCCTCTATTCTTTTATTCTTGTCTCTCTTTAATCACTCTTGATTTTTTTTCCATCTCGTTTTTGCCGCTCTTTTACTTTTTGCACTCTCTTTTTCTCTTTTTTTTTTGTTTTTTTTCACTCTTTTATTTTTTGTCGCTCTTTTTTTCACTCAAAAAAAATCTCTTTTTTTTGTTTATTTTTCACTCAATTTATTTATGGCTATGATCGAATCCGATGGGGATTGCCTACATATCATGACGTCGCATGAATCAGATCTTGCGTAGTTCGGGAATATCGAAAATGGAGTAAATAAACTAACCTTTTTTTTGGTTAGAATTTTTGAAAGAAATGCTTTAAAAGAAGAAAGGAAATATTTTTTGATTTATTGATTTTGATTTTTGTTAAAGAAAGACTTCCAAAAATTCATTTGCTTTTGATTTGAACTTTGGGAATTTTAAAAGTGAAAAGAATTTTTTTTTTTGAATTTTCATTTGTTTTCTCTTTTTCTAAAGAAGAAAGAAAATATTTTTTTGGATTTTGGATATTGCCTCTTAATTTTCGAAAGAGGAACTTTTAAGAAAATGTTTTGAATTTCTGAACTTTTTATTTATTTACGAAAGAACTTCTAAAGAAAAGCGAAAATAATTTTGGACTTCAATTTTTTCAAATTTTTTTTTGAAAGAGTGACTTTTAAACAAGGAAAAGTTTTTTTTTTGTTTGTTTTTTAATTCATTTTTTCTGAATTTTTGAGAAAAATACTTCAAAATAAAGGAAACATGTATTTTGGATTTTGATTTTTTTATTTTATTTTTTTTCATATGAAAGACTTCAGAAAGAAGGAAACTATTTTTTTGGGTTTAAAATATATTTATTTTGAATTTTCTAAGGAAATGCTCCTAAGGACGGAATTAAAGGAAATTGTTTTTGGATTTTATTTTTAAAAATTGGGGCCGAAACCGATGAGGTTTGCCTACGTATCTCACATCCGGTGAGAATCAGACACACGTAATTTGGTCAATTTTGACATAATTGGAAAAAACATGATATTTGACTCAGTCTTTTTGAAATACATTTTCCTTTCCTCTTTTTTTCGAATATTTTGGCAGAGTTTCAAGGCATTTTTAAATACGGAAATTTCAGAATCGGGTGAATTCTCTATCCTGCCTCACTCTTGGTTTTTCTCTTGATTTCCTTTCCCTAGCCGGTCAACATGCAAGCCGAAACAAATAAATATTCACATAGCACGTAGGATTCATCAGGATGATCTTTATTTTGGGTACACCTGTCCTAGACGGACCCAACCCCTGTGTTGTGTCCCCAAGGTCAAATGCATGTGATGCAAATAAAGGTTACTACTAGGGACTCGGCATGAGGTTATGTTATTCTATGTTTAAACCTGGGTTATGTTCTAAACTTGGCTTACCCGAGCGGATAAACTCGAGTCGAGGAGGGGGCAACATACCAGGAGCACGAAAGTCTGCTCGGTCTTGTTACTTGACCAGACCCGTTCTATTCAGCAGAACTCTAATAGAAAAGTGGGTCACGCGAACGTGAGCACTGTTTTTTTAGAAGACTCAAAAGGGAGGCGTAAGAAGACATTTTAAATACAGTTCAAGTAATATCAAAGCGGTAAATAAATGTCAATTAGCACATTAAGTCCACAAAATACAATAATATCAACAATAAATAAAGCTAAATAAAAATCACATTGACTAGCTCGAATTCTTGAACCCTGAACCAGAAGTTCTTGGTTCTTTTCCCCAGCAGAGTCGCCAGAGCTGTCACACCTCCTTTTTACACCCCGAGGGCATATGGAAGTTTTTCCAATTAAAGTGACATTAATCAAGATGTGAGTAATTAATTTATTAGAGTCGCCAATTGGAATAATTTATTTGGTGTCCTAAGTCACCGGTTTATTTTAAATCCCAAATCGAGGAAGTTTCGACTTTATTTTAAAAGTTTGCGAACCAGAAATTCTAGATAAGGAATTTTGTTAACTCGGGAGAAGGTGTTAGGCATTCCTGGGTTCCGTGGTTCTAGCACGGTTGCTTAGTGATTATTACTTGGCTTAAATTATTTAAACTACTCAATTTTAGGACCTATGTGCATTTATCTTTTTACCGCTTTTAATTGCTTAATTATTCGTAATTAAAGAATTAAGTTATGCATACGTATACTCTTTTCTTTTGGCGCGTCAAAAATCATGTCACGCGAACGTGTCCACAATTAATAACGCTTTGTTTATTTTATTAAGAAAGTTTAGTCAAAGTTGCGCGAACGCATACTCCGATTTTATTTTTAAAGAATCGTAATTATGTCACGCAAATGTATACACAATCACGATTATTTGATTAATTAAGAGCACTCATGAACAAGTTGTTACCTCTAACGAATTGGGCCTAACCAAACTGATTCTCTACTAGCCCATAACAGAAATGAATAAGATGTTACCTCTAAACTTATATTGATGGTATAAGCTAGGAATGGAAGCGGTGGAGTTCTATGATATTTTGAGAGTATTAAATATTGGCAATAATATTTGAATATTAATGGAAACAAATGACATTATAAAAAAAGTCAAACTAATTATAGAAAAATCAATCATGTAACTCATTGTCTCCCGTTTGGTATAAAGTGTACACATCAATATTAATTTAAGCCTTAAGATAATCAAATATTATTAAAATTTTGTCTTGCGCTCCTTCTCACTCCCTTCTTCAGTATTGAAAAGATCAACAAAGGTATCCCCAGTTTTGTATATATTCAATACTATATTGTTTCTCTAGCAAAGTGTCACAACTCCAACCCCGGTCGTGATGGCGCCCAACATACTGCTAGGCAAGCCTGATTAATTAACAACCTCAACCCATTTCTTATATAGTTCATTATTAGCTAACACAGTTAAATTACTCAAACACCATATTAAAAGTCTGAAACCAGAGTTAAATAGGCGGAGTTTCAAATGATAAACCTACTACTACATAGACCATATAGATCCGGCGTCACAAGTCTGAGCCTCTAATACCAGTTTATCACCCTATTACATATCAATCTAGGGAATGCAGATAAAATAAAAGGATAGAAAGGAGATATCAGGGCTGCGGACGCTATGCAGCTACCTCGATGCTCTCGGATATGCGCTACTTAACTGAAAATCCTCACTCAGCCTCAAATGCACCTGGATCTGCACGCAAGGTGCAAGGAGTAATGTGAGTACTCCGACCCATTGAGTAATAAGCATAAATAATAACTGAGAATAAGAAATCACGGAGAAACACCGAGTAATCTATAATGTGGCATTTTAAACAAGTAATATGAAAGCAATAAACCAATGGAAACGAAATATGGAAATGCTACAACAAATAAGCAGTTAAGTGACAGACATATAAAGAAAATCAACACATAGAACGGTACCCTATAGTACCCGCTGCGGCGTGCAGCCCGATCCATACATTTATCATCGACAACGCTCACTGGGGGTGTGCAGACTCCGGGAGGGACCCCTTACGGCCCAAGCGCAATATCAAGCAATTTCGTGACATCAAATCTAGGCCCTAGGCCTCATATCAATATCAGTATAACACTATTGCGGCGCGCAGCCCGATCCCATAGTATCCTCATATCTGGCCCTTGGCCGTACTCAGTCCAGAAATCATATACGCCCCTCGGGCATGAGTAAAATAGTAGTTCTCAGCCCAAAATATCATTTAATATATCATTTTAGTTAATCGAGTAAAAAGTGGTTGAGTTGTAAAACAATGGAAAATGGTACGACTGAGTTCAAGTAGTAAGTCAAAACATTGAGAAAATAGTGATAAAACTCCCCGAAGGGTTCAAATAATTGGCACGAAGCCCAAATATGGCAGTCAGTTCAAACATTGATGAGAACAAATAAGTTTCAACCAAAATACGCGGTAAAAGCATCACTCGGGATGGACCAAGTCACAATCCCCAAAGTAAACGACCCCACGCTCATCATCAAGCGCGTGTCTCACCTCAATATAGCACTACGATGTGCAAATCCAGGGTTTCAAACCCTCAGGACATCATTTACATTCATTACTCACCTCGAACCGGCTAAATCTCTATCTCGCGATGCATTTGCCCCTCGAATCGGCCTCCACACGCGTCGAATCTATCCAAAATCAGAACGAATACATCATAATAGGCTAAGGGAACAAAGCCCAAGCAAAAACAATCGAATTACCACACAATTCTAGAATTTGGTCAAACCCGACCCTCGGGCCCGCATCTCGGAATTTGACAAAATTCACAAAACTTGAATTCTTATACTCACGAGTCTAAGCATATGAAAATTATCCAATTCCGTACCATTTGGTCCTTCAAATCATCATTTTACATTTTTGAAAGATTTCACAATTTTCTTCCCAAATTCCATCCCAAATCACGAATTAAATGATGAATTCAATGTTAGATTTATGTACTCTAGCCAAATCTGAGTTAGAATCACTTACCCCGATAAATTTCTTGAAAAACATTCGAAAAATCGCCAAAATCCGAGCTCTGTAGGTCAAAATATCAAATAAAACCCAAAACCTCGTATTTGTAGAGTACCCCTCAGATCTCAGCCACCGCGGTCCGCACAGAACCACCGCGGTCCGCACAAAAGCACTGCGGCCCGCACAAAACCACTGCGGCCGCACTTCATTTTGTGCGGTCCGCACAGCACATACCGTGGCCACACTTCCTTTTGTGCGGTCCGCGCGGGTGGGTTCCGAGACCTGCAACCCTTCTAGACCTGCTACAGCTATAATTTTGGCCTAAAACATCCCGAAACTCCTGGAATTCCAAACCAATTGCACCAACACATCCCATGACATCGTTCAAACTTGTTCAAAACCTCGGGACGCTCACAACAACATCAAATCACTAATTTAATAGGGGATTCAAGCCTAAGAACTCTAAGAACTCTTAAATTATGCTTTCGATCAAAAAGTCTATCAAATCTCGTCCGAATGACCTAAAATTTTGCACACACATCCCAAATGACACAACGAAGCTAGTGTCACTCTCGGAATTCCATTCCGACCCCTATATCAAAATCTCGCCTATCAACCGGAACCACCAAAATATCAACTTCGCCAATTTAAGCCTAAATCTTCTCTACAACTACAAAACCCATGTCGATCGTGCTCCTAAGTCACAAATCACCTCCCGAAGCTAATCGAACCATCAGAACTCACTTCCGAACCTTCTAACATATAAGTCAATATACGGTTGACTTTTCCAACTTAAGCCTTCTTAAAAGAGACTAAGTGTCTCATTTCTTACCAAATTATCTCCGAACTCGAACTAACCAATCCGATCACATAAAACATGGATAACGAAGTGTAAAGAAGCTAAAATAAAGGAAAATGGAGCGGTAACTCATGAGACGACTGGTCGGGTCGTCACATCCTCCCCAACATAAACAAACGTTCTTTCTCGAACGAGTCAAGAAACATACCTGAAGCCTCAAACAGGTGGGGATATCTGCTCCGCATCTCCCGCTCGGTCTCCCAGGTAGCCTCCTCCACGGGCGGACCTCTCCACTGCACTTTCACTGAAGCTATATCCTTTGACCTCAACTTTCGAAGTGACGACCCAAAATTGCTACTGGCTCCATATCATAGGCCAAATCATCATCCAACTGAACCTTGCTGAAGTCCAAAACATGAGACGGATCCCCAATATACTTCCAGAGCATAGAAACATGAAATATCGGATGCACGCTTGACAAGTTGGGTGGTAAAGCAAGCTCATAAGCCACCTCCCCAATCCTCCGAAGCACCTCAAAAGGCCCAATGAATCACGGACTCAACTTCCCTTTCTTCCCAAACCTCATAACACCCTTCATGGGTGAAACCTTCAGCATGACCTTCTCACTGACCATGTAGGACACATCTCGAACCTTCCGGCCCGCATAACTCTTCTGACGTGACTGCACTATACGAAGCCTCTCCTGAATCACCTCCACCTTCTCTAAGGCATCCTGAACCAAATCTGTCCCCAGTAGTCTAGCCTCGCTAGGCTCAAGCCAACCAACTGGAGATCTACACCGCCTCCCGTACAAAGCCTCATACAGAGCCATCTGAATACTCGACCGGTAGCTGTTGTTGTAAGCAAACTCTGCAAGCGGTAGAAACTCATCCCATGAACCGCCAAAGTCAATAACACAAGCACGCAACATGTCCTCCAATATCTGAATCGTACGCTCGAACTGTCCGTCCGTCTGAGGATGAAAAGATGTGCTCAACTCCACCTGAGTACCCAACTCTCGCTGAATAGATTTCCAAAACTGGGAAGTAAACTGAGTACCTCTATCTGAGATGATGGAAACCGGAACACCATGCAACCGAACAATCTCCCGGATATAAATCGCTGCCAACCGCTCTGAAGAATAGGTAGTACACACAGGGATGAAGTGCGCGGACTTGGTTAGCCGATTCACAATCACCCAAATAGCATCAAACTTCTTCAAAGTCCGAGGAAGTCCAACCACAAAGTCCATAATGATCCTCTCCCATTTCCACTTGGGAATAACCATCTGCTGAAGCAAGCCACCCGGTCTCTGATGCTCATATTTTACCTGCTGATAGTTGAGACACCGAGCTACAAATCCCACAATATCTTTCTTCATTCTTCTTCACCAATAGTGCTGCCTTAAATCCTGGTACATCTTCACGGCACCCGGATGGATAGAATACTGCGAGCTATGGGTCTCCTCCAGAATCAACTCTCTAAGACCATCCACACCGGGCACACAAATCCATCCTTGTATCCTCAACAAACCATCATCACCGGTGGTCACATCTCTAGCATCATCATGCTGAACCCTGTCCTTAAGGACAAGGAAATGCGGATCATCATACTAGTGCTCTCTGATGCGATCATATTAGGAAGACCGAGAAACCACACATGCCAACACCCGACTGGACTCCAAAATATCCAACCTCACGAACCAATTGGCTAAGGCCTGAACATCAACTGTAAGAGGTCTCTCCCCAACTAGAATATATGCCAAACTCCCCATACTCATTGCCTTTCGGCTCAACGCATCGGCCACTACATTGGCCTTTCCTGGATGATACAATATGGTGATATCATAATCCTTAAGAAACTCCAACCATCTCCGCTGCCTTAAATTAAGATCCTTTTGCTTGAACAAATGCTAAAGACTGCGATGATCGGTGAATATCTCACAAGATACACCATACAAATAATGCCTCCAAATCTTCAATGCATGAACTATGGCAGCCAACTCCAAATCATGAACATGGTAGTTCTTCTCATGGGTCTTCAATTAACGAGAAACATAAGCAATAACTCTACCCTCCTGCATCAATACACAACCAATCCCAACTCTCGAAGCATCACAATACACGGTATATGAACATGAAGCTGATGGTAAAACCAACACTGGAGCTGTGGTCAAAGCTGTCTTGAGCTTTTGAAAGCTCTTTTCACACTCGTCCGACCATACAAATGAAACACCCTTCTGAGTGAACTTGGTCAAGGGCGATGTGATAGATGAGAATCCTTGAACAAATCGGCGATAATAACCTGCCAACCAAAGAAAGATACGAATCTCTGTGGATGAGGACGGTCTAGGCCAACTATGAACCGTCTCTATCTTTTTTGGATCAACCTAAATACCCTCATTGGACACCACATGTCCCAAGAAAGCCACTAAACTGAGCCAAAACTCACACTTGGAGAATTTTGTACAAAGCTTCTCCTCCCTCAATCTCTGCAACACAACTCTCAAATGCTCCGCGTTCTCCTCTTGACTACGCAAGTACACCAGAATATCATCAATGAATACAATGACGAACGAATCCAGATAAGGCCGGAACATGTTGTTCATCAAATGCATGAATGTTGTTGGGGCATTAGTTAGCCCGAAAGACATCACAAGGAACTCATAATGACCATATCTGGTCCTGAAGGCAGTCTTAAGAATATCTGAATCCCTGATCTTCAACTGGTGATAACCCGAACGGAGATCAATCTTGGAGAACACCCTCGCTCCCTGAAGCTGATCAAATAAATCATCAATGCGAGGCAAAGGATACTTGTTCTTAATTGTTACTTTGTTCAATTGCCTATAATCAATGCACATTCTCATCGTGCCATCCTTCTTCTTCACAAACAAAACCGGTGCACCCCAAGGTGACACACTAGGCTGAATGAACCCCCTTATCTAGGAGTTCCTAAAGCTGTTGTTTCAATTCCTTCAACTTTGCTGATGCCATACAATATGGCGGAATAGAAATGGGCTGAGTGCCCAGCACCAAGTTAATACCAAAATCAATATCCCTGTCCGGTGGCATGCCCGGCAGGTCTGCAGGAAACAAATCGGGAAAATCCATCATAACTGGAATAGAATCAATGCTATGAGTCTCAGCTCCCACATCCCTCACTAACGCTAAATATGAAAGGCAACCCTTCCCAACCATACACTGGCCCTTCAAGAAAGATATCACTCTACTAGGAACATAATCAGTCACACCACGCCACTCGATCTGCGGTACACCTGGCATAGCCAAAGTGACTGTCTTAGCATGACAGTCTAGAATAGCACGACACAGAGATAGCCGATCCATGCCCAAAATGACATCAAAATCCACCATGCTCAATAGCAATAGATCTACTCGGGTCTCCAGACCCCCAATAGTCACCACACATGAACGGTACACACGGTCTACAATAACATTATCGCCTACCGAGGTAGATATATGAACAGGTAAAGCAAGAAACTCATGGGGCATACCCAAATAACGAGCAAAGTATGATGACACATAACAAAAGGTGGAACCGGGATAAAATAATATAGAGGCATCTCTATGGCAGACTAAAACAATACCTGTAATGACAGCATCTGAAGCAATAGCATTTGGCCTACCTGGAATAGCATAGAAACGAGCCTGGCCACCGCTTGATCGACCTTCCCCTCTGGGGCAACCCCTGGCTGCCTAACCTCCACCCCTAGCTGGCTGGGTGGGTGGTGAAGTAACTAGAGCAGAAGTCGAGGGCTGACCCCTCTGCTGAAACTGACCATCACGAAGTCGAGGGAACTGTCTCCTCATATGTCCAAACTCTCTGCACTCATAATACCTACCCGGTGCTGGAGATGGGGACTGAAGGGAACCCCTCGTACCGGAGTGACTAGCATATGCACTCGGCGCAGAAGAACCCTGAGCTGATGGGGCATGAGATGAACTTTGAGCTAGGAGGGCGTTGAATGAAGGTTGGCCCTGCTGGGACCCCTGACGACCAAGACCTAAAGATGCCCCACGATACTGTGGACGGGCCGACTGATCAGGCCTAAAAGAACGACCTTTACCATACTGGGACTGGCCCCTCGACGGAGCTCCACTATAACTACCCGATCCTCGAGGCCTCTTGGCCTCCCTCTCCTCTCGCTCCCTACGGCTAACCATCTCAATCTCACGAGCGATATCAACCACCTCCTCGATCGTAGCACCCAATACTCTTTCTCTAGTCATCAGAATACGAAGATGGTAGTTAAGGCCATCTACAAATCTACCGATCCTCTTACGATCTGTCGGTATCATCCAAATGGCATGACGAGCCAACTCAGAAAACCTCGTCTCATATTGGGTCACGGTCATACCCACTGCGTCAACCACTCAAACTGCCTACGCAGCTCCTCTCTACAGGACTGCGGTACATACTTCTCCAAGAAGAGAGCGGAGAACTGCTGCCAAGAAAGGGGTGCTGCACCGACAGGCCTACGCCTCTCAAAATCCTCCCACCATGTAAAGGCAGCTCCCAAGAACTGAAAGGTGGTAAATGCTACACCACTAGACTCAAGGATCCCTGCTGTATGGAGCATCCGCTGACACTTTTCAAGAAAACCCTTGGCATCCTCGCCCTCAGCACCACTGAATGATAGAGGCTGGAGTCTACCAAACCTCTCAAGACGATGCTGCTCATCATCCGGCATAACTGGTACCATGAACTCCTGAACTGGTGCAACCGGCGGAGCTGGAGGTGCCCCCGGCGTTTGTAGTCCCTGCGCTACCTGCTCAAATGTGCGAGCAGCGGGGGTCTGATTGCCTCCCCCGGCCTGTGAAGTAGCTGCTGCGGTAGTGGATGAAACTGCTTGAGCTAGGCCAGTGCAAACTAATAAGATTTGTGCCAATGCCTCCTGAAGACCCGGAATCACGATGGACACATTTGGTGCCTGAACTGATGCTGCTGGAGCCTGATCTGGAGTTGGGGCAGCTGGGGGATCAATAGGTGCTGCCCTCACTGCTCTGCCTCTGCCACGTCTACGACCGCGTCCCCGGCCTCTGGTGGCCTCAGTGGGTGGCACTGGTGGTCGTCTACCTCGTCCGGTAGCTCGCGTCCTCACTATCTATGAGAGAATGGAATAACAGAAGTTTAGTTCTCGGATAAACAAAGTCACGTGACCAGAATTTCAAGAATATGAAGTTATTCCTAAAGGTTCTGCAGCCTCTCGAGGATAAATACAGACGTCTCCGTACCGATCCATAAGACTCGACTAAACTGGCTCATGACTTGCGAGACCTATGTAACCTACGCTCTGATACCAACTTGTCACGACCCCAACCCCGATCGTGATGGCGCCCAACATACTGCTAGGCAAGCCTGACCAATTAACAACCTCAACCCATTTCTTATATAGTTCATTATTAGCTAACATAGTTAAATTACCAAAACACCATATTAAAAGTCTGAAACCAGAGTTAAATAGGCGGAGTTTCAAATGATAAAACTACTACTACATAGCCTATATAGATCCGGTGTCACAAGATTGAGCCTCTAATACCAGTTTATCACCCTAATACATATCAATCCAGGGAATGCGAATAAAACAAAAGGATAGAAAGAAGAGTTTAGGGCTGCGTACGCCATGCAGCTACCTCGATGCTCCCGGATATGCACTGCTCAACTGAAAATCCTCACTCAGCCTCAGATGCACATGGATCTGCACGCAAGGTGCATGGAGTAATGTGAGTACTCCGACCTAGTGAGTAATAAGCATAAATAATGACTGAGAATAAGAAATCACGGAGAAACACAGAGTAATCTAAAATGCGGCATTTTAAACAAGTATATGAAAGCAATAAACCAATGGAAACAAAATATGGAAATGCTATAACAAATAAGAAGTTAAGTCACAGACATATAAAGAAAATCAACACATAGAACAATACACTATAGTACGCGCTGCGATATGCAGCCCGATCCATACATTTATCATCGACGACACTCACTGGGGTGTGCAGACTCCAGGAGGGGCCCCTTACGGCCCAAGCGCAATATCAAGTCATCTCTTGGCATCAAATCTAGACCCTCGGCCTCATATCATTATCAGTATAACAATGCTGCGGCATGCAGCCCGATCCCATAGTATCCTCACATCTGGCCCTTGGTCGTACTCAGTCTAGAAATCATATAAGCCCCTCGGGCATTAGTAAAACAGTAGTTCTCAGCCCAAAACATCATTTAATATATCATTTTAGTTTCAAAACCGAGTAAAAAGTGGCTGAGTTGTAAAACAGTGGAAACGGTACGATTGAGTTCAAGTAGTAAATCAAAAAAGTGAGGAAATAGTGATAAAACTCTCTGAAGGGTTCAAGTAATTGGTACGAAGCCCAAATATGGCAGTCAATTCAAACATTGATGAGAACAAATAAGTTTCAACCAAAATACGTGGTAAAAGCATCACTCAGGACGGACCAAGTCACAATCCCCAATAGTAAATGATCCCACGCTCATCATCAATCGTGTGTCTCACCTCAATATAGCACTACGATGTGCAAATCCGTTGTTTCAAACCCTCAAGATATCATTTACATTCATTACTCACCTCGAACCGGCTAAATCTCTATCTCGCGACACCTTTTCCCCTCGAATCGGCCTCCACGCGCGTCGAATCTATCCAAAATCAGAATGAATACATCATAATAGGCTAAGAGAACAAAGCCCAAGCGAAAACAATCGAATTACCACAAAATTCTAGAATTTGGTCAAACCCGACCCCTGGGCTCGCATTTCAAAATTTGACAAAATTCACAAAACTCGAATCCTTGTACTCTCACGAGTCTAAGCATATGAAAATTATCCAATTCCAATATCATTTGGTCCTTCAAATCATCATATTACATTTTTGAAAGATTTCACAATTTTCTTCCCAAATTCCATCCCAAATCATGAATTAAATGATGAATTCAATGATAGATTCATGTACTCTAGCAAAATCTGAGTTAGAATCACTTACCCCAATGAATTTCTTGAAAAACCTTTGAAAAATCGCCAAAATCTGAATGACCTAAAATTTTGCACACATATCCCAAATGACACAAATAAGCTATTGACACTCTCTGAATTCCATTCTGACCCCTATATCAAAATCTCGCCTATCAACTGGAACCGCCAAAATATCAACTTCGCCAATTTAAGCCTAAATCTTCTCTACAACTCCAAAACCCATTCTGATCGCGCTCCTAAGTCACAAATCACCTCCCGCCGAACCATCGGAACTCACTTCCGAACCTTCTAACAAATAAGTCAACATCCGGTTGATTTTTCCAACTTAAGCCTTCTTAAAAGAGACTAAGCGTCTCATTTCTTACCAAATCCTCTCCGAACTCAAACTAATCAACCCGATCATATAAAACACGGATAACGAAGTGTAAAGAAGCTAAAATAGGAAAAAATGGAGCGGTAACTCATGAGACGACTGGTCGGGTCGTCACACCAAGCACCTATTGCATTTATATATACAAGTATGCACAGAAAAAAACTTTCGAACTTTGGATATCAAGAAAAATGCAAGTAGATGCCATAGCCCAGTGACCAAATATTTATAATATAGAACATGCTAGATGCTAAAACATTCTTTAAAACATAGTAAAAGAATGACGATATAACGATTCAAACAAACATGTATATTGATGCTTATTAGGCCAATTCTTTAAACTTGAATCTAATATTTTAACACACATACTTTGAGATAACATGATATAATTACATGGATAAGAAATTTGCTAATTAAACTAATAATGAAGCTCAACAGCTAAATAGGAACAAAAGAATAAGTAAGAAAACACACCTAGTCCACATAGACTTCACAAAAACAAAACATGTATTCATAAACATAGTAATAGAACAAAATGAAATGAGAGAAGTAAATCTCACATTGAACCTTCATAGAAGCAGAATTAGCTACTGTTAACCGGACCAAAATGGAAACCTCGAACGAAACTAGTGACCAACGAATGGAGCTAGCAACCTACGAATGGGCTAGTGATTGGAACATCGAACGGAACCTCGGACAAGACCTCACCCGGACAACCTTGAAACTCGCCGTAAAGTTAAAAAACCAGCTGGATCTGAAAGTCCGTCGAGAATCAGAAAATCGCACACATACGCCGCTATTTCCACGGCGACGAGCTACAGTTTGAGATATTGTTTTCATGTTCTTAGAGTTGATTTTACAGCTGGTTGCAACGGATGTTGGAGGTCAGTTTTTGAAGGAAGAAGATCAGCAACAACTGCTGCATTTTTGTCGCATGAAGCAGCTGTGCTTTCACTGCTTCTTTGAACTGTTTTAGCAACTAAACTTAAGATATTTCATGGCTGGTTTTGCTGCCTTTTGGCTAGAATCTAGATTGTTTTTGGGTTGTTATGGACTACTTTTTTGGGCTGATTTTAGAACTGTTTGGTACTGTTTTTCAGGTGGTTTAGTGGTTGGTTGATGAACAGTTTTCAGGTCGTTTTCATGGTGATTTCAATGGAGTTTTCATGGTTGAAGTGGTAAGGGTTTAGAGACAGGGTGCTGAAGGAAAATAGGTCATTCTAGGGTGGTCGACTGGTTTGGTTGGAGGGTGGTCATTGGTGGATGGCGTTAGATTACAAGGGTGATCGTTGGGTGGTGTGAAAGGCGGGGAGGTCTTAGGCTTTTTGCTGGTTTTAGGGGTGAGGTGAAGAAGCCGATGTTCAGGGGTGTTTGGGTGTAATAGCGGGTTTCTAAAATCTAGGTCTTTTGTCCTTAGGTTCTAGGTATTTTATAGTCTAAGTCTAGGGTTTTAGGGGTATTGGGCTTGATTTATTATGGGCTAGGTCCGAAAATTAGGCCTAAAAATGGGTTGTTTGATCCCAAAATTATTCTTTCTCGGTAAGCGAGACTAAAAATACGACCTCATTTACTACTTAATCTTACTTAAGTAAAATAGCTATTAAAATAAGACTAACCGTTAAAACAAACCTATATTTTTGGTATTTTCAAATATCTTATTAAAATAAAAATAAGGTACTATTTTTGTATATTTATTTAGCTTTATGAAGGTACATAAAAATAAAAATATTTTTTTGTAATTTTTATTTTTGTGACGAAATAAAGTAAAAGAGTCGAAATTAGTTGAAATAACTATATTAGGCCTAAATTAAATATTTACATGCGAAAATATATAAAATCTTGGGGAGGGTCAAAAATCACATGTCTACACCAGGTAGTCCATAACTTATAGTTACAAGTTCAAAAGTTAAGGACACTTGGTCTTGAACTTAAACTTACAAGCTCATAAAATAAAGGACAATTAGTCCTGAACTTAGACTAACAAGCTCACAAGTTAAGGACAATTGGTCCTTAACTTAGAGTGAAAGTTCAAAAATTAAGGACACTTGGTCCTGAAGTTAGAGTTGCAAATTCAAAAATTAAGAATAGGTAGTCTTTAACTTACAGTTACAAGTTCAAAAGTTAAGGACACTTAGTCCTGAACTTAGACTTACAATCTCAATAGTTAAGGACACTTAATCCTTAACTTATAGTAACAAGCTCAAAATTTAGGACATTTAGTCATAAAGTTAGACTTGGAAGATCAATACACTTAGTCCTGAATTTAAAATTACAAGTTCAAGACACAAATGTAAGCAATTAAGAAATAATGAATACATTTAGGGACTTATACTTTTTTGCGACCTTTCCTTTTCTCCTTTACCAACCACCCAATGAATTTCTTCAATAAGTTTTCATCATCTTTGGTATAATAAAAAATACATGTACGAGTATATTTTGATTTTATCCAGCCCGTATGCTCGGGAGTATTTTCATTGTGCGCCATCAATGTTCCTCTTTTTCTTTTCTGTTCAAAAGGAGATCTCAATTGCCACCTAAGCTTTTTATTCCTTTCTCCTCAACCAAGATCTTCTTCAACATTTCCTTCAACCTCCATATACAAACCCTTATCAATGTTCATTTGTGTAGTCCGAGGAGTAGGAGTAAGAATAGTAAATGATGGACCATCAAAACCAATACTATCTCTCTTCCTTTTCCAAGTATATTGGTTAACGGTTTCATCTTTGTTTTGCTCTGCAAGCAACACTACATATACACTAGTTTGCTGCAAGTTGTCAATTCTAGGACAAATTATCAAATGAAGAGACAAAAACTAAGGACATAATTTTTGAAATTTCCTAACAATATGAATTATGAATACAATATTAAGGACACAATCAATAACTGCGTTGGCCATGTTGTTTTGTTGTATTTCTTTAACAGACAATGGGGCTAACATATTTATTGTATTTTCTTTATCTTGTAATTGTTCACCATGTTCTTCGATTGCAAGTTCACAAGATTCTGCAAAATATTTACAAGAGTTAACACAATAAGTACTTGTTACTAATCTTTGATTAAAACAAACATGTATAAGATGAAAAAAAACTTCGTCTAACCTTTTGTAACTGTCAAGATCATGCCAGTTAAATCATTATCTTGACTAACATTTTTTTTGGCTTCCAATATTGTCTGTAAGAGAGAGAGGTGTAGAGATATCATATGTTCGTTCTATACATTTGCAAACAATCTCACTTATGCTTGTTCCTTGGGTATTTACTATGTCTTGATATTATCCTCCACTTCTCTCTTTTGAAATTTCATCATCTTGATAGTCCACTCCATCTTCTTTCCTTGCAGCTTCAAAATATTCTGTAACATTTACAATTAATACTTGTTACTAATAGTTTACTAAAACTAACATTCAACATATCATGAAAATTCCATCTAACAGAGATTGGCATCATTTTGATTTCCAAATTTCTCTTTAAGTGAGAGAGGTATAGATAGATCATATATTCCTTCAACACATTTGCATACAATCTCACTTATTCTTGTTCCTAATGAATTTTCTAAATCCTGAGATTGCACTCCAGATTTATATATTATTTATGTTACACTTGTCTCTTTTGAATTTTTCTGGTCTTGACATTCCACTTCATCTTGAACTCCACTCCATCAAAATATTCTACACACATTTGTAATCACAATTTTTTTTGTATTACGCTATTGAATATAAATTTCAATGACAACAAATTCAAAAACTGTATCTAAACTTTCCCAATTTTGATGCCAATATCAGTTTCATCTTCTAGATGTGCATCTCTATAATCGCTTTCATAATGATCTTCTACATGCACATCTATATCATCACATTGATCATAAACTACATCTTGCCTAATTGGATACTAGGTTCTCTCCCTATGGTATTTTTATGAGGTTTGTCAAGAAGCTTCAATAAAGTATCAATCTTTGATCCTAGATTTTTCTTTAAATCATGTGAGATAGTATTTAAAATAAATATCAGAATGTTATCATAGAGGTACAAGCACAAAAATTAAGGACAGACAGAACCTTAACTTAGAGTTACAAGCACAGAAATTAAGGACATGTAGTCCTGAACTTAGAGTTCCAAGTTCAAAAAATAAGACATATAGTCTTGAACTTAGAGTTACGAGTTAAAAAGTTAAGGATAGGTAGTCCTAAACTTCAAGTTACAAGCTCACAAATTAAGGACACTTGGTCCTTAACTTAGAGTTACAAGCACATAAATTAAGGACAGGTAGTCCTTAACTTAAAGTTACAAGAACAGAAATTAAGGACAGGTAATCCTGAACTTCGAGTTCCAAGTTCAATAGTTAAGGACATGTAGTCTTGACTTAGAGATACAAGTTCAAATATTAAGGATAGGAAGTCCTAAACTTAGAGTTACAAGCACATAAATTAAAGATATTACTTTGATGCCATTTTGAATCCTTTTTCCTAATAAATCTATGTTTTGATGTATTCTAGTACTTTCTGCCTGCATATCCTTTTTGAACTTCTCCGATAATTTCTGAATCAAAAATCATAAAAATAAAAAAGTCTCTTAAGCAAAAATAAGCAAATAAAAAACTAATGGTATTCAAAGATAAAAAACCTACGTTAACAATTTCCTTAAGCAAGACTTCATCAAATTGTGTTGAAGGCATTGAACTTTGATCTTGAGACAGTGGCACATGCACACTAGCGGGCTCCGCATCTTCTTCAGAAGAAAGAAATGGTACCATCTAGAGCAACTGATAGAACTATTATATAAGGAAACAAAACGTAAGTATTCAGAACTAAAACACATAAACAAAAAAATAGCTAGTAATTCGATTAACTTACTTTTTCATTATGGAAGTACTATTTACATAGGGTGTCATAATGTGGAGATTTCATATCTGAATAACATAGCATCCGAGGGAATCCACATTCTCTGAAGTTCACAAATATGTTTTCCTGAAAAATTGGGAATACTTCCATAATCCAAACACAGAAGGCGAAAAGGAAGCCAAGTATAGTATAATTGTCCTTGTCTTTATCTTTCTCTTTTTCTTTCTCATTTTCATTCTCATTGTCTGAAGTATTTTGTGGGCTTCAAGAAACTTTTCAATGATTTTAGTAACTTTTCATAACAAAGAGAGCCCTAATTGAAAGAAGAGCAGAGTTCATCGTCATTTACGATTTTCATTACCCGCTCAGACACATTTTGATTCTTGTGCTTCCCCATCAACGCAGATTCAACAAAATAAATAATTGTCAACATCACCACATTGTCATGGATATCTACAAATGATGCAGTTGTACCATATGGGTGACTAGTAATAAAATGCCACAAATCGCCTAACTCGATTCTATCCTTTCCAGGGAAGTAGACTTTCGAAAGCCTAGTCTCTCTTTCACTCAAAATTTTAAAGTCCATTGAAGAAGAACATTTTAACCCAGTTATTAACTAGAACGCTTCACGTGTAAACTTCATTCATGATCAAAAACCTTGAATGTCATTGAATTCGAGTCATTGCTTACAATTTCTAAAAGCAACACACAATGAAATACCACAGAACTTCACACCTTGTAATCGGAAAAAATTTCCGAAAACACCATCCCTTAACTTTTTCCATTGCGTGTTCGACAAGAAACTTTTTATTATTTCCTTATACTGAAAATCTCCTTTCCAATAGCTCATCGAATTACGCCAATCATTAAACTCGAAAATACGATCTCCTTCCATTAGCACACTACAAAGAAGGAAATAGAACGTAAAGATTAGGACTAATTTTCTAAAATGTCCTTAATATTTAAACTAAAAAACTAAAATCCAGGATCTAAGTAGATGCATCTTTAATAGAAGAACAGTTAACTAAAATTCCTAAACACAGTTAGCTTACAGATTCCTAGGACTATTTTTCTGAAATATCCTTAGTATTTAAACTAAAAAACTAAAATCCAGGACCGAATTAGATTCATCTTTAATAGAAGCACAGTTAAATAAAATTCCAAAACATAGTTAGCTTACAAATTCTTAGGATTATTTTTCTGAAATATCCTTACATAATCAATAAATTGATTGAACCACAAACACATTTCAATACCAAAAGGTTCTTAATAACTTTCTCACAAATATTTGCTCCTTATTCCTCACCGAATTAGGTTATAATCATTATTTTGGACATTTCACACATACTTGATGACAAACGTAGCATTGATCATGATTAGAGATATACAAAAAAAAATGCATAAAAGCAAAATTGAAAACATACCAGTTCGCTGGTTCGCTGCAGAGACGATGACAAAGGAGAAGAGATTATGCTGAACAAAGTATACGCAGAGAATTGTTGTGGGTTGGGCAGGAACAAAATCTCACAAAGAGTTGCATGCAGGAACGATATTGAGGGAGCGAAATTTTGCCTCTGAGAAATTTTGGCTCTCAACTTAAATCGAGAGAAGCGTATAAAGGAAGGGTTTGGGAATAAAAGAAATAGAAGAAAGGGTAAAAATATCTTTTCATATTAATTTTAATAGAGTAGTGGCTATTTTTGCTCAACATTAGAATTGGTGGATAAAAAATAAACACCACCGTATTTAGTGGCTACCACACGCCAATTTTACTCAAACGGCAACAAAAAATTAAAAAGTGGCTAAAAACTAGAAACCTTTCACAACTTTTACCTATCAGCCTATACGTGACTTGTGGTCGGCTTTGGAGTCAGCACTCTAAATATTTGGGGCATTTGCATCTATACTCGCTTTTTGTGTCACGTTTTAACTTGTGTCCACTTTGCAAAAAAAAGAAAATTGCAAGCGTACCCGCTTTTCCGCATAACTTCAGCATACGGGGCTGAAGTAGCAAAGGCAATCATGCAAAACTTCAGCATTCTAGTAGCCGGTCCTGAAGTTCAGCTCTAGAGCTGAAGTTTTTGTTTTGTAACTGGCGAACTTCAGGTCTAGAGCTGAAGTTTTCGTTTTGTAACTGGAGAACTTCAGCTCTAGCGCTGAAGTTTTTGTCTTTGTAACTGGGGAACTTCAGCTCTAGAGCTGAAGTTTTTGTTCTATATTTGATTAACTTCAGCATGTTTTATGCTATCTGATCCAATCGTACTAAATATATTCAGAGGCCCAAACTAAATTACTGGACAAGGTGGCACACTGGTGGTCCCAAAAGAAGTCATGAGGCAGAATCATTCAAAATCAACCCAAGTAGGAGACAGTGAAATTTCAAAGAACTTTTATTGTCTCTTGATTTGGGATTTTTAATGTTATAATAATCCAGGTGGAAGTCCTCAGTATATTTTTCTTTAGCTTCATTAATCAAAGAGAGCAATGTTGAAGTCATCGTTGTAGAAGAAGAAAGAAGAAAACGAAGGAAGAGAAGGAGAAGCAGAAAGGGGACTGAAGTTGTTCAAAAAGTGGGTACAAATTAAAATTTAAAAAAAAAAATAGGTATAAATTAAATGGGGGCGATCAAATAGGCAGCCCATGTAATTTTTACAAATATTTTGGACTATATGTTTGCGTAGTTCCTTCAGCAAATGGTGAGTAAAAGAAATTTTCTTCCACAGAACAGTCGGCACTATCTTAAAATGAATAAAGAAAGCTTACACAGTACAAATTTTTAAAGGGACGAATTAACATTTTTAAATATTATGTTGAACCAGCCATCCTTCTCATCTTTCTCGCGTTGTCTTGACTGGCTTCATCGTTTATATAGGAAAACGAAAATTAGACACCAGCGGATCTAGGATTTCAAGAAGGCGGGTACACTGTTATAAGAGGTAAATCTATAATTTATATTTGACGAGTTCAACCTTTAAGTTCTTACCTCAAATCAATTACTATTTAGAAATTATAGATTAAAATTATTTTTTCTTACAATTTTAGTAATTTTTAATGTATATATTTATGCTCCAAATAAAAGATATTGGAATCATTGAACCACACTATATTATCCACTGCTATTACTTTTTTGTATAAAAAATTATTATGGAAAAGGGAGATCAAGGAATTCAATGTATTAAGTTTTGAGATTTTGAATGAATAAATCAAATAAAAAAAGAAAGAAAAGGAAAAAAAATACTTAATTAGAATACAAGAGGAGACACTAGATATGTGACAATAAGATTTGAACCTTTAACTTTCGTGCATCCAATAATTATTGCACCTTAGGATTCTTTAAATTTGGGTGCATATATATTTAAAGAATATTTTGAGAAATATAACATTATTATACATGATATTTGGAATAGGAGCATGAATTTACGTTCCCCATGCTCTAACACATAGATACGCCCCTTAATGGAATGCACTACTTTTTAGTAGTTACTTCTAATAAATTGATTATTATATACGGTAAAATCGGAGGGTCCAATTTTTCATCGTTATAACATCTCGAAGGCTCGAAATCACGGTCGAGTTTCATCCCTCGAGGGCCATTGACGCTCGACCTCGGGGCAGTATGAGATCAACGATTATGGAAATAAAGTGGCAAATTCCCAAGGCATGAAGCAAGAGCCAGCAAAGTCTGTCAGGCTAGTCTGATCCCGTATCGTGGCATTAACTAGCTGTCACATCTCCATATCTTTGCAATAAATGCACTTGTACTATGTTGGGATTCCCCCTCTTATATAAGGGGGATCCTTGTCATTTTGTAAACATCTGTTGCTCCATACTAAATATACTAGAACATTCTCTACTCTCTAACACATTCTCTTGGTCTCGTTATCTCATTTATTGCCCATATTTATTGTGTTGTATATATTGTTCATTATTTATTACTTATTATTGGCCATAAAGAGCCATCTTTGATTTATTTATAACTGTTAATCACCATCCACCACCATCGATAGCTCCCAGCTGAGCTTCAGACTCGACCTCGAGGCATTCGAATAGGCAAGCTTTAGGCCCCGATTGTCAGCGATTCGGGTTGGTTAACATCTCATTTTTAAGCTCTTATCTCGTTTTTAAGTCTTTCACATAGCATCAACTGCCTAACAACTAGCATAAAAATAGATCATGTATTTTTAGAACCACTAAATCAAATTTAATTATTATTATCACTTTTTCGGTAAACAGTTTAACGCCCACCGTGGGGCTAAAAATAATAGAGATTATTTTCTTGCTGGGTTAACTACATAACGCAAGTTATCTTTTACACTTTTTCTTGCCCAAGATCTTTGATTTCAAGTCAAAATGTCTGACTCAGTGAACAACAATCTTGAGAACCACAGAGAAAATGGTGTAGATGTTCCAGGTGCTGGTGTACCACCATGAAACCTTGAGAACGCACCAGAATTGATTCCCGTGGACGCACTCTCACGCGATGCTCAACACGTCGATGTAAGCTCCCACACTAACAAGAGCGTGCACCAAGGAGACCGATGAGAAGCTCAAGAAACTTCGGCTAGGGAAGAACTGGAGGTTAGCCTTCACGTTATTTTTGAAATATTGTAGGCACAATAGCTAGCGATTGCTCAGTTGTAAAGTCACCAGAAAATCCCAGCACGGTTGCTCCAGGGATGGCTCCCCCGGCCGAGCAGGTATCGGAGAGGTTAAGCAACAACGGGTCGGTAGCCGACCCTACCATCATAAAGATGCTCGAGGACCTCACAAAGAGGATCAAATCGGGTGAGAAGAAGATAGAAGCCAACGACAAAAAGGTCGAGACCTACAATTCCAGTGTCGACCAGATTTCGGGTGCACCCCCGATCCTGAAAGATGTGGATTCAAAGAAGTTCATGCAAAGGCCATTCCCAGAGGAAGCGACTCCAAAACCTATTCCAAAGAAGTTCAGAATGTCATACCTTCTAAAATACAATGTTACCTCAGACCCCAATGAGTACGTTACTGCTTATACTTGCGCAGTGAAGGGCAACGACCTAAAGGACGACGAGATCGAGTATGTCTTACTAAAGAAGTTCGGACAAACACTCTCGAAGGGGGGCCATGATGTGGTATCACAACCTAGCTCCTAACTCCATAGACTCATTTGCCATGCTGGCAGATTAATTCATAAAGGCACATGTCGGTGCCATCAAAGTAGAGACAAGAAAGCCTGATGTCTTCAAGATCAAGCAGAGGGAGAACGAGATGCTGCGAGAGTTCGTATCTCGCTTTCAAATGAAACGAAGGGAACTACCGCCAGTCTTCGATGACTGGGCAGTACATGCCTTCACTCAAGGTCTGAATGAGTGAAACTCGGTGACTTCGAAGCAACTGAAACACAACCTGGTTGAATATCCCGCATGACCTGGTCGGAAGTTCACAACCGATATCAATCAAAAATCAGGGTCGAGGACGACCAACTAGGAGCCCCCTCGGGCTCGGTATACCCAAGTAGGCTTCTGGAAAAGGAGCCAAAGCCAAACAAGGAAAGGTACCAGCCATACACCGACGATAGGAGAAATGCCCCGAGGCATAAAATACCCCGCAATGACCGAAGGATGGACTGAGGCCAAAACCCTCGGGGATTCGTCAACAGAGCCGGATTCGATAGGAACACGGGGCCAGTGGAGGCACCTCGCTTGTCAGAGTACAACTTCAATGTCGATGTATCAGACATCGTGTTCGCCATCAGTAAAATCAGAGACGCCAGGTGGCCCAAGCCTATGAAATCAGATCCTTCGCAAAGAAATCATAACTTAGTTTGTGAGTTTCACAACACGCACGACCATAGGACCGAGGATTGCCACCAGCTCCGAGAGGAAGTAGCAAGACTACTTAGTAAAGGTCACCTCCGAGAATTCCTCAGTGATCGGGCCAAAAACTAGTTCTGGGAAAGAGAGGCAGCCAAGAAGAACTAAACGAATGAGCCACAACATGTCATCCACATGATCTTGGGAGGCATCGATACCCCACAAGAGCCCATGATGAGATGAACAAAAATATCCATCACCAGAGAAAAGCGAACTCGGGATTACATACCCGAGGATGCCCTCACATTCAGTGACGAGGACATCGAGACCTTGTCTCATCCCCATAACGACGCACTGGTAATCTCTTTTCTTGTAAATACATTTAAAATTAAACATGTACTTGTGGATCCAGGCAGCTCGGCCAACATTAACAGGTCGAGGGTGGTAGAGCAGCTCGGACTGCTTGACCAAATTGTACCGCCTCTCGAGTCCTCAACAGATTCAACATGGCGAGCGAAACAATAAAAGGGGAAATCACCCTTCCAGTCAACGTGGTCGGCATAACCCAAAATGCCAAATTCCATGTCATCGAGGGAGACATGAGGTACACGCCTTGCTCGGAAGGCCATGGATACACTGCATGAGAGCAGTACCATCCACCCTCCATCAAATGATGAAATTCCCCACAAAAGATGGGATTAAGACCGTCTACGGGGAATAACATGCGGCGAGAGAAATGTTCGCAGTACTCAATGTGGCCCCGACACCGGTACCTCCTACTTCAGAAGAGCTGAAGGATAAACAAATAGTAAAATAGCGATAACAAGCCACACTCTTGGCTATCCCCGACTAAATAAAGTAGGGGACCTTACCGCATCCTCATCACAAGCAACTAAAACATATCAGGGCACACTCCACACTAAGGTATGACCATTTCCTTTCTCTTTAAATTATATTCTACACTGACCTGAGTGCAGGTACCCGATCGAAACAGCCAAAGGACTCTCTAACTCGAAGGCCTCATGTTTCAAAAGCATGCGCTGCACTCTTTTCCTTCGACCGAGTTTTTATCCCAAAAAGGGTTTTACCGGTGAGGTTTTTACCAAGGCAACATCCATATGTTGCCTAAGGAAAACTCAAAAAGTATTCAAGGCTTCTTTTTCGGTCAACCTCGAACACTAGGGAGCATCCCCCCGGAAGGTCACCTACTCGGAGAAGATAATATGCGCTAAGTGGGCTCTCGGTAGGAAAATAATGTACCGAGCCAAACGGTCGGATGAACCATGTCCGCATAGAACAACCGAGCCCGCAACAGCAAAAACATGTATACTTGTACTAAGTAATCAAGGAATACTTCCCAAAACCATTTTGCATTTCAAGGAAGCTCGTTGTGTTTGCAAAAAACGTCCCGAACACTCGGGGACTAGCATCAATAACTCAAAACAATACGACCCCCAGGTCGGAGCTCCTAACTCGTAAGCCCTCAATAAGGCAACATCAAAATCACCAAATAGCTCCAGAGCCAAAGACATCCTAAACACTCGGGGACTGGCGTCGAAAACTCAAGGCTACACGACCTCTAGGTTAGAAACTCCAAAATTGCAAGCCCTCAATAAAGCAATACCAAGTTCACAAGTAATGGCTCCCGAGCCGAGAAACCCTCGATGACTCAGGGACTGCCGTTAATCACCATCTCCGTCGACTTATCAAAACCCGAGGCCATGAAACCACATGCGGCAGCCTCGGTATCGTAAGACCTATATAGGGCAACAACAATATCTATAATACCTCAACCAAGGCATGAACTATATTTGTACCAAGTATCCAAAACTGTAAGACCTCAAAGGCATGTAAAACTTGTAAGACCTTACTAAAGGCATAAACTCGATCTCAAAGTTTCGGCTATATATCGAACTTGTAAGACCCCTAAAAAGGCTTACCCTCGATATACATGCAAAAAATACTTCACTCGGGACTTAAAAGCTCCGGCCAAACACAAATGACTCCGGTCACAAGGCTGTACCAGCCAAACTAACGCGACTCGGGGACGCCCGACCGTTGCTATAAATCACAGGCCTACTTCGAATATACTTCGGAAAGAACCGGTTAAATAGGCTACCCTCGACATAGGCAAAAGAGCTTCGACCACGTCGGCTCCTAAACAATGCTTCGAGGTACTTAGCCTCTGAGCCAAAACCTCTAGGGGTGCTCGATCATCGCCATATAACGACTCACAATCGAGGTTTTTATTAAGCCGTCGAAGAGTCAGGAAAACATTACTTCAAAAGTCCTTAACGAGGGAAAATTAAAGCATATATTAGAGGTTACATCGACCTAAGGTGTAAGAGCCATTGTCGCTAGTGCGCATATATAAAAGGTCGCATCGACCCAAGGCATAAGAGCCACTATCGCCAGCCCACATACATAAAAGGTCGTACCACCCAACGTGTAAGAGCCTAAGGGTCAGCTTGCAATTCAAAATTTTGAGGGTCGAATGAGCTCGAGTCGAAACCCGATTCAGAGATTGAACCCATAATAGTTGACCCAAATATGCCTAAGAGCAAAAGCATAAGAGTCATTGTCGCCAACCTATACATAAATGTCACATCGACCAAGCACGTAAGAGCCTATGGGCCAGCCCAATGAGCCTCAAAGCCATACCATGAATCTAAGGATTCCCCTCAACTCAAAGACCAGTTCATCTGTCTAAAATCAAGGCAAAAAGAAATGTAGGAGAAACAAAACCGCGAGGTTTCCCCTTTATACATACATACGGAAAAATACAAGCTCCATTTACAAACGTGCTTTGAAAATGTATATGTGGCGAAATTAGAGGACTTGATTTCTCGCTATCAAGCTACTTCAGAAGAATGCCTCCAGACCTCGAGGACGTGAAGCCACAACCGAGTTTCCTCCCTCGGGGCTCATCGAGGACCGACTCGAAGAAGACAAAGGACGAGGCTAGAACAAAAGAGGAAGTTCCCTAGACACACGGCTAAGTCTGACAGGGCCGGCCTATCCAGAGCCTAAACCGAAGCATGGCGTCTACCCTTCACATCTCCATACTTTACAATTAGTGCCCATGTACTATAGCCGGGTTCCCCTCCTATATAAAGGGAACCCACACTACCTTGTAAAGGGCTGATGTTGCTCCAACTATTTCTCCACAAGATCAATAATATATCTCTCTCTCTTCTTTCTAACTTGTTCGTTCTCTCTAGCTCGAGGCCACTTTAGCATTTATAGCTTTCTTACTTGTTCTTCATCTATTGCTTGGTATTGGCCATAAAAAGCCTTGCTTAATCATATCTTAACTGTTATCCCATTCCTGACCACCCTCGATAGCTCGAGATCGAGCCCAATTATTGACCCTGAGGTCCTCCATCGACTAGTCCGAAGCCAGGGCAGTAAGCCCCTCGGTCTGATTATTGCCTCGTTTTAGCTCATATTTTATCGTTAAACTTCATATTCTTAGCATCATCTGCTCATACAACTAGCATAAAAATAGATCACGTATTTTTAGAATCTCATATACAAATTTAATTTTTGTTACCATTTTCACGGTAGACAGTTTGGCGCCCACCATGGGACTAAAAATAATAGTGATTATTTTCTTGCTGGTTTAATTGCACAAACGCGAGTTATCATTCACACTTTTTCTTGTCCAAGATCTCTTGATTTTAGGTCAAAATGTCTGGCTCGGTAAACAAAGTAGAGAACGATAACCTCAAAGTTCACGGCAAAAACGGTGTGGCTGCTCCAGTCATTGGCACGATGTCGCAGAACCCCGATAATGCACCTGGGCCGATTCCAGCGGACGCTGGTTCACAAGACACACAGCAGGTTGACGAAACCTCGCACACCAACGGGAGCATACAGCATATCGACCGACAGGAAGCCCAAAAAACCCCGGTTCGGGAAACACAAGAAGTAAGTCTTTACGATATTTTTGAAATGTTGCAGGCACAGCAGTTGGCTATCGCTCAGTTGCAAAGCCATCCGGAGACTCCCAATACAGTAGCGCCGGAAATAGCTCCCCCCGCCGAATATGTACCCGAGAGATCAAGCAACAACGGATCGGTAACCGACCCTGCCATAACAAAGATGCTTGGGGATCTCTCCAAAAGGATCGAGTCAGGTTCGCGGAAGTTCATGCAACAGCCGTTCCCCTAGGAAGCGGTCCCGAAACCCATTTCACGGAAGTCTGGAATTCCAGAACTCCCCAAGTATAACAGGACCTCGGATCCTGACGAGCAAATTGCCGCTTACACGTGCACGAGAAAAGGCAACGACCTTCAAGATGATAAGTTCGAGCCCGTCTTATTGGAGAGGTTCAGGGAAACACTCTCAAAAGGAACCATGATGTGGTGTCGTAGCCTAGCACCTGACCCCACAAACTCGCTTACAGTACCGGCAGATTCCTCCGCAGAGACACACGCCGATTCCATCGAAGCAGCGATGAGAGAGCCCGACACTTCCGGGGCCGAACAAAGGGAGAGTGAAAAGCCACGGGAATTCGCACCTTATTCCCTAATAGAAGGAACGAGGTCACCCCCAGGTTCGGATGACTGGGCAATACAGGCCTTCACCAAAGCCTAAACAAACAAGCCCAATGACTTCGGGGCAGTTCAAACGAAACTCGATCAGATACCCGTACCCGGTATCAGTCGCGAATGAGGGTCGTGGACGACCATCCAGAAACCTCCTCGGGCTCAGTGTACCCAAGCAGGATCTCGGCAAAGAAACTAATGCCAAACAGAGGGAGGTACCACCCATAAGCCGAGGATAGGAGGAACGCCACGAGACACAATCTACCTCGCAACGATCAGGAAATGGACCGAGGGCAACATCCTCGAGGAATCTTCAATAAAGCCAGATTTGATGAGGACGCCCGGCCAGCAGGGGCACCTTGCCCATCAGAGTACAATTTCAGCATCGCTATACAAAACATCGTGTTCACCATAAGCGAAACCAGGGATGCCAAATGGCTCAGACCTGGTGCGGGAACCGCATGGCGCGCATGACCACGGGGTCAAAAATAGCCTCCAGCTAAGGAGGAAAACAACCATGCTACTCAATAAAAATCGTCGTCGAGCACTGTCGAGCAATCAGGCTCGAATTTAGCCCCGAGGGAGAAAGACAACCAGGAAGAACGAAGCAAATGAGCAGCGATGTATTTCCACGATAGTGGAGGAGCGGTGACACCCTCCTAGGACTCATAAAATGGAAAGTAAAAATGCTCGTTACCAGGAAAAGACAGCTCCGAGGATATGTTCCAGAGGACGCCCTTACATCCAGCAAACAAGACACTGAGACTTGCCTTGGCCTCACACTGACGCATCGGTAACCTTCTCCCTCATTTGATCTATTTCAAATAAAACATGTGCTTATGAATTCAGGTGGTTCGATCAACACATCAACGTTGTCGGGCCAAGGTTAATACGGCGGCTCAGATCGCCGGGTAAAAACACGACCACCTCTGGATTAACAGATTTCATACGGCGATCACTACAGCAAGGAGAAAGACCATCCTCTCGATACAGCACGGCTAGCTCAGACAGGAACGCCGAGTCCCATACTGTCAAAGAAGGCGCAAGGCACGGACATCTTGTTCAAACGGTCATGGGCACACCACTTGAAGACAGCACCGCCCCCACTTCGCCTAAGGGATGATATCCCACGCAAGGGACGGAATTAAAATCGTGAGCAGAAAGCAATACGCGGAAAGAGGAAATCCCTCATCATATGACGCGTCGTCGACATCAATACCTCTACTCTCGAAAGAATCAAGGGGTAAGCGAACCAAATCCTATGTAGTGTCTGATTAAACACGGCGGAGGGCCGAACTAGAACCCACACTCAGAAACAGCAGGAACATATCAAACCCCGGAGCATCGCCTACACACCCCGCGGTAAAGAAAAATTACCTCTCTCCTTCGTTATTTTCCACTAACCTGTGTCCAGGCATCCGGCCAGGGCGTTTGGAAGTGCTAACTCTACCCGAACACCCCTAGGCCTTAACAGAAGCCGTCACGCTCTTTCCCCTCAGCCGGACTTCCGCCCCAAAGAAGGTCCCGCCAGCAGGGTTCTTAGCAGAGCAACGTACCCCTTGAGGAGTATCCGACAAGATCTCAATCCTTCATTCTGCAATCAAACGTTAAAGGGCACCCCCCTCCTCTCTGAAAAACGCCGACCGCTTAGAAGGGCTGGGGAACGACAGACTCAGTTTTAATAGGGAATCATGTACTGGACCAAACGGTCCGAGGAGCCGCGCCCGCGCGGGATGACCTCACAGCAATGAAATGATATGTGTTTATGCCAAGCAATAAAAGAATATCTTTTCAGCATCTCATATGCCAAACAAGGAAATCTCAGTATACTCTCGGCGAGGACCCCTCCACCGAATGCATCACGAAAATACTCGGAGACTTAGCATCAACAAGTCGGCACCCGCACGACCCCAGGGTCGAAGCTTCGGGCTCATAAAGCCCCAACAAGGTAACTCTAAGCTCATGAATAATGGCCTTCGAGCCCGTAAGACCCCAAGCAGGTAGACTCGGTATAACCAGATCCATTCTACATAGCAATGGAAATTGTAAGACCTCAACAAGCATGATAAAATTGTAAGACCTCAACAGGCATGACAAACTGTAAGACCTCAACAGGCATGAAATTTTTTGTAAGACCTTACTACATGCAGAAAACTCAAAATCCTGAAGTTTTAGGCTATACGTCGCATTTGTAAGAATCCCGAAAGGGCATAACCTCGGTGTAGATGCCTAAACTATCATTCGAGATCAAAAATGGCTCCGGCCAAACACATATTACTACAGTCAAAAGTGCTGATCCAGCCAAATTAACACGACTCGGGGACACCCGATCATCGCTAAACAAAATCGCAGGACATTACTTCGAATATACTTCGGAAAGAACCAATTAAAACAGGCTTCCCTCAAGGCAAACGAGCTTCGACCACGTCAGCTCCAAATCACAAGGCTTCGACCTACTCCGCCTATGAGCTAAGAACCTTCCGAGGTGCTCAAACATTGCCGATAATGACTTGAAATCGAGGTTCTTCTAGAACCGACGATGGGTCAGGCAAAATCATTTCAAAAAAAACCTTAATGAGAGGAAAACATAGCCTATAAAATGCCTATGGTCAAAAGCATAAGAGCCATTGTCGCCAGCCAAACGAGCCTCCGGGCCGCACACTAAAAGGTCTCAGCGACCAAACAACGTAATAGCCATTGTCGCTAGCTTGAAAATTGACAACTTGATAATTAAAATGAGCTCGAGTCGTAACTCGACTCAGAAACCAGATCCAAAATAGTTAACTACGCAAGCCTCCGATCCATATATTAAAAGGTCTCAACAACCAAACAGCGCAAGAGCCACTGTCGCCAGCTTGAAAATCAAAAAACTTGAGGGTTAATTAAAGCTTGAGTAGAAGCGCGACTCAGAGACTAAACCCAAAATAGTCTAAACAACAAGCCCCAGGGCGAGAAATAAAAACAATTATCATCCGCTTATGCAGGCATAGGATATTGGAGGTCTAATAGGCTCAAGTCAAGGCCGAGCTCGGAGACTAAGCCTAAAATAGTTGGGCAAAGCACAAAGGCCCCAACACCTACTCACGACAAAAGTCGCACTTAAAAGCCTCCGTGCTTACCTAATTAGCTCCGGGCCCACGAGGCTCCCGCCAGATAACGAAACCGGCCCGCCTAGTCAAAAGCAATGCGGAAGGAAATACAAAGGAGATAAAGCTTCAAGTTTTTCTCTTATTTTATATATGCAAAAGGCACGCTCTCCATCTACAAACATGCTCTACAGATATCAAATAGAAAATTGAAAAGCGACGAAATCTACGCTCCGCTCCAAAGGGCTATGGCCTGCCAGCCCCAGGTTCACTCTCCGTGACGTCAGAAATAAGTAACCCAACATCGCGCTCGTCCACCTTTGCACGATCCAATTCCTCCGAGAGGACAAAGCCCATAGCGCCGATCTTCTCGAATACCTCTCTGCGGGATCTACGATGAAAATACTCTTCGATCCTCTTCTCACGATCGAGGGCCCGCTTCAACTCAGCCTGGGGGTCGGCAACATCTTTCACTTGAATCATCATCTCCTGATCAACCCTGATTTGACTCAGCGATGCTTCAGCCGAGCGTCGGTTATCTCAGCCCTGACCTTTGAGAGACTAGTCTCGAGCTTCGGGATCATACCTACTTGAACTAAATCATTGTCACAAGCCAAACGGAGTTGGACCTCGAAGGCGGGAACCTTGGCCGAGGCACCTTTCTCTTCTAAAGCTTGAGCTTGCACCTGAGCCCTTAGTTCACCGCAAGCATTTCTGACGCGGTCGGCTTCGCCCTTAAGGTATTCTAAGGCCTCCGTATTTTTCTGCAGTTGATATAAGAAAAAGGGTTAACCTTAAGGGTCAAAAGGAACGAAGCACGTACTACGAAAGGTTACCTGCTCCATCAAGTAGCTCTCATAATTCGAGCTCCAGTACGCCTCATATAGCCAATGCATCAATTCAACCTCCTTCTCCTTGCTAAGGAGCTTAAAGGACTCACCCTCGTCCAGAGCTTCTCTAAGCCTGGCCCCTTGACGGAATAGTTCATACCTGTGCCTATCAAAGACCTGCAAAAGAAAAGCTCAATAAAGAATGGAAGATGCAAAATACAGGGATGACTGCGCCGAAACTCACCATGAAGTGAAGCCGGTGGACTTCCTCGAAGGCGGAGCACAATCCTGTTGGTCCTGCCCCTCCGGCCCTGGGAGAATTAACTTCGGGCAAAGCACATTCACTTAGAGGAACCACCGTCCTAGAATCAAACACTCTGGGAACAACAGGCTCGGGCGAAAGCTCCACCACACTGCGGGTGAAAATCCCATTTATCGCCATCATCCCTCAACTCGGAGGCCGACGACTCCCTCCCCCCTTCGGAAGAGCACTGCCTCATCACAAGGAACCACCTGGTACCTACAACGGCAAAGCCAGTACAAAAGAAAGGGGGAAAGTGTCATCTCAAATATACAAAGGCCAAGGCAAAGGCAGCGTGTGCGCATACTTTGGTATCTCGTTCCAGATCTAATACGGAATATAGCTCGCAACCTATGCTCGTCGCAGGTCGAATGGGTCACCAACCTCCGGACCTAGCCGGGCAGATCGAGAACTTCGCCCGGCATCCATGAAGTTGCTACAAAATGGGAGAAGCACAATTACTCAACTGATTTTTTGCTATAAGCAAAATCTGAGAAAGCGCTAGACACTCCACTCACGTGCGTAATTCCATCCCTCGGGAAATGGCATAAGCTCCACGGGGATGATGTCAGCCATCCGGACCCGGACGAACCGACTGGCCCACTCTTTATCCCTATATTCTTCATCATTGAGGATGAAGAGCGTGGACGAACGACAACGCAGGGTTAGCAGGCCTCAGTGATAGAAGGGCCGGTATAGCCTGACGAGGTGACTGAGTGTGAATTCAAGCCCAGCCTTCTTTGCAAAGGACCTCATAATCAGCACCACTCGCTAAAACGACGAATATATCTGAGCCAAAGTAACCCGATACTTCAAGCAAATATCAAGCACGACCCTATCAAGGGGGACAAATGCAAAAGGATATAAATATACGCTCAAGAATCCATCACTAGAATCTGTAATACTCTCATCCGGGGAAAACACCTGCAGCTTTACCCCCTCACTTCATCCGCATCATCTCCCCACCATCTCCAGATGTTCCTCTTTTATCAAAGACATGGTCTTCAGAGCGAACTCCCGCGAATCCTGAGCGCCAGGAGTGACACTCCCCACTCCTTGCCGAGCTGGCCCCGAAGTAGTTGCCATGGCTATGGTATAATTGACAGACTAAAGCAAGAACGTGCGCCAACACTTTTTTGTGCCTGAAGAAATGAAGAACCCTACGCCAAGGCGGAAGGGTAGCTATCTAAAAAAGTGAGGCCTTTTGAAGAAGCTGAAGCCGCCCCACATATATGCGGGAAACAGCGATGATTTACCTATCCGGAGTGATCCCCAGGAAGCCAACGGCCTCGATACAGATCAATGGGGTGATACCCGACCCTAGAGGCATCCATCAATGAGAATACATGCCTCAAGGAGTCCACCGTGTTGTCTCTAGTTTCGAGGCAGCATCCGACCTTGAGGATCTCCTCCAAAAAAGAAGTCAGGCTTTGGGAAGCTTTCAACGTCATCATTCGACTCAAGGTGGTACCCGATCTCATGGTTTCCTTTTCTAAAACTAAAAATAAGCACGTGAAGCTCCGATCACAAAGGCTCCAGGAAGGCTCGAGGCAGCGCCTGAATACAGGCAACCCCTTAACAGAAGTTTATCCCCTACGCTTTAAAAAGATATCTGCATCAATTTCTAAAAAAGATCCCCAGGTACCCAAAGCTGATCTTTGCTCAGGTTACCGCTCTCGAAAGCTCCAAAACTCAGCGTACTATCTCCGTGCAACTCGGAGGGCCTGACAGCCCGAACCTATCGGATCAATTCAGGCTTGGTCAGAGGTATGACGAGGGGATCAAAAAAGAGCCATGTCAATCAGCAGAGGATCGGAAAGAACGCTCGCATCCGAGTTAGATATCAGCGGTCAACAACAAAGGAAAACATTCGAAGACCTCAAAGGGCACAAGATCATGCAATAATAAGGCAAGAATCGAAAATAGAAGTCAAGGAAGTATATTCATATTCATAAAAATCCATATACAACTTCCCTCGATGGGTCCTTACATACAACTATAAAAGCCTACAAAGGATGCACACGCGAAGTAAAAGCCTAGAGACTGATCTGCCTTCGAAGGTCCACCTCCTGCAACGGGCGCCTCCGCACACACATCCTCAGAAGCCTCATCCCAGCCTTCCACACTAATATCCCTAAGGGATAGGGAGAGAAGTAGGGAGGGATGAAAAAATGCCATAGCTCTCCGAAGCTCGAGGACCCTCGCTGGCAAAGAGAACCTCAGAGAGACAACGGACCGAACAAGCTTCGATCCCGCTTGCACCGCTACTTAGAGTCCACTTTTTGGAACATCTAGCTGTGCAAGCCCCCAGCTCGGGGCAGAGCACCACGTCGAGCCGGGATTTGAAGGTGAGCAGCGGTGTATAATCCGAGCCCCCTTTTGAGCAGCGGTATGTAATCCGAGGAGTTTTTTGCGATCAAGGAAAGTTGACCCTCGTATGTTATCATCTCGAGTAAATAGCAGCAAACATAACAATGACCACAGCAGCAACATGACAGCTCGATCATGCTCGACAAAGGGAATCTCCGGCAATTGGCCACAACACCGCACGCGGGAGCTCTGCCAAACGGCCTTGAGGCAATAAGACCAAACATGATGTTCAAGGATGGAGGAAGATGATAAGAAGAAATGGGTAAATAAGCTAATGGAAGCATTGTGATAGAAAAATCAGCGCCAAGGCACCTCCATTTATAGGGGTAACAACATGATCATCGAGGCTTTGGAAGATTGACCGGCAGATGCAATTATTGCGCTCTTGAAAAATCAAATCGACAGCGGTACACTCACCTTGGAGAACAGGACTCAGCAGCGCGTTAAATGATATCAAAATACACAAGTCCACGGTGCACCCCGGTTGTCACAAAAGCTCGCGCGACAGGTTGCATCATTGGTGTTATGTCACCATAAGAAGCTCGAGGAGTCAGGTGACAGAATCATTTCCCATCGCTTCGTTCTGGGAAACGTGAAGACTATTTGTATGCGTCAAAATCAGAGGACTTGATTTCTCGCTATTAATCCACTTCGGAAGAATGCCTCGAGACCCCGAGGACGTGAAGCCACGACCGAGTTCCCTCCCTTGGGGCTAGTCGAGGCCCTACTTGAAGAAGACGGAGGACGAGGCTAGAACAAAAGGGGAAGTTCCCTAGACACATGGCTAAGTCTGACAGGGCCGGCCTATCCAGAGCCTACACCGAAGCATGGCGTCTAGCCGTCACATCTCCATACTTTACAAATAATGCCCATGTACTATAGTCGGGTTCCCCTCCTATATAAAGGGAACCCATACTACCTTGTAAAGGGATGATGTTGCTCCAACTATTTCTCCACAAGATCAATAATATCTCTCTCTCTCTCTTCTTTCTAACTTGTTCATTCTCTCTGGCTCGAGGCCACTTTAGAATTTATAGCTTTCTTACTTGTTATTGGCCATAAAGAGCCTTGCTTAATCATATCTTAATTGTTATCCCATTCCTGACCACCCCCGCTAGCTCGAGATTGAGCCCAGGTATCAACCCCGAGGTCCTCTATCGACCAGTCCGAAGCCAGGGAAGTAAGCCCCTCAGTCTGATTATTGCCTCGTTTTAGCTCACATTTCATCGTTAAACTTGATATTCTTAGCATCATCAGCTCATACAACTAACATAAAAATAGATCACATATTTTTAGAATCCCTTCTACAAATTTAATTGTTGTTACTATTTTCACGGCAAACAAAATGCTATATGCAGAATTTGAAAGCAAAATTTAAATCCACCCTAGGGCCTATGGCCCATCGACCTCATCTTCGCTATCCTCGGCGTCGGACAAAAGTAACTGAGCACCACACTCGTCCGCCCTCGCTTGTATCAACTCTTCCGAGAGGTCAAATCCCCTAGCACGGATCTCCTCAAAGGGTTTTCCTCCGAGACTTACACCGAGCGTATTCTTTGCTTTTATCTTCACGGTTAAGGATTTCTCTTAACTTAGCATGAGCATCGGCAGCGTCCTTCGAATAGACCGCCACTTTCTGGTCAGCCTTAGTTCGGCTCATTATAGCTTCAGCCCGGGTACTCACAACCTCGGCCTTTATCTTCGAGAGCTCAGTCTCGAGCTTCGTAGTCATATTTGTTTGAACCAAGCTATTATCACGAGCTAAGCGAAGCTGAACCTCAAGGGCGGAAGCCTTAGCCAGAGCACCCTTCTCCGTCGAAGCCTGAGCGTCCGCCTGAGCCTTTAACTCACCATACTTGCGCTTGGCTCGGCCAACCTCGTCTCGAAGGTGCTCCAAGCCCTTCTCCTTTTTATGCAACTGAAATAAATGGAACGTTAGCCTCAGGAGCTAGAAGAAGAAACGCATGCTCGCTCGAAACAAAAACTACCTGCTCCTTCAAGTAGCTCTCATAATTCGAGCTCTGACTCGCCTCATATCATATGTAAGCCAACTCGACTTCCCTTTCATTGAAAAGGAGCCTCAGGGATTTCTCCTCATCCAGAGCTTTCCGCAACCTGGCCTCACAGAAAAGCAGCTTAGACTTAAGCTTGTCGAAGTCCTGCAAAAGAAAACTCAGTAAGGAAGGAAAGGCGCGAAACTCTAAAGGCCTGTGCCAAAAACTCACCACAGAGTGAAGCAGTTGTGCTTCCTCGAAGGTCAAATGCACATCTGCCAACCTAGCTCCCTCAGATCCGAAAGAGTCGACCCCAGCCAAAGCACGGTCGCTTGGTGTATATGATCCCGGGTTTCACGTATCCCTCGAAGTACCTCCCATGGAAAAAGAAGATGATAGCGGAGGATATATCGCCTCTCCATAACCAGAAATCATAGGCGTGACAGGCTCAGTCAATACTTCCACTCCGGGCCCCCAGTCCAGGTTCGCCTTACTTCGAGCGTCATCGCCCTGCAAAGGTATATCTTGCTTGTTGTCATCATTCTTTAGCCCAGAATCTAGCGATCCTTATTCCCCCCTCCCAGGGGGCACGGCCTCGCCACAGAAGGCTCCCCAATGCATACAATAACAGGGTTAGTACACAGAATGAGGAAGTGATTTCCCAACTGAAAGAAGGGAACAAATCGCACAGCACATACAGTGGTATTTTGCCTCCCACCTATCCTTAGATAAAGCTCGCCACTTACGCTCGTTTTGAGTCGAGTGGGTCGCCAACTTCCGAACCCAATCGGCAGATTGGGAACCTCGGCCGGCATCCACAAAATCGCTGCAGAAAAAGAGAAGAAGGCACGTTTACGGAACACCCCTTCGCCATAATTGAAAAACTACGAAGGCACGAGTGTACCACTTACGTGTATAATTTCATTCCTCAGTGAATAGCATAAACTCCATGGGGATAATATCAATAGTTCGTACTCAGACGAATTGACTCATCCACTCCCGACCCCCGTCTTCTTCATCATCAACAATGAAAGGTGTGGCTGACCAGCATCGCAAGGTTAGCAGACCTTGATGATGAAAGGGTCGGTATAGCCTGATAAGATGGCTAAGCATAAATTCAAGCCCTGCCTTCTCCGCAAAGAACCTCACCATCAACACTATCCACCAAAATGACGGATGAATCTAGGCCAAGGTAACCTAATACTTTCGACAGAAGTCAAGCACAACCCTATCAAGGGGGCCCATCGTGAAAAGGGTACATGAACACATTCAGAAACCCCTCGGCACGGTCCATAATACTTTTATCCGGGGAAGGTACCTGCAGTACTACCTTTTACCCCCATCCACAGTCTTTCCTCACCGACTCAAAGTGTCCCTCTCCTATCAAAGAAGTAAACTTCAAGGTTGCTCTCATTGGTCCTGAGCATTGGGGCACTTTTCTGATAAAAAGTCCCCTCTTAAAGCAAAATGCCCCAAGCCAACAAGGCGAGAACTGGAGGCGGAACTCTCTCCTCCCTACCAAACGGATCCTGCTGTAACAATCATGACTACAACAAAATTGGAGAACTGGAGCAAGAATTCTGGCCAGAGTGTCAATACTGAAATAATGAGAGGCCTAACGCAGGAAAAAAGGTAACTTCTCATTATGGTGTAATCTTCAAAAGGGCGGACGCAGCCATATATATATATGGAAAAAGCGGCGACGATCCACCTACCCCAGAGGCTGATTAAAATGCTGGCCGAAATCACTTTGGGAAGATGTGCCAGCGGGATCACCTCGGTCACTTTGCAGCCATGTCGTCCATTTGACAAATGTCGCGTGGCGTTTCGAGGTCGGAGACCCTCGCACCAAACAAGTCCCGAGATGGCACCCGATCTCGATGACCTCCATCAAAAAGAAGTTAGGCTCCAGGAAGCCTTGGGCATCATCGCAAGTCCCAAGATGGTATCCGATCTCGAGGACCTCCATGAAAAAGAAGTTAGGCTCCAGAAAGCCATTGGCATCATCGCCAGTCCCGAGATGGTACCCGATCTCAAGGATCTCTCCAAGGGGCCATCGATGTCATTGCAAGACTCGAGATGGTACCCGGTTTTGAAGGCTCCTCTCAAGGAGAAAATAAGCACTTAAAACTTCACTCATACGGGCTCGGCCTCAGGGTACCATCTAAACCCAGGCAGTCCCTCATCCGGGATCTATCTACAATGCCTTAAGGATATCTACACTAAGTTCAAGACAAGTTTCTAGACGGCCCGAGTTTGAGAAAATCCCCACTTGGGGACTGTTCTCGAAAGCCTAAAGGCAGTCCCTATTCTCGAGCTTCCGAGCAAATCCCCCCCTCAAAGATTATTGCAGGGTCTAAAGGCTAAGTCTATTTGGGGGTTCGAAGCCCTACTCTCATTCAACTCGAAGTCAGGATCCCGATGACCCGAGTTTATTAGTCCAACCTGGGCTCGATATTTGCACCAACCGATGGGGTCATACACTCAGACTCTTCACAAACATAGATAAAGAGAAATGTAACATACATCAAAGATAGAATTGAAGAAACATCTTTATATTCATAAATACTTGATTACAAAATCCCACGATGGGTCCTTACATATGATTACAAATGCCCACGAGGGGTCCTTACACAGAAACAAAGAACCAAAAAGGTACACATATAGTAAAAGCCTAGAGCCTAGCCTATTCTCGAGGGTGCATCCTTGGTGGCAGTATCTTCGAGCACCATCTCCACGGGAATCTCATCTCGGTCCTTCATAATGATATCTCAGAGGGCAAAAATGAAGAAGAGGAAAGTGGTGGAGAAGAGAAAAGTGACGCAGAAGAAGCAGAAAGGAACGAAGAAGTGGCTGGGTGAAAAATCTGGCTTGTATGAATTTCGTCAGTGCTACTATTGTAAAGCCACTTTTTGGGACGTTACCCATGTGAGGGATGCAACAGTTAGTAGATAGTACCACCTCACTCCACGGAAAGCAAAAGGAGTGAGGCGTTGCACTAGGTAATCGGGGGAGGTGAGTAGTGGTGTATAGTTCGAACTCCTTCGTGAGCAGTGGTGTAGAGTCCAAATATTTTCCTGAGTCGGGAGAAATCGGTCCCCCTATCTCCTCGCCTCGAGCCAACGACGACTGCAGTAATAACAATAACAACAACAACAAGTTGGTATAGTCTTGCTCGGTAGGGAATAGCCTCGGGAAAAAACTATGGCATAACTGATGATAACACCACTAGACAGCCTTGAGGCCACAGGCCTCAGACATGGGAAATGACAGCGGATGAGGATGGAGAGAAGAAATGGGAGAAAGGTTGATTGAAGAGCACTTGAACAAAAAGTTGGTTCTAGGAGGCTCCCATTTATAGGAGGGGAGGCAGTGTAACCGACAGAGCCATTATTGTCTTTGAAAGACGTAACACCAAGCGCAGTTAATGCATCCTTGGGAGCTAAACCGGCGATGACATTACCACTTTGAAGAAGAAGAAACGGTAATGCTTTGAATGATTCTAGATAGATGAAATGACGGGACATCTCGGTTGTCACGGATGCTTGCGCCATTAATATGACGTTATCGTGAGAAATTTGGAAAGATGGTTATCAAGGTCGTTTCTTATCGTCCTACTCTAAGAAATGCGGGGGCTATCTGTATACGGTAAAATCGAAGGGTCCAATTTTTCATCGTTATAACGTCTCGAAGGCTCGAAATCACGGTCGAGATTCATCCCTCGAGGGCCATCGACGCTCGACCTCGGGGCAGTATGAGATCGAGGGTTATGGAAAGAAAGTGGGGAATTCCCAAGGCATGAATCTAGAGCCAGCAAAGTCTGGCAGGCTAGTCTGAGCCCGTATCGTGGCATTAACTAGATGTCCCATCTCCATATCTTTGTAATAAATGCACTTGTACTATGTTGGGATTCCCCCTCTTATATAAGGGGGATCCTTGTCATTTTGTAAACATCTGTTGCTCCATACTAAATATACTAGAACATTCTCTCTGCTCTCTAACACATTCTCTTGGTCTCGTTATCTCATTTATTGCCCATATTTATTGTGTTCTATTTATTATTCATCATTTATTGCTTATTATTGTCCATAAAGAGCCGTCTTTGATTTATTTATAATTGTTAGTCACCATCGACCACCTTCGATAGCTCCCAACCGAGCTTCAGACTCGACCCCGAGGCCGTCGAATAGGCAAGCTCGAGGCCCCGATTGTCAACGATTCGGTTTGGTTAACATCTCGTTTTTAAGCTCTTATCTCATTTCTAAGTCTTTCACATAACATCAAGTGTCTAACAACTAGCATAAAAATAGATCACGTATTTTTAGAACCACTAAATCAAATTTAATTATTATTATCATTTTCCGATAAACAATTATTTAGAAAGTTGGAGATTATATAAAACTGACCGTCGATATACTTTTTTAATAATAGTGTTAGATTTTAATGAATTTGAACAAGAATTTTATTACAAAATTAGAAGGGCTCAAAGGTAATATAGGAAATGAAAAGGAAAACAAAAAATATTTTAATGAACGACGGGCAGAGGTAATTCTTTTCCTTCCTTTTTTTTTGTCCAAGGGCAGAGGTAATTCTTTAGCAAGCGATGACATGAAGAAAAGGGCAGTTCTTAATTAATAGGTTAATTTTAGAGCAGTTATTAATAGGTTAATTTAAGAATGTTAATATTGTCATAGGCTAAGAGCAGAGACACGTTCAGGATTTAAACTCTATGAGTTCAATTTTTAAGGTTTTTAATATTGAACTCATTATATCCTTAAAGTTATGAATTCATATCTATACTTTATTATTATTTTAATAATTTTTACACATAAATTTATGCTCCGTAGCAAAGTTATAGGTTCAATTAAACTCGTTACCACTATAGGGATACATCCACCCCGGCTAGGAGTTTAATTATTTATTAATTCCAAAGGTGGAAGAAACATTATAATAAGTTGCATGAAATTCTTTAACGAAGAAAAAGGAGAAACGAACAATTGAAAATAATATTAAATGTCTTTGAAGAGTATTAACAATGGAACCCCACAACATTATGTAGGCGGTTTTGCTCTTTACTTTCCACATAGAGTGTTTCTTTGGTCAAGTCAATAAAACTTGGCTTTCTTGCTGAAATTTTCATTTTTGTTATGAATAGTTTGTACATTGGATACTACTTTGGATACTACATTGGATACTACATTGGATGTCCATATTGTGAATAACTTAAAGATTAAATTTCTTACTTTATGTCCATCATCTTTACTTTTTATGCCTATAAAAAGCCATGTAATTGCACTGGAAAAATACACCAAAAGTGAAAGAAGAAAACACTTCTCCCTTCTTTCTATCTCTTCTTATTTACATTTTACTGCATTACTTTTATTTTATAACACGTTATCAGCACGAAGCTCTAATTTTATTCTTAACTCCCGCTAAGTTGAGCCATATTTTATTAAGGTATGTATCATTATAATCATCTTATTTATGGCAGTACATATCATATGCTCACTGTTTGCAGATTACTTGTGCGCTTGGGCATCTTAAATAGTTTAAGTACATTGCAGTGATTAAATAACTATTTCCTTCCGTGCTCAACTCTTAGAGGACCTCAAAGTCATCAAACTAGCTATGCACTAATGTCATGGACTCCCTGGATCAAAACATATCTTTAAGGCATTTTGAACAACTGTGAGAAATGAATTGACAAGCAATAATTTTTTAATTACTTCATATTTATTGGAACATATAAATAATGTTAGTCACGTTCAATTCTATTAACACATATATATCAATAACATAAAGTGAAATGAAACAAGTATGTAATTTCTACTTTATGGCAAGAATAAATTGAAATAGTAGATTGTTAACATGATATAGCTCTATTTTCATTTCTTTTACCTTAATCGTTTTGTTTTCATTAATTGTTTATTATTATAATTATTTCTCTAACTTATTCATCTTTTATGATAGTTTTCACTATGTCAAATTTATCAAAACTTGAATTTGTGGCACTTGACATCACCGGAAGGAACTATTTATCATGGGTTGTTGATGCTGAAATTCACCTTGATGCTAAAGGTGTTGGAAATACTATTATACAAGGAAATGAAGCATCAAATCAGGATAAAGCGAAAGCCATGATTTTCCTACGTCATCATCTACATGAAGGGTTAAAAACTGAATATTTAATCGTAAAAGATCCACTTGAATTATGGATTAATTTGAAGGATCGATATGACCACCTAAAACTTACGGTATTACCGAAAGCTCGGTATGAGTGGATACATTTAAGGTTTCAAGACTTTAAAACCGTAAGTGAGTATAATTCTGCTATCTTTAAAGTAAATTCTCTATTAAAATTATGTGGAGACACTATCACAGATGAGGACTTATTGGAAAAAATATTTTCTACTTTTCACGCTTCAAATGTGGTGCTACAACAACAATACCGTGAAAAAGGTTTTAAGAAATATTCTGAGTTAATCACATGCCTACTTGTGGCTGAGCAGAATAATACTCTATTAATGAAAAATCATGAAGCTCGTCCCACCGGGTCAACTCTATTTCCGGAAGTGAATGTTGTAGCAACATATGATAAGTTTGAAAGAAAATAAAATAATTACCGTGGTCGTGGACATGGTCGTAAACGTGGACGTGGCAGGGGGCAAAACAATTATCGTCATTATGGTGGAAATAAATTGGAGAACAATAAGGGTTCTCAAATTAATCATTCAAAAGGTAAAGCTAGTATGTGTCACCGATGTGGTATGAGAGGTCATTGGGCACGCATTTGTCGTACACCAGAATATTTTGTCAAACTTTATCTAGACTCCCTCAAGAAAAAAGAAAATAATGTGGAGGCACACTTGACCTTTCAAAATAATGATGATGAAGCAAGGTCCCTCAAATAAATATGATTCTAAGGCACATCTTGCATATAAAGATGATGATTTTGAAGGCCTAACAAATATTACTCATTTAGAAGTTGGAGACTTCTTTGAGGATATTGACTGAAGAACTAATCATCTTACTGGGGAATGAAGCTATAAAAGTTGTTATTTTTATGTTTGCAACTAGTTTATTTTTCTTGAGTGTATTTTCCTAATGCATCATGTGTTGCTAGTTTCTACATTCCTAATATATTTCTTAATGTTTTTTTTCCGCTTGTCTTTCATATTTCTTATGATGTATTATTTGTTTTTTTATAAAGAATATGAAAATTCCTCAGTCTTCAGTTGGACTCAAGATTAATAAAGATTATATATGTCTTCTGGATAGTGCTACAACACACACTATTTTAAAAGATAAGAGATATTTATGTTATTTGGTAATGAAAAAAGCGAATGTTAATACAATATCTGGTAGTACAAGATTAATTGAAGGTTCTGGAAGAGCCAATTTATTACTACCAGGAGAAACAAATTTGGCTATTGATGAAGCACTATATTGTAGTAAATCTCAAAGAAACTTATTAAGTTTCAAAGATATTCACCAAAATGGCTATCATATTGAGACTACAAATGATGAAAAGATTGAATATCTTTATATTACTACAATAATGTCCAGTAAGAAATATGTGCTTGAAATGTTACCTACTCTTTCCTCCGGCTTATACTACACAAGTATTAGCAGGATTGAAACACATGCCATAGTAAACGAGAAGTTTACTAATCAAGATAATTTTATTATTTGGCATGACCGGTTGGGCCATCCTGGTTCTAATATGATGCGTAAAATAATTGAGAATTCACATGGACATGCAATGAAGAATCAGAAGACTCTTCAATTTAATGAATTCTCTTGTGATGCATGTTCTCAAGGAAAATTAATTATTAGACCATCAACTATTAAAGTTAGGATGGAATCCCCCGCATTTCTGGAACATATACAGGGTGATATATGTGGGCTCATTCACCCTCCATGTGGACCATTCAAATATTATATGATTTTGGTAGATGCATCTACAAGATAGTCACATGTATGCTTACTATCAACTCACAATATGGCACTTGCGAGATTGTTGGCTCAAATAATAAAGCTAAGAGCACAATTTCCAGATTATGCAATTAAGACAATTCGTCTTGATAATGCTGGTTAGTTTACATCCCAAGCCTTTAATTATTATTGTATTTCAACTGGGATAACAATTGAGCATCCGGTTGCCCATGTTTATACACAAAATGGTCTAGCAGAATCATTAATCAAATACCTCCAATTAATTGCTAGACCAATGCTTATGAGAACAAAACTTCCCATTTCAATATGGGGTCATGCTATTTTGCACGCAGCAGCACTTGTGCGGATAAGGCCCACAAGTTATCATAAAGTCTCCCCATTGCAATTGGCTTTTGGTCAGGAACCAAATATTTCCCATCTTAGGATCTTTGTTTGTGCGATATATGTTCCAATTGCTCCACCACAATGCACAAAGATGAGTCCTCAAAAAAGGTTGGGGATATATGTTGGATATGAATCTCCTTCTATTATAAAATATCTAGAGCCGATGACTGGAGATTTATTTATGGCAAGATTTTCTGATTGCCATTTTGATGAATCAGTATATCCAACATTAGGAGAAGAAAATAAGCAGCTGAAAAAGAAGATAGATTGGAATGCATTATCACTGTCTCATTTAGATCCTCGAACAAATCAATGTGAACAAGAGGTTCAATAGATTATTCATTTACAAAATATAGCAAATCAATTGCCAGATGCATTCACTGACCTACCAAGGGTGACTAAGTCACATATTCCGGCTGCTAATGCTCCAATTCGAGTTGATATCCCGGTAGGACAATTAATTAAAGCAAATGAGTCTAAGCAAATGGTAGACCAATCGGAATTGATTATATGGAGACATATTCTCCTGTAATGGATGCTATCACCTTCAGGTATCTCATAAATATGGCAGTGCAAGAAAAACTTGATATGCATCTAATGGATGTTGTTACAGCCTATTTGTATGGATCATTAGACAACGAAATTTTTATGAAAGTACCTGAGGGATTTAAAGTGCCAGAAGCATATAAAAGTTTTCGAGAAACTTGTTCAATAAAGCTTTAGAAATCTTTATACGGATTGAAACAATCAGGTCGTATGTGGTACAATCACCTGAGTGAATACATGTTGAAAGAAGGGTACAAGAATGATTCAATTTGTCCTTGTGCCTTTATAAAAAGGTTTGGATCTGAATTTGTTATAATCGTCGTGTATGTTGATGATTTAAATATCATTGGAACTCCTATGGAGCTTCCAAAAACAGTAGACTGTTTGAGAAAGAATTTGAAATGAAAGATCTTGGAAAGACAAAATTTTGTCTTGGTCTACAAATTGAGTATATGAAAGATGGAATATTTGTCTATCAATCAACATACACCGAAAAGATTTTAAAGCGATTCTATATGGATAAAGCACATCAATTGAGTACCCCGATGGTTGTGAGATCACTTGATATAAAGAAAGATCCATTCTGACCTCATGAAAATGATGAAGAGCTTCTTGGTGCCGAAGTACCATATCTTAGTGCAATTGGGGCATTAATGTATCTTGCCAATAATTCCCGACCAGATATAGCTTTCTCAGTAAGCTTATTGGCAAGATTTAGTACTTTGCCAACAGACACTGGAATGGTATTAAACATATATTCATATACCTCCAAGGGACCATTGATATGGGTTTATTTTATTCAAATGAATCCAAGCCATAATTGATTGGTTATGCAGATGCAAGATATTTGTCTGATCCACACAAAGGTCGATCTTAGACAGGCTATTCATTTACAAGTGGAGGTACAACCATATCATGGCGTTCGACAAAACAAACTATGGTTGCTACTTCTTCAAATCATGCAGAGATAATAGCCATTCACGAAGCAAGTCGAGAATGCATTTGGTTAAGATCTATAACTCAACACATTCAGCAAACATGTGGTCTTTCTTCGAAAGAGAATATTCCAACAATATTGTATGAAGACAATGATGCATGCATAGCTCAATTGAAAGGAGGATATATCAAAGGAGATAGAACAAAACACATTTTACCGAAATTCTTTTTCACTCATGATCTTCAGAAGAATGGTGAAATAGATTTACAACAAGTTCGTTCAAGTGATAATTTGGCTGATCTGTTCACTAAGGCGTTACCAACCTCAATATTTGAAAAGCTGATATATAAGATTGGAATGCGTCGTCTTCGAGATATTAAGTGATTTTTCATCAGGGGGAGTAACTACACGCTGCACTCTTTTCTTTAACCAAGGTTTTGTCCCACTGGGTTTTCCTGGTAAGGTTTTTAATGAGGCAGCAAGCAATGCATATTATAAATAACTATGTACATCCCAATATTTTTTATGTAAGTTTTTAATGAGGCAAACTATCTTACATGGACATCCAAGGGGGAGTGTTATGAATAGTTTGTACATTGGATACTACTTTGGATACTACATTGGATGCTACATTGGATGCACATGTTGTGAATAACTTAAAGATAAAATTTCCTACTTTATGTCCATCATTTTTACTTTTTATGCCTATAAAAGGCCATGTAGTTGCAATGGAAAAATACACCAAAAGTGAAAGAAGAAAACACTTCTCCCTTCTTTTTATCTCTTCTTATTTACATTTTACCGTATTACTTTTATTTTATAACAATTTTCTTTTTCTTTTTATCTCGTCCTTTTTCTTCAATAGCTGCTACCATCTCATACATGTTAAAAATACCAATCACAAAGAAATATGCTTCTTTCACTCTTTAATTATGTTACAAACAAATAATTTTGTTTTGTTACATATTGATAATTGTATTATTGCCCTAATATCACAAAAGGATTTTAACAGTAATTTCTTTTACGGGAGAAACTAACACACTAATTCATGCTAACCATTTAATTAATTATTTAAGTGACAAGTCATATATAAATAAAAGGATAATTAGCTAACTAATGAGTTCAACAGAAATAATATTGTCAGTAAGAAAGAAATGTTTTTCTAATGAAGATCGCATATTAGTTCGATTGGAAAGAGAGAAGAGAAATGAACCAGAAGGTTCTTGAACAAAGGCTCCATTGGAGAGCAAATGAGCTAAAAATTATTCTCTCTAATCTGATTGAATACAATGACATCTGTCTATTATATATACACTATGACTAACAACTAGCCTAATCAATCTTATCGCTTCTGCTAATTCACTAACAATCAATCCCATAATTAGTTATAACTAACTTCATAACTAATTTTCTTAACTAACCCACTGACTCACATGATAATCACGTGTTGCTGCCTCTTTCTTCAATACTCCCCCTCAAGCTGGGAAGTGCAAACAGATTAAGCACTCCTAGCTTGCTCATCAGGTACCCGTGTTGTGATCTCCCCAGTGCCTTTGTGAACAGGTCTGCTGCTTGATCCTTAGACATCACATACTTGGTTCTGACTATCCCTTGTTGAATCCTTTCTCTGATGAAGTGTAAGTCTATCTCTATATGCTTTGTACGCTCATGAAATATGAGATTTGTAGCAATTTAAATTGCTGCTTTGCTATCACAGTGAAGCTCCACTGGCAATTCAACTTCTGCACCCAACTCTTTACAAAGTCCTGTCAACCATAAGATTTCTGCAACTCCTGCTACCATGCTCCTGTATTCTGCCTCTGCTGAGCTTCTCAAGATTGTGCATAGTTTCTTGAATTTTCATGACACTAATGAATCTCCCAATTTTATCACATACCCTTTTACTGACCTTCTGGAAACTAGTCATGATGCCCAATCAGTATCACAAAAGGCGAGCTTTATGGATTGTTTAGAGCTCATTAGCAACCCCAGTCTTGGAGCACTTTTAACATATCTAACGACCCTGACTGCATCTTCTATGTGAGATTTCTTTGGACAGTGCATGAACTGACTTAGTACATAAAATGCATAGCATATATCTGGTTTAGTCATGGTGAGATATAGTAACTTCCCAACTAACCTCTGATATGGTCTTGAGTCTGCCAGCTTCTCATCTTCTTTCCAGTTCATATGTTGATCATGCTCCACAGTGGTGAATCTCTGGTTGCATTCCATTGGTGTGGTCACTAGTTTTGACCCTGCTAATCCAAGTTCAGCAATTAACTCCATTGCAAACTTTCTTTGATTTATCAGTATTCCTTCTTTGGACCTTGCTATCTCAATCCCAAGAAAGAACTTCAATTCCCCCAAGTCTTTGATTTTGAAATTACCTTGCAGTATGGCTTTTGCCTCAGAGATTAGTCCTTGGTCATTCCCAGTTATGAGAAGATCATCTACGTACACTAAGATGATCACTAGTTTTGTCCCTTGCTTTTTTGCGAACAAAGAGTAATCAAAGTGACTCTACACAAAACATGAACTGAGTAGTTCCTCAATTAGTTTTAGGTTCCATTGTCTTGAATCTTGCTTTAGACCATACAGGGATTTATGCAACCTGCAGACTTTCTCCCCCTGGCTGGGAAATCCCAGAGGTAAATACATATAGACCTCTTCACTGAGGTCTCCTTGTACAAATGCATTATAAACATCCATCTGATGTAGGTTCCAGTTGTTTGTTGTTGCCAAAGCTAGAACTACTCTTACTGTCACCATCTTGACTATAGGAGAGAATGTTTCCTGGTAATCTAGCCCTTCTATTTGATTGTATCCTTTGGCTACCAGCCGTGTCTTGTATCTTTCAGTCTCCCCATTGGCTTTATACTTTATCTTGAACACCCACTTACATCCAATAGGAGTCTTTCCTGTTAGTAAGTCTACCAAAGTCCAAGTCCCATTTTCCATGAGTGCATTTAGTTCTTCACTCATAGCATCAATCCGTTTGGGGTCTGATGCAGCTTTCTCAAAATTCACAGGCTCTTTAACACTGGTAATCTTGGACAAATAAGACTGGTATTTGGCTGATACTCCTGCATGGCTTAAATAGCTCTACATAGGATATTTTCAAAGCTGTTTGTTAGCTGATGTTGTTGATGAACCATTGCAGACATAATCCTGCATCCACATAGGCTCTTTAGCCGTCCTAGCTGATTTTCTGAGCTGGCTTTCTACAGGAGCAAATGTTCTTTGTTCTAAATGAAGTAGTTGTTGAATATGTGTGTCTTCAAGGAGCAGAGAATGTGGTGATAAAGGTTGTGTATCAACAACATAGTTATCTGCAATAGGTGGTGTTGCTGAGAAGGATGTGTCATCATCTGGTGATCCTGCTCGTTTTGAGATATCTGCACTATGAGGTGGCATTGCATCAGTAGTGACTGGAGATTCTAGCACACCATTAGGGAAGGGTTGTAGCTTTCCTTCCTTAAGTAACTGGAATGGGAAGATATGTTCCATAAACTTGACATCCATGCTAACAAAGAAAGAGTTAGTTAAAATGGTATATAGCTTGTAACCCTTCTAGGATGAAGATTATCCCATCAATACAACTCCAATTGATCTAGTTGTAAATTTGTCTGTTTCTCCTACTGTCTTAGCAAAACATAAACACCTATGGTTATCATATGCTGCAGAGATGGTGTTCTCCTATACAACACCTCAAAGGATGACTTTCCTAATAACATTGATAGAGGCAATCTGTTTATCACATAAATAGTTGTTTGTACACATTCCTCCCAAAACTTGAGAAACAAACAACCTTGCAATCTGATGGCTCTAGCCACTTCCAATATGTGCTTTTTTTCTTTTCACTACCCCTTTTTATTGTGGGTTCTAGACATAAGAACTTTGTTGAATTATTCCATAAGACTGAAACAAACCATTACATTCAGAATTAAAAAATTCAGATCCATTACCACTCCTCAAAATTTTCATAATCACATCAAATTAAGTATTTATTAAGGCTAGAATTTTTTCCAAACATACAACCATATCACTCTTAAGTCTCAGCAAGTAAATCCATGTCATTCTACTACAGTCATCTACTATAGTAAGGAAAAATCTATGTCCACTATGATTTTGTACTCTATATGTACCCCAGACATCCACATGAATCAACTGAAAAGGTTTACTTGATATGTTTATACTCTTAGGGAAAGGCAATCTGCCTTGTCTAGCTAAAGGACAGATTGTGGATTCCTTTATTCCATCAGTACTAGCTTTGAACTTCATGTTTTGAATCTGTTTCACCACTTTATATAGAGCATGCCCAAGCCTTTCATGCCATACTTTCAAATCCCCTCTTGCATAGAATGATCCTAAAGGTGTACAGCTGCAGCCCTAGCTTCAAGTTTCTGATGCTACAAGTTGTACAAACCCTCCAACTCCTTACCAATCCCCTTCACCTTCCCACTGTGAAGGTCCTGCATTATCCAAAAATCAGGATAAAAGGATATAAAGCATCTTAAGTCCCTTGTAAGCTTGGACACAGATAGCAAGTTATATTTAAAGTTTGGAATATTCAGAACATTCTTAACAACACTATTTTCACTAATTCTATTCTCTCTTGTACATTCAACATCAAGTGAAGTTCCATCCGGTAAGTATACCTTTGGTGCATTACCTAAAATACTTGTGTTTATCTTGTCAAGTAGTTCTCTAGTGTGAACCATATGATTGGTTGCACCAGAGTCCACTATCTAATTCTTATTTTTAATTGTTTCATTTGTGACAAAAGTCTTTGTTGTACCTACAAAGGCTTTTGTGTTTTCTCCTGTGTCTTTATTGATCAACTTCAAAATTTGGTCATATTGTTTCTGAGTGAACATGATTGGCATTCCTTGTGCTAGATTGGCAGTAGGTGCTTAATCATTTGTTGTCCTTCTTGTGAAGCTATATTGGCCATTTTCTTTGTCATTGACTGTTGTCCCTCTTGTGTAGTTGCATTAGCCATAGGTTTTTGAGGAAAACTTGTTGCTTTCTTCCTCATTTTGAAGTCAGCTAGATATCTACGTAATTTGAAGCAGGTATCTCTTGTGTGGCCCTTATAGTTGCAGTAGTTACAGAACATATTTCCTCTCCTGGGCTTATAGTTATTTCCTAAGTTCATTTCTTTGTTGGTGAACAATGTTGTTCCATCTGCTATGCCTATGGCCTGCGAAAACTTTCCTAAAGCTCTTTGGATTTCTTCAAATACTATCATAGAATAAGATTTATTGACTGTGGGCACTGGACTCATCATCAAAATATGGCTTCTAGGTTGGCTATTTGTCTCATTTAACCCCATTAGGAACTGTAACAACCTTTGGTACTCAAAATATTCGAAATAGTTCTTAGATTCTGGTCAATCACACCTCAAGGCATCATATTCCTCCCAAAGGTCTGTCAACTTAGAGAAATATGTAGATACTGAGCAAATTCCCTGCGATAAAATAACAATTTCTTTGTGCAAGAAGAAGATACGTGATCCATCGACTTTATCATACTTATCCTTCAAATTTGTCCAGACTTTATGAGCACTAAATTTATACACAATTCTACTAAATAACTCCTTACTTACAGTATTCATAATCCATGACAAAACTATCGCATTATATTTCTCCCAAAGTTCATGCAAGTATCGATCAAATTTTTCTTAGTACATCGCCCATTAACAAAACCTAGCTTACTCTTACCAATCAGTCTTATTTTTATAGATTAACTCCACAATGCATAATTTTCAGTCCCAGTCAGTTGAATAGAAATCAAGGGAAAATATGGAGTGTCACAAGGCTATAGATACAAAGGATGATGATGATCTACAGTCGTTCCTATGCTCATTCCAGTTGAAGTTTCTTCTCCAATTGCCATAGCAGATATATTCAATTGAATTAACTCTTCGCTTCAATGAATTAAAGACTCACTAGTTGCAAATTGAAAGAAGAAAACAAAACCTTGGTTAATCGATCGAGGAAAGCTCAAACAATCAGCAACAGAACAACTCTGCAAAAACAGAGGAGATCGATCACAGCGAGCATGTATCTAGCTCCCGTGCTCTGATACCATGATGAAGATCGGATATTAGTTCGATTGAAAACAGAGGAGAGAAATGAACCAGAAGGTTCTAGAACAAAGGCTCCATTGGAGATCAAATGAGTTAAAAATTATTCTCTCTAATTTGATTGAATATAATGACATTTGTCTAATATATATACACTATGACTAACAGCTAGCCTAATCAATCTTACCGCTTCTATTAATTCACTAACAACCAATCCCATAATTAGTTATAACTAACTTCCTAACTAATTTTCCTAAACCCACTGACTCACATAATAGTCACGTGTTGCTGCTTCTTTCTTCAATAAGTTCTGAAGCAGGCCATTTAGGCTTTTAAATCGACCATTATAGGGTTCGAAAAGTACTTTAAGTTATGATATTGTCATTAGAATAGGTAAATTTCAGTTTCTTCATTATGTAAAAAAATAATCACGATTGTTTTATATCAAATAAAATTTAGTGAGTATACGTAAAATATTCTAATTTCTGACTATACTGGATTTGAAGGCAACATTAAAAACTAGAGGAAGAAATCAATAGAGGTGGATGTAGGCGCCTTTTGGTTATGGAGTCGGAGCAACCTGTAATATTTGACACGGATTATAATTAAATACGTAATAACTTATTAAATCTCATTAAATACTAGATTTAGGATAGAGGTAGCTTGGTAAACAAATATCCCGCGTTCATGCTGGATTTGGGGAAGGAACACACCCAAGGCCGGCTCTAATGTGATGAGAGGTAAGGTTTGTGCTTTAGGCCCCCAAATTTGGGGGCCTATTTTAAAAAAAAAAGGTTTTATAGGTATACAAAAAATGGTATTTAATACTTTTAATACAAAAGTAGAGTTTTTAATATAAAAGGAAATAAAGCTCTTTAGATATGTAACTAAAGTAATAATTTGCCATATTTAAAAATGGGTAGATGAATAGTTTTTTCAATGTTTCAGTTTTACTCTTTCATTAGATAACGTATAAAAATTTGATAGATCTGATTTTAATGATGCAAATAATATATCTGTGTAGGAACTCAAGGAAGCATCCAAGATTGATGGAATCAAGAGGAAGGAAAGCATTCAAGATTGAAGGAATCAAGAGGAAGGAATCAATTAACCATCTGGAGATTTAGAATCAATCAGAGATTAATTTAAATGGAAAAGAAGCAATCGAAGATCTTTCTAGATAATCAATCAAGCTGCTATTTTCAGAAAGACCAATAATCAAGGAGTAAAACTCGCGTTATCAAAGCCTGTAGAAGGAAAGCTATCAATGAGGAAGAGTAACGACAAGCTGCTAATTTTGGAAGGACCAACAATCAAGGAGTAAAACTCGCTCATCAAGATCTGTAAAAGGAAAGCTATTTATGCCCTCTTATCAAGGAAGAGCAACGACAAATAACCTTATTCTTGGAAAAAATCAATCTCTTTCCAAGAATCAAATCTCTTGGGTTGTCAAATCTTTTCAGCAAACGGCCTCCTACAAAGTATTTGTACACATCCTTAAGGCTTAGACAAATATACTTTGATCGAACCAAACACCCTCTCTTTGTTCTACTGCAAACAAACATTGTAGCTCTCTAAGACCTGCTGTGTAACAAGTTAGAGAAGAAAGAGAGAACAACACTGATGAGACATTGTATCAAAAGAGACAAGTGATATAGGAACCGAGCTATCATGCCATTTCCATTGTACTTAAATAAAGGCATTCACTAAAGAGAACTCCCTTGCAACCCAAGGGGATTGGACTAGGATTCACATTGAATCCGAACCAGTATAAAAATTTCGGTGTCTTTAATTCCTGAATTTTTTTTCATCATCTTATATTATGTTATTACAACTGTTATTTTATTGCATCTAGTTGACTAATCGAAAAACCATTCAACTAACAGAGATTAAGTTTAAAAATATACAATTCACCCCCCCCCCCCTCTTGTACTTTCAATTGGTATCAGAGCAAGGCTCATATTTTTCTTTTGCTTAATAGCTTGTGAGAAAAGATCATGGCAAATCAAGTTATCATAGGAGCTCTCTTCCAGGAAGGAACTTCACAAGTTAGACCACCATACTTCAATGGACATTATTTCTCTTACTGAAAAGTGCGTATGGAGATCTATGCCAAGACATATGATGTTAAAGTTTGGAGAGTCATCAAAAAGGGGAACTATCCCCTGCCAGTTGCTACTCCACCACTTGGTGATCCTAAAGATATAGAATCATATACAAAATAGCAAATGGAAGTGGTACAAGTTAACAATAAAGCGAGAAACCTGCTTTATAATGCTATACATGGTGAAGAGTATGAGAAAATCTCTAGCTATGATACAGCCAAAGAAATATGGGACAAGCTTGAGGTTACATACGAAGGAACCAGCAAAGTAAAAGAAACATATATCAGCATGTTGGTTCATGATTATGAACTCTTTTCAATGAAAGAAGGAGAGTCTATTGAAGAGATATTTGCCAGATTCATCAAAATAATTAGCGATCTAAAAGTATTTGGCAAACCATATACGAGTGGTTATCAAGTCAGAAAAATTATCAGAAGCCTACCAACCACTTGGCAGACCAAAGTAGTCACACTTGAATCTCAAGATCTAAATAATTTATCCTATGATGAACTACGAGGAGAACTCACAACCTTTGAAAAGACACATCTCAAGAAGACTAGTCAAGAAGAAAAAAGGAAAACAGTCGCATTCAAGGCCTCAACTGAAATAGCTAAAAATGAAATCGATGATGATCTTGAAGCTCTACAAGAAGAGATTGCTATGTTATCAAGAAACATGGATGGCCTAATGAGAAGATTCAGAAATACGAGAAAAGGAATAATTCCACATAGGCGATCCAGGCTATACAACGAATAGGACAAGAATGATGGAAATGCTATGAGTGTGGAAAATTTGGACACATTCAAGCTGAGTGCCCAGATCTAAAAAGAAAAATTTCCAGAGGCTTTAACAAGAACAAATCTTTTGGAAGTTGGAGCGATGAAGATAGTTCAGAACACGAAGAGATAGCAAATCTTTGCTTCATGACGATTCTGGAAAACAAGATGAATAAATCCTCAGGATGATAGATGGATGAGGACACCTCAGATGACGAATGCAAAGATGACAATGAGAACTATTTCATGGCACGAGGTGAAACAAGTCAGATAAGATCTTATAACTGTGAAAGATGCAATGAATTGCAGGATATTCTTGATTTAACTTTGAAAGAGTCTCAAAAAATGATGAATGAGCTCAGGAGACTAAATAAAGAAGTTAAAGACTGGAATCTCAAACATGAAGTATGTGAAATTGAAAAAGAAGTACTTCAAGAAAAATTTGAAGAATTGCAAATGCAACTCAATGGCATGCTCAAATCCACCAGTCACAGTTCTGTCAGGTCAAACAAGGCGACTTACAAGTCAACTGGAAAAGGATCAGCTAGAACAAAGTCCACTAGTACTAACACTAATGAAAGACCTAAAGGTGGGTCTGGAGTTACGTGTCACTACTGTAACAAAAGTGGACATAAATATTCTTTTTGTTGCTTTCGTGAAGCAAATGTTTCAGGATGGGTTTGGAAACCAAAAAAACAATTCTGAATCAAGCAATACTAACCTTCCAGGACCCAAGCAAGCTTGGGTACCTAAAAGAAAGTAATCATTATATTTTGCAGGAACACCACAGAATAAGCAGCAAAGGAAAATAGTACTTAGACAGTGCGTGTTCCAATCACATGACAGGTGATAAAAACTTGTTCAAAGAAGTTACAAAAATTGATGGAGGAAATGTTAAGTTTGGGGATGACTTAAAGGGAAAGATAATTGGTACTAGAACAATTCCCTTCAATAACAACTGTGACATTACTGAAGTTTATCTCGTCGATGGACTCAACTACAATATCCTGAGCATAAGTCAACTATGCGACTCAGGATATGAGGTAAATTTTAAGAAAACAAGCTATGCTATTGAAGACGAGATAGGTAAAATAATCCTCCCAGGAAAAAGGTATAGAAATGTTTATATCATTGATGGTTTTGAAAAGATAGATGGTCATATTTGCTTAACATCTATGTTTGATGATCCATGGCTATGGCATAGGAAACTTGGTCATGCAAGCATGCATTTGATAGAAAAATTGTCCAAATATGAGTTAGTTATTGGTCTACCCAAACTGAATTTTTCTAGAATTCATATCTGTGATGCATGTCAAATAGGTAGGCAAACCAGAAACTCTTTCTAAAATAAAGATATTGTATCCATTTCTAAACCTTTGCAATTGCTTCATATGGACTTATTTGGGCCTATTAGAACTGCTAGTATAGGAGAAAAAAGATATGCTTTTGTTATTGTTGATGATTATTCACGTTTCACTTGGGTAATTTTCTTATCTCATAAAGATGAAGCACTAAGAAATTTCGAGATTTTCAGCAAAAAGGTTGAAAGAGAAAAGGGATATCTGATTTCAACAATTCAGAGTGATCATGGAGGAGAATTTAAAAGTAGAGCATTTGAAGACTTTTGTAATGATCAGGGATACACTCATAATTTCTCTGCACCACGATCACCACAGCAAAATGGGGTTGTTGAGAGGAAAAACAAAACCCTCCAAGACATGGCAAGAACCATGTTACTAGATCATTCACTGCCAAATCACTTTTGGGCAAAAGGTGTAAGTACAGCATGTCACATTCTCAACTGATGTCTCATAAGGCCTATTCTGAAGAAGACTCCTTATCAACTATGGAAAGGTAAACGTCCTAATATCAGCTACTTTCATCCCTTCAGAAGTAAGTGTTTTATTCACAATAACAGTAAGGACAACCTTCAAAAATTCGATCCAAGAAGTGATGAAGGTATTTTTGCTGGGATACTCATTAAATAGTAGATCTTTTAGAGTCTATAATAAACGGACATTATGTGTGGAAGAATCTGTACATGTTATATTCGACGAAAATAACCCCTTGGTCGAGAAAGAAATTACTGCAGGTGACGAAGATCAAGCTCAAGAAACTCAGGAGACAAGCAAATCTCAAGAGTCAGCTAATAAATCTGCTATGGTAGAGTCAACTAATGAAATCAGCAGAAGTGTACCAGATCATCCGATCGAGTCGACTACTAATGTTGTGCATCCAAATGAATGGAGAAACGAACTTGAATATCCTCAAAAATTCATCATAGAGGATCCAAATGAAGGAATGAAAACTATGGGAGCTCTCAAAAAGAAAGCAAATTTAGCATTAATCTCTCAAGTTGAACCAAAGAAGATAGAGGAAGCTCTAAAAGATTCAAGTTGGGTACGAGCAATGCAGGAAGAGTTAGATCAGTTTGGCAAAAATCAAGTGTGGAAACTAATACCTAAACCTGAATATGTTTCTGTAATCGGAACAAAGTGGGTCTTCAGAAATAAATTGAACGAGGATGGAAAGGTGGTAAGGAATAAAGCCAGATTAGTTGATCAGGGGTATTCACAACAGGAAGGAGTCGACTATGACGAAACTTTTTCTCTAGTAGATCGGTTGAAGTCTATACAAATCCTTCTGGCATATGCATCGTTTAAGGGATTTAGGTTGTTTCAGATGGAAAAACGCCTTTTTGAAAGGATTTATTGAGGAAGAAGTATACGTGAAACAACCGCATGCTTTTGTAGATTCAAAGTTTCCCTATCATGTATATAAGCTTACTAAGGCACTATATGGAATAAAGCAAGCACCACGTGCATGGTATGATAGACTTAGTTCTTTTCTTATTGATCATGGCTTCACAAGAGGTAAAGTAGACACTACCTTGTTTATTAAAAGATCATCAGAAGGTAATCTCATTATTCAGATTTATGTTGATGATATTATATTTGGTAGTGCTAACCCTCTTATGTGCAAGGAATTTTCAAATCTTATGCAAGTAAATTCGAAATGAGCATGATGGGAGAGCTAACATTTTTCCTTAGACTTCAAATTCAACAATTTGAAGAAGGAACCTTTATATGTCAGGACAAATACACAGAGGAACCGATTCAAAAATTTGGCATGAGCAACAAAATCCATTGGCACACCAATGAGTCCTTCAACGAGTCTAGACAAAGATGAACAGGGAATCCCTGTTGATGAAACTAAGTATCGTGGAAAGATTGACTCATTATTGTATCTGACTGCAAGTCGATCGGATATTATGTTCAGTGTGTGTAAATGTTCCAAGTTTCAGTCAGCTCCTAAGGAATCTCATCTGACGGTAGTAAAGAGAATCGTTCGATATCTCATTGGGACTATCTCCCATGGACTATGGTATCCTCACTCTAACTCTTTTAAATTAGAAGGTTTTTCAGATGTTGACCTTGCAGGTGATAAGGAAAATAGAAAGAGCATATGTGGTACATGTCAATTAATTGGAAAGGCATTGATATCCTGGAACAGTAAAAAACAAGCATCAGTTGCATTATCTACTACTAAAGCTGAATACATTACTATTGGATAATGTTGTGCACAATTTCTGTGGATGTCCCATCAACTGGATGACTATGAACTTTCCTTTAAACCTATATAATTTTTTGTGATAATATAAGTGTTATTTGTCTTTCAAAAAATCTTGTGCATCATTCTAGAGCAAGGCATATAGATATCAAGCATCAGTTTATTAGAGATCATGTCTTAAGGGAGACATAGAAATATCTTTTGTTGGAACAACTGATCAGTTAGCAGATATTTTTACTAAGCCGTTATTAGAGGATAGATTTTGTGCTTTAAGAAAATTACTTGGCATTGCTTGCTTGAATAATAACCTGTATGACCTATGTGTAATACGGTTACTTTTGTAGGTTTAATAATTGTCTTTTACTCTTGCATTAATTACGCCTCCGTTTTCCCTCTCTTTTCTTCTTCTTTCACATCAGTTCCGTCGTTCAAAGTTGGAAAGCCAATCATCACGTCTATTCAACTAGCGCATTTTCCTTTTCTGTACTCAACAGTTAGAAGGTTCTCTTCTTAAGGCGGATATCTCTTTTCAATCACTGTCATCCCTATCATCTAGAAAACCCTTCTCCAAAGCCCTGCTCAAACCACTATCCTTCAATGGCCAAATAACCCAAGAACCCATCCACCTCTAGCAGAAAATGTACCAGCTCCAAAGCAAAACCCCATTTTATGCCCCCAGAACAAGTAGACCTAGGGTCCAACCACTCTGAGGGTTTCGCCTCTTCACAGGGAGATTTGTCTGATCATTCTCAAATCTTAAGAGAAAAAGCCCTAGGAAAACGACCTATGGAAGACCCCCTCCCCCCCTCCCAATTTCCCTTACTCCAAAGAAATCCAAGATAGATCTTTATGGCTCTCTAGAATCTGACCTGAATTTCTGGGATTCTCCAAACATGGATCTCTTCATTGCCTTGAAAGACAAACCCATTGCTCGTGGAAGGGTAGTCGACCTCAACGACATGGAAGCCCTAAATTGTAAGGTAAAAAATCTTTTTGTTCATCAAGGGTGGTATAAGTTCCTTTCTATTCCTCTGCCTAAGGTTAATGAACCCCTGGTAAAGATGTTTTATACTAATCTTCGTTCTAGTAAACCTGATAAGTTGGAATCCTTAGTGTTAGGTAAGCGCATTGTTCTTGATTGTGCCATGTTTGATTCACTCTTTCAGTGTAAATGTTCTGGTGTTCCTATGCTTTTCAAAAATACCTGGCCCGATGATTTTGAAATTTCCTTTGATCAAGCTAAACGATGTATTGCTGAGTATCCCTCTGAATCCCTTCCCAACTAGTTAGGCCCCAGCGATGTTAGTTTCGAAACTCGAGTCTTGGCTCGCATGTAGTAACTACTCTACTTCCCTGCACTGGTTCCTTTTCCACCTTCTCTCAAAGAGATATTTTCTTAGTATACTGCCTTATGACCAAACTCAAAGTCAAGTTATCCTCATGGGTCATTAATTTCATGATTAAAAGTGTAGAAGATCCCACCGATCTACCCTATGGCATGGCCATCACTCACATTCTGGAAGTTCACCATATTTCCCTGTCCGCTTATCCCTTTATCACTGTTTCAAAATCTTACAATTCTAGAGCCTTTGCAAGTATGGAATATGTGAGTGTGAAGGGCTCCTGGGTTAAGAAGCACGAAGGTGATGCAAAGCATGCTCTTATAGATCCCAAACCTAAACCCTCTACCTCTCATCCTAGCCCTGGTGATCCTGATCTTGGTGAGAAGCTTCGTGCCATTGACATTCAACTCTATGAAATCAAAAATCTCCTCACAGCCACTCAGTCAATTGTTGGTGACATTCATGCCATCTCCAAAGAAACAGGGTCTGATGTGTCCAAGATAAGAGTTGTCGTTCTCAGAGTAAGGGAGAACGCTGTCAAGGCTTTCAGGGAAATTCATGACAAGTTGGATGGAGTGAGCATCTCAGCCAATGCTAGCTTTGAACAACTGAAGGAGGCCCTCTGCAACACTCTTACCTATTTTCTGCATCATTAATATGGTTGCTTAAGAAAAAAAATTGTTGTTCTGTTTTGGGGCTGTTAACTCAGCCATTGGACAATTTCTGTTTTTATTTTGTTTTGGTTGTTTCTTTTGGACTATAACTCTGCTGCATAATGCTATATGTTTTGTTTAAGTTCGTGGTTTGTTTTGTTTGTATTTATTCCCTCTTTGCTGATGCAAAAAAGGGGGAGAAGAGTATATGTATTTGTATACAAGTATAGTCGACTGAAGGGTAAATATATGCTAGCATCCTCTACGGCAGGAGTCGACCACAACATCTATAAGCATGGACTAGTCAATTGCATGAACTGAGGGGAGTACCATGAACCAATCAACCACATACATTGAGGGGGATTAAAATATAGGGAAGTCAACTGTTGTTTATACATATATATTATTTTGTTATCATCAAAAAGGGAGAGATTGTTAGATTTGATTTTAATGATGCAAATAATATATCTGTGCAGAAACTCAAGGAAGCATCCAAGATTGAAGGAATTAAGAGGAAAGAAAGCATCCAAGATTGAAGGAATCACGAGGAAGGAATCAATTAACCATCTCGAGATTCAGAATCAATCAGAGATTGATTTAAATGGAAAAGAAGCAATCGAAGATCTTGCTAGATAATCAATCAAGCTGCTATTTTCAGAAAGACCAATAATCAAGGAGTAAATCTCGCGTTATCAAAGCCTGTAGAAGGAAAGCTATCAATGAGGAAGAGCAACGACAAGCTGCTAATTTCGGAAGGACCAACAATCAAGGAGTAAAACTCACTCATCAAGATTTGTAGAAGGAAAGCTATCAATGCCCTCTTATCAAGGAAGAGCAACGGCAAATAACTTTATTCTTGGAATGAATCAATCTCTTTCCAAGGATCAAATCTCTTGGGTTGTCAAATCTCTTCAGCAAACGGCCTCCTACAAAGTATTTATACATATCCTTAAGGCTTAGACAAATATACTTTGATCGAACCAAACACCCTCTCTTTGTTCTACTGCAAACAAATATTGTAGCTCTCTAAGACCTGCTGTGTAACAAGTTAGAGAAGAAAGAGAGAACAATACTAGTGAGACATTGTATCAAAAGAGACAAGTGATATAGGAACTGAGCTATCATGCCATTTCCATTGTACTCGAAGAAACGCACTCACTAAAGAGAACTCCCTTGCAACCCAAGGGGGCTAGACTAGGATTCACATTGAATCCGAACCAGTATAAAAAATGTCTTTAATTCTTGCATTTACTTTCATCATCTTATATTTTTGTTATTACAACTTTTAGTTTATTGCATCTAGTCGACTAATCGAAAAACCAGTCAACTAACAGAGATTAAGTTTAAAAATATACAATTCACGCCCATTTTGTACTTTCAAATTTTACTCTCCCTTTCTTAATATGTACAAGCCAATCTTTTTTTTCCCCCAATCTCTTCATATTTTAGAAACCCCTACATGTTTTTGTCTTTCTCTTTAATATTCTTACTCACCTTGTTTCTCCAAGATTTTATTACTCACTTTCTTTTTCCAAGATTTTTATTAGTTCTACTATTCAATAATGTAACTATTAGTGGTTACTTCTACAGCTCGAACCCGTGACACATAGGTCATACAAAGATATTTTTACTGAATACTTTTACTCCAAAAGTCCCCTTCAAATACTAGATCAAGATTCATAATAATTTAACAGTACTGTGAGTTTAATACTAAAAATCTTAAAAATTAAATCTATCAAAATTTTAATGTTAAATTCGTCTCTCGGAATAAATAGATAAAGAGGTATATTCAGAAAAAGAAAAACCGAAAGAGGAAAGGAGGGTGGCAATGGCGAAAACCAGCAGAAGAAGAAAGGAAAAAAAAAAAAAAAAAGAGTGAAAGAGGAAGAGCGACGGTGTAGGAGAGAACAACACTTCACGTGGAAAGATTCATTATGTGTTTGGTGATCCCAACAAGAGACACTTATCCTAATTATTTTATTACAGAATATCGAGAGAGAGAGAGAGATCTGTTACGTACGTAGACCGTCTTCCTTGTTCCATCTTAAAGGTATCCTATGCTACTCTGAGAGTGACTCTCACGATAAGGATTTCTATGTGAAAATAAAACCTACAACAAATAACAAAGGGGGAAAAGAGGGCCGGCAGGGGGATATCTTTTCTTGTATATACATAAGTTTTTGTGAAATTATTTCAAGGAATAATAAGAAATAATTAATTAAAATAGACTAATAGTCCGTTCGGTCGTCGAGCTTCTTTTTAGTCAAAAGTGTTTTTTTTGTTAAACGTGTAATTTTTTCAAAGTTAATGTGTTTGGCTAAACTTTTAGAAGGAAAACAAAGTAATTTTTAGTAGGAGCAGAAGCATTTTTTTTCAGAAGTAGAAAAAAAGTACTCCCTCCATTTCAAAAAAATTGTCATAGTTTGACTTAACATAAATTTTAATAAAGAAGAGAAGACTTTTGATGATATAACATTTGTATGACTATAAATGCTTTCTATTAAGGAAATATTAAAATGTGTCAATCTATTTTTAAACAAACTAATAAAGAAATAGTACCAATTTTTTTAAAACGGAGGGAGTAGTTTATATCGAAAAAAAATATTTTTGAATTTTTTTTACTTAAAAACACTTTTTAAAAGTTTAGCAAAATACTAGTTATTGTTCAAAACTACTTTTCAAATTAATAAAGTCAAACAAATTTTCGGATAATAAATTAAAACTAACAAACAAATGAAAATCGGAAAATAGGCCAAGCTGAGTTTTATTGGTTTGGGTAAACCAACAGATTTTGTGTTTGGTTTCAAGACCAAACTTTGCTTTGCCGAAAAACATTTGGTTTGGTTCTGATACCAATTATCAGAAGGACAACGGATAATATATTGTAAAGCAAAGTAAATAGAGACAATACAAATATATTGAAGTAAGTAGAAGATGGAGTAAACAAGAGAAAAGGAGAAATATTTACTATTTTAGTCATGCTACAAAACGTTTCTTTCTTTATTTTTTATTTTACTCAACGCTTTTCGTCCCTACTTTTGTAAGTGTACGTTAATCCTTTTCTTTTGGAGTGATGAAACCTAATAAAAAATTTCTTTTTTGGTAGATAAAGATATTTACTCAAACAAACTTAAGTTAAATGTTATTACAAGAGGAGACTTGCCTAGACAATATTAAGACTAACATAATTGTTGTTGAATAAATCCAAACTTGAACTGAAGACTAGAGGAAAAGATACAATTATGAAGGTTTTTTCAGATAAATCCAACTTCCAATAAATTTGGGCCTAATCTAGAAAAACGTAAATATTCGAAAAAATGATAGTGTATAACCACTCTTAAAATAATAGCCGAACATAACCGCTCTCAAAATAATAGCAGAAAAATGTATATTAAATACAAAAATTATATAAATTTTATATATTTTTTCGGCTACCAAATATAAATAGTTTATGACATGAGCGCTAAAAATGATAATACCCCTAAATATTCTATAGCAAGAGTATACTCAAATATTTAGACTGCTTAACAATTTATTTTAGGTAAAAACCTTAATGTAATTTTCAAAATATTTCAACTTACATTTTGAAATTTAATTGACTGGCTACTAATTTAATTAAACAAATCATATTTCCACATAAAAAGAATCAAAGGAAACAACTTTCACACGTTTATCAACAAAATAAACTAATTTAAATCACTGTTATTTGAAATTAAACTCTAATACCACCTATATATTTCGAACTTAATGGCCCCACATTGCTACAATAATAGCACCATTGACCGTAACGTCGAACCCACCCTATAACTTTTTCTGATGTGCAAACACTAAAATCAGATATGATTAGTTTTTCTCTCCTTTTATTTTCCGTTACTTCTCCTTTTTTTTCCCTCGGCTGTGTTAAGCATGAGGGAAAATGTTTTCCATAAAAATCTATCTTTAGAAAAGTAATTTTTGGTGTTTGATTTGGCTGCGAAAGTATTGTTTAAAAAACCAATTATTAAGTATTGATGATAATCTTAAGTATTGGTTGAAACAATTATATGTTTCATATATGATCATGTTAAGAGTAATTGGTATATTTATGAAAAGAACCAACTTCCATCCAAAAATAGAAAATCACTCTCATTTAGCCGAGAATATTTCAAATACTAAAGAATAACTTATATATTAAAAATATTATTTTTGAAAATAGTTTGAATCGTATCGAACTCAAAGTTGTGACCCAGTAGTCAATAAAATGAGTTGAAAGCTATAAAATCTTGACCATGCCTAACTTTTCGTCCTAAAAGGAATAAGCAATTGTCGTGAATAATTCGATCTAAAAGTCTGGAGTTGAATCCCACATACAACTAAGACTTAGCTACAGCTGATCAATATTACTAAGAAACAAGTTCGAATAATTTTTTATTTATAAAGATTTTGATTTTTATTTTAAACTAATTAACTAACAAATACTAGAAAATGTAAAATTATCAACTACTGAAGATGAAACTAGAGACAAGATTAAGGAGGCAAAGAGTAATAATTTTGCCAATTGTCGGAATCCTTCCACTACATCTCCTAAAAATCGTTTAAATATTCTCTAGTGATCGTGAGGACGTCAGGCGTCATAATTCTCTCTCGAGCAATTATAAATAATTTACTAGACAATTCTCCTGAACTACGCAAATTGGCACTATCTTACCGTTCAGTATAAGTATGTCAAGGCTTTGTTATTCCTAAACCCACCTTTAAACTAGCCATATTGATTCCTCAAAACGTTAGGAGTAACGTTATTCAACAACAACATAAATATGTACCCTTTCACAAGTAATACATAATAAATAGACACAGTCAATTGAGAGCTATTCAATTAACTAAAATAAGCACGTCGTTGAATACATAGAGAGATACAAAGGCTCAACTATATCAGAACGTATCAAGAATTTATCCTACAAAAGGTTCCATCATTATCCTAGATAATAGAATTAGCTACTCATAAAAGCATGTAAAAAATATACTAGAATTCATAACAAACAGTAAAAAATAGTAAGAAAAGAGAAAAATCCATGGTTGAATCTTCGTCCTCGCTCATAGCGTGTTCTTGTCTCTAAAGATTTTGTCTTGCTCCAACGTAGTGTATCCCCCCTCCTCCCCCCCTAAAAATTGTGTTTAGAGTGTATTTATATGACCTAGGTAGGATGGAGGGCCGTCCAATGCATTCCGAAATCAGATAAGAAAATTGGATGGCGCGTCAACTTTTGCGAAGCGTGTGGCCATAGACGAGCTTCCAACTCTTTTAAGTTTTGTTTTGCAAAGCGGTTTGTGCCTTCACAATACCTTACTGTTTTGTGATAAGTCTTTCTTTTTTACTCCATTTTCATCCAAACGCGTTCCTACATATGAGAAACAGATAATGAACATATTTTACTTCAAAAATAATGTAACCTCCCGCAACTCAGACGATAAAACAAGATAAAAACACATGCAAAAACATGAACTTTTGATCTTTTATTACCCCATCACATTTAAACTATTGCTCATCCTCGAGTAACTTTAAAATTAAGCACATCGGCAAGTAACACATTTCAAAATATACTCAAGCATCACACCAACAATAATGGTTTATATTAACGCTTAGAACCCAACGTAAGAGCTAATGACATCTTTCCTTAAGTTTAGACTCATGCCAAGAATATCTAAAATATTTGTGTATATCTTTTTGACATCCTAGACTCAAAAGATGACTCCAATAAATTTCTCTCTATGGCTCGTTTCTTGTGCCAACCAATGAACCGAGGACCTTACCCATCCGTCACAAATCATGTGCCCTCACCAACAAACCAACGATAGTAATCAGTCTATACACTTAAATATGAATTCAAGCATAATTTAAAGACTCGGATATTGAAAAAGTTCGCTCACTCTCGCAAAGAAACTCATGTGCCACCAAAGTTTATATTATAAGCTTTCCAATAGTGTAAGTTTCTACTAATTTAAGATCATAAAATCTAGGATCAATTAGGCCTTTACAGGTTGTAATGTAGGCTAAGGGACGGGTAGATAGATATGGATAGTAATGACTAACCCTCCTAAGAACTTTTAATATAATACACTTTAACTTTTAAGCGCATACTCTTCATGACCAACTCAACAGATTGCTACGCAATCATATATAGTACAACACATTGTCTTTAAGCACTTCTACCTATAAATAAATGAAGTGCATAATTTATCACGATATTCATATTAATTGATGCATATTTTATTAGATTTGAGAAAATGATTTGAAATGAGTAATAAATATTATGGGTATAATAGGAAAAATAAATTTATCTTCTCTTGATATGTGTAAAGTGACAAGTAAAAATAAAGATCTATTTTTAGTATACCTGCCAAGTAAAAGTGAACGGAGAGAGTATATATATTTGTATTATTGTATTTTTTTCCTTTTTATCTTTTTCTCCTTTTCAACATTTTTTCAACACCCTCCATAAGTTGGTATTTTCGGCTAGTGACTCTCTTAATAAACGTGCGCACCTTTTGGTCTTTCTATAATACTACTCAAAAGGTACACAATCTCTTCCTTTACTCTTCTAACGACTTTAATATTTTCGGAGGTAAATATTCAACAAGATATAATTAAGAAGAAAAGGGATTCAGCTTATAACATGGGTACCAAAGAAAAGATTTACATAATCAAATGGTCTAATAAGAGGTAATTTTACCAGTGGTAAGCAAGTAGCTCAAAGGTTAATCAAAGAAATTCTTATATCATTTCGTAGGCTCACAAGGCTTACTTATTTTGCTTCAACTCACATATGAGGCAAGTTCTAGACTAGCAAGGAACGACACAGAGTACAACCAAATCTTACCTCATACATTGCACATAACTCACTCAGGACGGTTCAAATCTGACTCTTGATAAGTAGGGATTTTGACTATTTATTTGCACTCTTTTACTTTTGTTTTAGCTCAAAATTGCTTAGAGATATTCCCATAAACTAACGAAATGTGCTTTACAGAAGTGTTGGAATACAAGCTAAAGAGATGAAAATCAACTCAAGAAGGAGTAATTTTGGACAAGGACCAAAACAAGGCTAAAAAGGCAAAATGCGGACCGCATAATATTGAGTGCGGCCGCAGAATATAAGGATGTCTCTGACAGATTTTCTTTGTAAACTGCAGAGAGATGGACTGTTGGGCCATGAAGAAGTGCAGACCGCACCAATATTGTGCGGCCGCTGAATTAAGAGTGCGATCGCACTCAGAAATGTGCAGTCCGCAGAAGTCCCCCATGCCAAAGCCCAAGATCAAGAAATGCAGACCGCACCATTATTGTGTGGCCGCAGAATCAAGAGTGCGGTCGCACAATCAAGAGTTTGGCCGCATAAGTCCAACCTTTCAAGCCAAGTTTCAAAGTGCGGACCGCACACAGAATTGTGTGACCGCATAACCTCCGCAGGGGCAATTTTATCCGACAATTTTAGTAGGGAATAAATGGATCTTTTTATCATTTTTAGGTTAAGTTTGGTGCACCTGAGAATAGAGAGCCATTTTTCTTTACTGTATTGGGTAACTTTGTAATAGTTTAACATTTTACATTAGATTTTCTTCCCTTAATCATATATTATGAATTTTATCTTAATTTCTTCTTTAATTACTTTATATTCCATGAGTAGCTAAATTTCTAGCTAGGGTTGTGACCCAACCCTAGTGTGTGTACTTAATGGAAATGATTTAGGGCTTGTTTGTGATTAGGTTAGTGATATTTAGCCTAATTCTTGCTTGAATTTGAGAATTAATGGTTGCAAACATTGATTCATGCCTAAATAAATTAGTTTCTACTTGATAAAGAGAGATTAAGTTTAGGAAAACTTGGCTAACAAGGAATTGGGATGAACTCAAGAAATTTATAGCCCCAATTAAAGGGTTGATTCTAGAGATAGTAAGACCCGACTTAAGCATTTATCACTTGTTTTGTGCAATACCCATTTGGACTTCAGAATGCCGAATTGGCCAAAATCACTCTAGCTACCGAGAGATATTTAGTGGGTACTTGCGTGTGATTACTATATTACGACCCCGACCAAACAAACTTGCCCTAGAGCCTACAATCCTTTAGGTAACCACCTAGGTGGAAGTCACGACCCTAGATCTTTTATAAATTTGAAAAACAACAATACCAAAAACATTGTCTCTTAGCTTTTCAAATACAAGCATTAGCATACAAACTAGAAGTAGAAAAGAAACAACTAAATATGTGGAAGTGCAATCTTGGGCACGTCATACACTAGACTAGGTATATACCTAATCCCATATAAAGCTCTCTTTGAATCGACCCCGACTCTCATTGGGTATTTATAATTGCATCGACCGCCTCACAATCCCAATTAGTGGTGTGAGTTTGGGCGATATTAGTTTTTGGTGCCGTTGTCGGGGAGCTAAAAACGGATTTAGCTATATATTTGGTTTTGTATGTGATTTGTCTTCTTTTCCTTCTGGTTACTAATCTTTTGGTGAAACAATTGTAGGTGATACAATGGATCTCAATAATAATGATACTCTTGAAAACGTGCCATTGGGGGATGACGGGGATGATGACTAAGTTGATGAGGTTCTCTTGAACCTCAAGGAAATAGACAAGGCCACCCCCTCAAGACAACGTTCCCGTTCCTCCCCCACCTCCTCCAAAAGCGGCGGCACACCGAGTGTTGCCAAATGAAGGATACGTAAGTGCAATAGTCCCGCCCCGCATTAGGGCGGGAAACTTTCAAATCACAAATGACATGCTTACACTGTTGGAACAACGGGAATTCTTCATCGGGAATCCAAGTCAAAATGGATACAAGCGAAAGGGTTTGTTGATACTTGTTGGGGGAGCAAACAAACCAACGTCTATAAGGATGCTTTGCAGTTGAGGCTATTCCTTTTCTCTCTTCGGGGGATGGACTTGGATTGGTTGGAAAGGTTGCCAAATCATTCTATTCATACATGGCATGAATTGACTGAGAAATTCATTTCCAAGTTCTTTTCACCCGGGCATATGACAACTCCTAGGGATGAGATTCTTGCTTTTAAATAAGAACCCAATGAGCCTTTGCATGAGATATGGGAGAGATATCGTACTATGGTAAAAGATTGTCTGAACGATGACATGAAAGATGCTATGATCCAACAAACTTTCTATAGGGGGATCAACACTATCAATGCATGGTCAACCAACTTGCCGATAGAAATTTCATGAAAACACCATATGTGGAAGCCTGTGAGATTCTTGATGAGATGGCGGATACTTCATCGGCATGGCAAAGTAGTGCAAAGGTTGCTCAAGGCGATCCAAATGTGATTCACTTGCATAAAGAATTACATGATCATGGGCAAGCAATTGGCAAGTTGACCACCACAATGAATAAACTAGCCAAAGCTCAACTCCAACAAGTGCAAGGTCCCAAGCAAGTAAATGCAATGGAAGGAGTGAGTATGATGGCAAACAAAAGAAGACAAAGAGTCCTCAAGTGCAAAACTGGGTTGACAATTATGAGCAAGATGATAGTGGATTTGGTCAAGATGGACAATACAATGAGCAAGAGGAAGAAGTACAAATGTGAACATTTTCCAAGGGCAAAGAAACAACAATCAAGTCCCAAGTCAACAACAATGGAGACCACTAGGAAATCAAGGAAATTGGAATTCAAGCAATCAAGTGGTTGGAACGATCAAACCAACCAAAGGAATTGGAACAATCAAGGCAATCAGGGAAATTGGAATGGTAAAAATAACCAATACAGTTGGAGTGGCAATAATCAAGGCTATTGGGAAGGTAACAACCAAGGAGGGTGGAACAACAACAACAACAACAACCGGGGGTCAGGTTTTTAAAGGCCCCCGATATTTCAACAACCGAGCAACCTGCCTCCTTACCCTTGTCAAGGTCTGAGCTCTTCCAACAATAATATGGGTAGAATTGAGAACATGTTTAAACAAATGATGGAGAAGAATGCCGACTCTGATCCTCAACAAGCATCTTACAACACTTCAATTCACAATTTGGAAGTTCAATTAGGCCAAATCTCGCAAGCTTTGAACACTTGTCCTAAGGGGGCACTACCAAGTGATACGGTGGTGAACACAAAGGGTGGGAATAATACGGGACATGTTATGGCCTTGACTACAAGAAGTGAAAAAGGTGGAGATGCAACCACCTCAAATCAAATAAGAATTGTGGATGATGATATAGTGGTTCAAGAAGATGAAATTCCAAGTAATGTGGTTCAAGCTAATGAAGAAGTGAGAATTGATATTGATAAAAGTGTGGAGGAGACACAAGAAAAAGTAAACCCGTCTAGGGAACTCGTAATTGACATGCCGGAACCGGTAGTGCCAAAGGATAAGGCACCAATGCCAACGCCTCCTCTTCCATACCCTCAAATGATTGCAAGACAAAAAAGTAAGAACCAATTCAAAAAGTTTATTGACATGATGAAGAGTTTGTATATCAATGTACCATTGGTTGAGGCCTTGGAGCAAATGTCGGGTTATGCAAAGTTCATGAAAGATTTGGTGACAAAGAAAAGATCAATGAATTGTGAGACTATCAAGATGACACATCAAGTGAGTACTATTGTACACTCAATGGCTCCGAAATTGGAAGATCCGGGCGCTTTCACAATCCCATGTACAATTGGAAGTGCCGACTTTTCCAAAGCTTTATTTGATCTTGGGGAAAGTATCAACTTAATGCCCTATTCGGTGTTCAAACCTTTAGGAATTGGGTAACCAAGACCTACATCCATGAGGTTGAAGATGGTGGATCATACAATGAAGAGACCTTTGGGTGTTATTGATGATATATTGGTTCGTGTTGACAAGTTCATCCTCCCGGCGGACTTTGTGATCCTTGATTGTGAAGTGGACTATGAGGTGCTTACTATTTTGGGTAGACCTTTCCTTGCTACGGGGAAGGCTCTTGTTGATGTGGAAGCTGGTGAGCTCACTTTCCATGTGGGTGATGAAAAGGTGGTCTTCCAAGTGCAAATCTATGAGGCAACCTAATTGCAATGAAGTTTGTTCGTTCGTGGATTTGGTGACCGATGTGATAATTGATGATGCTAGTGCCACAATGAATTTTGAGGATAATTTGGAAGCCGTTTTGCTCAACCATGATAATGATGAGGAGAACGAAGGTTGTGTGGAATGTGTGAATGAATTTCAAGGAATGGGGTCGTACACTTATGAACCCCGCAAGTTATCCTTGGATCTTCAAAACCAAAAGACTCCTCCAACAAAGCCCTCAATCGAGGAGCATGTCACTTTGGAGTTAAAGTCATTGCCTCCACATCTCAGGTATGAATTCCTTGGACCTTATTCTACTTTACTGGTTATTCTTTCCTTGAGTTTGACTAACATACAGGTAGAGTCTACATTGGAGGTGCTACAAAGAAGGAAAAGAGCAATTGGATGGACATTGGCAGATATCCGGGGCATAAGCCCCGCCTTTTGCATACACAAGATTATTTTTGAGGAGGGTGCCAAACCCTCTGTTGAACATCAAAGAAGGCAAAATGAAGTAATGCAAGAGGTGGTCAAGAAGGAGATAATCAAGTGGTTGGATGTTGGGCTTGTTTACCCCATTTTTGATAGTTCATGGACTTCTCCGATGCAATGTGTCCCAAAAAAAAGGGGCATGATTGTGGTTACCAATGTTAAGAACGAGTTGATTCCTATAAGAACGGTAACCGTATGGAGAGTGTGTATGGACTACCGCAAGCTCAACAAAGTCACAAGGAAAGATCATTTCCCACTTCCCTTCCTTGATCAAATGCTAGATAGGTTGGCCTCTCGTGCTTTCTATTGTTTCCTCGATGGGTGTTCAGGCTACAATCAAATTCTTATTGCTCCGGAGGACCAAGAGAATACTACATTCACATGTCCTTATGGTACTTTCTCATTCTCAAGGATGTCATTTGGGTTATGCAATCCACCGATGACTTTTGAAAGGTGTATGATGGCAATCTTTACAGACATGGTGGAGGATATTCTTGAGGTCTTCATGGATGACTTTTCCATGGTTGGGAATTCTTTTGATGATTGGTTGAACAATTTGGATAAGGTCTTGGCAAGATGTGAGGAGACAAACTTGGTATTGAATTGGGAAAAATATCACTTCATGGTCGAGGAAGGCATTGTCCTTGGCCATAAAATTTCAAAGAATGGTACTGACGTCGACAAGGCCAAAATAGAAGTGATTTTTAGACTTCCGCCCCCGACATCCGTGAAGGGAGTAAGGAGTTTCTTGGGTCATGCGGGGTTCTATCGCCGATTCATCAAGGATTTTTCCAAAATGGTGAACCTCTTGTGTAAGCTTTTGGAGAAGGATGCCAAATTCCATTTCAATGAGGATTGCATGAAAGCATTTGAATTTTTCAAGTTCAAATTGACACCTACTTCTATTATCACCGCACCGGATTGAAGCTTGCCTTTCGAGCTCATGTGTGATGCAAGTGATGTGGCGGTTGGAGCAGTTTTGGGGAAACGTATCCACAAAATCTTCCATCCGGTCTACTATGCTAGAAAGACCATGAATGATGCCTAAGTCAATTATAGTGTGACCGAAAAAGAGCTACTTGTTATTGTCTTTGCTATGGAGAAGTTCTGCCCATACTTGATGGGTACAAAGGTGATTGTCCACACCGATCATGCAGCGCTTCAATACTTGATCTATAAAGATTCTAAGTCAAGGTTGATGATGTGGTGGGTGCTTCTATTACAAGAGTTTGATCTAGAGATCCAAGACGACAAAGGTAGTGAAAATCAAGTGGCATACCACTTGTCTCAATTGGAGGAGGAGGGGAGGCCATAGGACAGCCTTGAGATCAATGATTCCTTCCCCGATGAGCAATTACTAGCAATTTCAATGACCAGGATGCCATGGTTCGGCGACTTAGCAAGTTATCTTTTGAATGGCATTCTACCAAATGAGTTCTCTCCAAACCAAAGGAAGAATCTCAAATGGGATTGCCTTGACTATTATTGGGATGAGCCATACCTCTTCCGGATTTGTACTGATGGTGTGATTCGAAGATGTGTGCCGGAGGAGGAACAAATGAGAATTCTTGAGGCTTGTCACTCTTCGCCATATAGTGGTCACCATAGTGGAGCTAGAATGGCAACAAAAGTGTTGAGTTGTGGATTCTATTGGCTTACTCTCTACAAGGACGCTAGTGATCTAATCAAGCATTGTGATGAATGTCAAAGGGCCGGTGGGATTTTTAAGAAAAATGAGATTCCCCTCACCACCATCTTGGAAATTGACATCTTTGATGTGTGGGGTATTGATTTCATGGGACCGTTCGTGAGCTCTTGTGGGAACACTTACATTTTGGTAGTTGTGGACTATGTGTCAAAATGGGTTGAGGCCGCGGCTTTACCCAACAACGAAGCTCGAAGTGTGGTGGCATTTTTTGAAGAAGAATATCTTTACAAGATTCGGTACTCCTAGGGCTATCATAAGTGATGGGGTTCTCATTCTTGTAACAAGGCTTTTGATACCTTACACACAGAGCATGGTGTCACTCACAAAGTATCGACCCCCTATCATCCTCAAGAAAATGGACAAGTTGAAGTCTCCAACTGGGAGATCAAGAGTATTTTGTCAAAGATTGTGAATGCCAACCCGACGGATTGGTCAAGAAAACTTGATGATGCTCTCTGAAGTTGGTCTTTCAAATTTCCAAGCCAATCTGCGGCCACACACAAAACTTTGCGGTCCGCACAAATTCTGCGGCCACACTCACTTTTTTGCGGACCGCAAAGTTGCTTCCAGTTCCAGGTAAAGAGTGCGGACTGTACTCAAAATTGTGTAGCTGCACTCAGCTTAATTTTTGGGCAACTTGGTAAACCTATAAATAGAAGCTCGGTGCACTATTCACAACTTTACACACTCTGAGTCTTGAACCCTAAGCAAGCACAATGCAAGTTCAATTAATTCACAATTCTCAAACATTTCATCTGTGTAGATTCTTACCTGCATTCCTTATAACTAGTATGTTCAATCCATATTAGATTTTTTCAATTTTATTTAATTTTTGTTATTGATTAGTTTAGCTGTTTGTAGGCCTAAAATGGTCAAATGTTCTTCATATGTGCTAAAAACCATATGGGTAATCTCATGTATGCAAATTAGGGATTGGGTAGATCGTTAATAATGTTTAATAGCAAATCCCATGTCTCAACTGTGTGAAAAATGCATGAACCCTAAAGAACTGCTGCATAATTTCAAATTGTGTAGCCGTACACACTTTTTTGTGGTCCGCCGACCTTAAAGTTAGGGCAAATTGTTGCATGAATTGTGCGGACCGCACTGTTGCAGAAAAATTTGTGTGACTGCATTTTGGAACTTCAGAGAACCGGCATTTTGGGACTAGATTTGTGCGGCCGCACTTGAAATTGTGCGGTCCACACTTCAGAGTGTGTGACCACACTACAAAATTGTGTGGTTCGCACATGGCAGTCTGCGGCCGCACTCACTTTTGTGCGGTCCGCACCGCCTCTTCTGTAGTCTGATTTCCTGTAACTATCATGCATCTGTGTACATTGTTTTGAGCTCTAACTGATTCTTATTGCTATGAATTGCAGACAATAGTTAGATCACGTGGTCGAGGTGACACTTTTAAAAGGAGGTGTGAACCCTCCCGAGATTGAGGCAGAGGCAACCTCCCACTATCAGTCCAAAGAGTTATAAACAAGAAGGCAACTGCCAACATAGTTCATGAACCCTCATCATCCAGTGAGTATCTTTCGTCTAGGGAAGCTTCAGAGGGCAACTTTCTGCAAGCATAGCCGGAAGCCCAATCACAGCAAGTTCAAGGCAGATACCAACTCCGTGACGAATCCTCCACCTCAGCTAGTTCTTTTGAGGGTTCAGAGCCCTCCTCTACACACACTCCTCCTGCACTAATTGATTTAGATAATGATGATGAGGTTCCTGATGATGATGATGATGATGATGGTAGAGAAGGTGATACTAGAGTGGGCAGCCTTGAGAGGTCAAAGAAGAAGGAATTATGGGAGGATCGGTTTGTGAGTTTGACAACCTTCACACGGTTTAGAGAGTGGTGGCCAAAGATATCGCCCACACTTGAGCTACAGTTCTTAATTAAGGATTTGGATATTCACAATCCAAATGTCCTTAGATAGTTCTAGGAGCGAAAGAGGTGGAAGTGGTTCACAAAAAGTGTCATCGATGCAAATGAGTACTTGGTTAAAGAATTTTATGCCAATGTGGCTCACATAAAGAAGGGTACCAAGATAACAAAGGTGAGAAATATGAAAGTCAAATTTGACTCCTGCTCTTTGATCACTTATGTGAGCTTTGAAGAAGTAGAGGCAGACCAGTATTTGAAAAAGCTTGCTATGGGTGATGCAGCTCGCCCGTGGCTAGCTGAGATGTTGGCTGCTCGAGGACCACCACCACCGTGAATCACAACAGGGGTTCCTAACATCCGAGCCACCCTAAATTTTGAAGCTAAATGGTGGCAGACCTTTGTGTGCAGCCATATTGCTCCTCCGTGTTTGAATGAGAACAATCTCCAACTTTCCCGAGCAGTGCTGGTGTCCTCTATTATGGCTGGGTACCCAATCAATGTGGGTGCTATCATGTCAACCAATATCACATTAGCTGTCCAAAATGATGAAAGATCCTACCCTTACCTAAACACCCTCACAGAGTATTTCAACGATGCAAAGGTAGAGCCAAGGCATTATGATACAACAGTAAAGGCCAAAAAGTCCTTCTCATGGTACCACCTGCAAGGAGATGACAACCCAAAGTTCAAGGGTAAGGCAACTACTTCCACTGGCCAATCTGAGGAGCCAATGGTAATGGTTATTGATTCATCTACTGAGCCTTCTACTACTACCATGCCTTCTGTAGCAGCTGGTCCTTCCATTGAGACAGCTGACATGCCACCACCTCCACCTGCTAGACCATCTACATCAATACTAGTGTCTGCCTCTTCCATATACCCACTGACTGCACTGCGAGTCTCCCAAATATTGGCGAGTCTCAATAACTGGATGCAGCTAGCTACTTCAAATCTATCTGACATATCCAATGTTGTTGTAGCACAGTCTTCTGCCCCTGCAGCATCACAGGCACCTCTGGCAGTGGAGGAAACATTGTCAAAGATCATGGAAAATAAGAAGACCATTATGGAGACTCTGGTGGCACATAGGGAAGTCATTGAGGAATTGGGGAAGCAAGTGAAGAAGATGCGGAAATCTCAGGCTTCGAAGTAGTCAGCGGATAGGTTAAGAAAAAGAATTTACCAAGATAGTACTGCAGGATATCTGCCACTTGACCTTCTTATGGAGATAGCAGCACCAGTAGTACCTGAGGCATCACAAACAGCAGTCGGCTAGTCTGAGGAGCTGGACCTTGCTGCTGACACCGCTGAGGAGATGCTCCAAATGCTCACCAACCATATTGTCCCTCAACTAGGTAATGATGAGATACAGTTGGAGGAGACCGAGGGTGAGGAGGATGCCATGCACACTGATACCACATAGGGAGTTCTCTTAACTCTCTACCCTTCATTATCCTTGTTTTTGCTAAGCATTGAGGATAATGCTTATTTTTATTCAGGGGTGGTCTATTTTGGAAGATTTATTATTACATTGACATTTGGCCTGTAATAACTCTAATACTCCTTTTCTTTTATCTTTATTTTCTCTTTGGTTATGTATATATTCTTCCCTTTCACTTGATGTACATATTTATTTCCTTCGTTTGTATATTCATTTGTCTTACTTTCTGTAGTTTATTTCATAGCCTTTTTAGTTTATTTTTCTTACTAGTGTAACTTCTTATTTACTTTAGTAACTTCTTTTTGATTTGGTAGCTTCGATTTATGTTTAAGTGAGCAATAAGCCTTTGGTTTTGACACGGTTCTTTTTAAAGGTGGTTTTTGCGTGAACCGGGTGGCTCTTCCTAATGATGGATGGCATGATAACCTTCTTAAGGGATTGAGTCCGTTTTTTTATGTTTAGGCAAAAATAGTAGTAATGAATAAAAGGGTCTCAAGCATGCTTCACTTGGTACCAATAGATTTTCCTACGTCCTTATGGTTAAAAATAAGTTGTTGGCAGAAAATAGCTCTAGTTGTGACCTTTTGACTCTTATGTTGACTAAAGCAATCATCGAGTGGTCCAGTCGAGCTATTTGTTATTCTCAATCTTAACTAGGGTTGTCATGGGACCTCGACTCTGTTCTCTTTAGCAATCCAGTAGCGTGAGAGGTGAGATATTTAGTTGCAAGGCCAAGTACCCGTGGTAATAGTCTAGAACTTTCCCCGAATGTTTTTCTAGGCAAATTTATAAGTGTAGGTTGGCTTGAGAAATGATTGTAGGCTCTCCTTGGTCCACCTTGAAATCTTCTATAGCCTACCAATGTGATATCCCTAGTCAACCCATTTCAGCATAAGCCTTTTTTCATTCAATAACCACGTTACAAGCCTTTTTTGTTTTGTAATGACCCTCTCTTGGCACCTGATCTTTCCTTAGCATTCTTGAAAAATAATAAAGTATAAGTTTGGGGGAGAGATGAGGACTTTGAAAGTGATATAAAGGTACAAAAGAAGAGGAAAAAAATGAAGAAAATGGAAGGCAAAGAAAAGAAAGAAAGAATAAAAATAAAAATGCCAAAAAGAAAGTGATAGCATCAAGAACAAGGAAATAGTTAAGGACAATGATAGAGATGATAGAGTTTTGGAAGCTCCAAGGCCATTTACAAGATATCAAGCTAAAGAGTTGCAAGCTAAGGTTGCTAGACTTCAATGGCAAATAAAAAAGCTTTTAATTGTAGAGGAAGAGCTCAAGCCCAAAGGAGATGAATTGTCCAAGTTTTACAATTATTTGGTAGTCCAAATTGAAGTCCAATAGGAGGAAGATTGAGTTACCAAATCAGCCCTTGAAGTCCACCAATAGGGCTCAAAATGACCTTAAAAGAGTTCCAAAAGGGGGTGTTTCAAAAGGAGCCCAATTGGAGTCCAATCCAATGGCCCAAACTAATAGTTTTAAGGCCCAAATCTGCCCCAAAAGGAATTGGCCGCCCCCCACTTAATTTTGATGGCTTTTGTTACCCCTTAGGAGCCACCTACCTAAGTTTGATGGCTATTGTGACCCCTAGCAGCCCCCTACCTAATTTAGATGACTTTTTAGCAACCCCCTACATTATTTTAAGTGCTTTTAACTCCTATAAATAAGGAGTTCTTCTCATTCATAAGAGACAACATTTATTGACTAAGTATATCATACTTTGAGAGTTCTTTTGAACCTTTGTTACTTGTGCTTTGAGATTTATCTTTCAACCTTTACTAGTTTTTAGTTCAAGATAGTAAGATTACTTCTCTTTTATGATATCTTTGATTCCTTTGTGGTATTCTTAGAAGGCGATTAATACTAGTTATTAATTGTTGTCTCAAGTTACTCGTAAAGTGGCCAAGATCCGAATCTATTGTTTTGATTTGCTTTTTAAGTACAGGCGTTTGTTTTGTTCCATAAATCAAGACGTTGTTACTTTGATCTTGTCAAGGCTATAGAACTTACGTTTTAGAAGTTCTTGGAATTATTTCCTTGAATTCTTCCCATATCCTTTATTTTCATCTCTTTAATTCTAGTTGTTTAATTCCTTGTTGTTATTGCTTCCGCATTTACTTCTCAAATTCTTACTCTAATTTGGATTCCCAACCTAGTTGTTATCAAGTGGTATCAGAGCGGTTTTTATCAAGATTTCGTTCTTGGTAAGTCTTGGAATTTCTTGAATACTAAGAGCAAAGAAAAGAAAAAAAAATTAAAAACAAAAAGCGAAAATAAGTTTTTTAGAACAAAAAATAGAATTGCGTGCTCTCCGGGATATTTCTTTTGTATCTAATTTGTTACCAAAAATTAACAAAGGAAACAAGAAGAGGGGATCCTAGATATTCTTACTCTTTCTAATCTAAACATATAATCCTTTCCTTTTTGTTCGCGTCATGTTTCAACCGAGCCTAATAGTTCTAGGATTTGGTTTTTCTTTCATTAGTTCCCCAAAAATCTGAATTTTACTACTAAGAATTTCATACGAGTTGGGTTTAATTATAAATCTACAAAGTATTTTGTTCAAAGGTTATTCCGAGAAAAAAAAAGAGCTAAGTTTTGTGATACAGTTTACACTTTTTTTTTAAAGATGTCGCGTACAGGTAGTGATGATGAACGAAGGGTTCTCCAAGAAGCTGAAATCAAAGCAAGAAATGATTTTACCTTGCAATCTATGCATCAACAATTTGAAAGGTTGAATTTGCAACTCCAAGAGATAAGGGATACCATTGCTGATCAAAATGATACAATAGCTGAACTTAGGAGGGAAAATAATGTTAGACCCCAAGCTAGGAGAAATGTACCCCATGCTCCCATTGTAAATCAAGAAAACCCTATAGATGATTTTAATGATATTGATTTTGATAGGATGGGAAGATATAGGAGGGGACAAAGAGGTAGAGTAGAAGATGATAATATAAGTAGTATAAAGATGAAGATGCCATCATTCAAGGGAGCAAGGGACCCAGACTTGTACCTTGATTGGGAGAGAAAGGTTGAAACCATCTTTGATTGTCACAACTACTCTGAGGGTAAGAAAGTTAAACTTGCTGTTGTTGAGTTTTCTGACTATGCTGCTATTTGGTGGAAAAAGCTTGCTAGGGACAGATTGCAAGAAGGACAAGCACCAGTTGCTACTTGGGCTGAGATGAAGAGGGTGATGAGGAAGAGATTTGTGCCATCACACTTTCAAAGAGAGCTACAACAACGTCTTCAAACATTGAAGCAAGGGTCCATGTCTGTGGATGAGTACTTTAAGGCTATGGATATGGCTATGATCCAAGCTAATTGTACAGAGGAAGAAGAGGCTGCAATGGCTAGGTTTTTAAATGGTTTAAATAAGGAAATAGCTGATGTAGTAGAATTACATCAATATGTAACAATAGATGAGTTAGTTGATTTGTCTGTAAAGATAGAAAATTAAAATAAAAGAAAGCAGACTAGCTCGTGGAAAGGTCGGACAAGCACCATCTCCAAGAAGCCATGGCCATATCATGAGATGAAGAGTTCTTCTAGACCTCAAGAAGACAAGGGTAAAGATAAATTTGAGAACAAAGAGGGAGGTAAAACCTTTAACCCTAAACCTTTTACACCTTCTAGTTCTATTCAATGTCATAAATGTAAAGGAAGGGGTCATATAATGCATGAATGTCCAAGTAGAAGAAACATCATTCTTAGAGAAGATGGAGGATATGAGAGTGAAAAAGGTGAGGGAGAAGAAGAGGGAGATGTGAGTGATGAAGATGATGTAGAACTACCTAATGAGGGCATGATTGGGGTAGTTAGAAGGATTATGACTATCAATTTGGCAAGCAATAGTGAAGAACAAAGGGAGAATATATTCCATACTAGGTGTGGGATAAAGGGAAAAACTTGCTCTATGATCATTGATAGTGGTAGTTGTGCTAATGTGGTGAGTTCATACTTTGTGGAAAAATTGGGACTTGCATGCATGAAACACCCTACTCCATATAGACTCCAATGGTTAAATGATAGTGGTGAACTAAAGGTAAACAAACAGTGCATGATTTCATTTAATGTTGGTAGATATGAGGATGATATTCTTTGTGACATAATACCTATGCAAGCTTGTCATATCTTACTGGGTCGTCCTTGGCAGTATGACAGGAATGTTTTTCATGATGGAAGAAAGAATAGATATTCTCTTGAACTAAATGGCAGGAAATTTACTCTTGCACCTTTATCTCTTTCTCAAGTGTTTGAAGATCAAAAGAGATTAAGAGAAACAATGGGAAAACCAAGGGGAGAGATAAAAACTGAGCTTGAGGAAAAAGAAAAGAAAGAAGGCCAAGAATTAGAAAAAAAAAAGATGGCCGAGAGAAAGAGAGAGAGGGCAGCAATTTGAGAGAAGAGATAAAAAAGGGTTTGAATGAAAAAATAGACAGTCTTGGTGAGAGGAAAGAGGTTAAGGAAAGAAAAAAGAGAGTTTTTATATAAAAACCAAAGAGTGTTTAAATGCAAGAAAAAGAGGGGCTGCCCATAATACTACTTACTTACAAAGAGACTTTGATTAATTCTGAGTTGCTAACTTCTTCTTTGCCAAGTAGTATTTCTTCTCTTTTGCAGGATTTTGAAGATGTCTTTCCAGAAGATATTCCTAATGGATTGCCACCTTTACGTGGCATTGAGCATCAAATTGATTTTGTACCTGGATCACAAATCCCAAATAGGCCAGCCTATAGGAGTAATCCAGAAGAGACAAAAGAACTTCAAAGGCAAGTTGAAGAGTTGCTTGAGAAAGGTTTTGTGAGAGAGAGCATGAGCCCTTGCTCGGTTCCCGTCCTATTGGTACCAAAAAAGGATGGAACTTGGAGGATGTGCATGGATTGTAGAGCAATCAACAAGATTACGGTAAAGTATCGCCACCCTATTCCTCGTCTTGATGACATGTTGGATCAATTACATGGATCCAAAATCTTTTCTAAAATTGATCTAAAAAGTGGTTACCATCAGATTCGAATGAATCCTGGAGATGAATGGAAAACTGCTTTTAAGACCAAATATGGGCTTTATGAGTGGTTAGTTATGCCTTTCGGCTTGACTAATGCACCTAGCACATTCATGAGATTAATGAATCATGTTTTTAAGGATTTTCATGGAAAATTTGTTGTGGTGTACTTCGATGATATATTGGTCTTTTCTAACACTTTAGAAGATCATGTAGAACACCTAAAACAAGTTTTTGAAGTTCTTAGAAAGCAATTTTTATTTGCTAATCTTAAAAAGTGTACTTTTATGTGGATCGTGTGATTTTCTTGGTTTTTGTCGTTAGTTCTAAAGGAGTTGAGGTTGATGAAGAGAAAATCAAAGCAATAAAAGAATGGCCTAAACCTAAGAGTGTAACTGAAGTTAGGAGTTTTCATGGACTTGCTATTTTTTATAGGAGGTTTGTGAGAGACTTTAGTACCATTGCTTCTCCTTTAACTGAAGTTATTAAAAAGGATAAGATTTTTAAATGGGGAAAAGAACAAGATGATGCTTTTAACTTGTTGAAAGAAAAGTTATGTTCTGCTCCATTGTTACAATTGCCTGATTTTTCTAAATCTTTTGAAATTGAATGTGATGCTTCGGGCAAAGGAATAGGTGCTGTTTTGATGCAAGATTCTAAACCTATTGCCTACTTTAGTGAAAAGTTAAGTGGAGCCACATTGAACTATTCCACTTATGACAAAGAGCTATATGATTTGGTAAGGGCTTTAGCCACATGGCAACATTACTTGTGGCCAAGAGAGTTTGTCATTAAAACTGATCATGAATCCTTGAAATACTTGAAGAGTCAAGGTAAGTGGAAGGCATGCTAAGTGGGTTGAATTCATTGAAACGTTTCCTTATGTAATTTCTTACAAACAAGGGAAAGAAAATGTTGTTGCTGATGCACTTTCAAGGAGGTATGTCTTAGTTTCTACCCTGACTTCTAAATTAATGGGTTTTGACCAAATCAAGGGACTTTATGCTAATAATGTTGATTTTGGCAAAATTTTTGCAGATTGTAAGTTGAGTCCTTTTGAGAGGTTTAACCTCCAAGATGGCTTTCTCTTTAAGGAAAATAAGTTGTGTATTCCTAATTGCTCTTTACGTGAAGTATTTGTAAGGGAAGCACATTGTGGAGGGATTATGGGACACTTTGGAGTCCCAAAGACACTAGACATACTGGCCGAAAATTTCTTTTGGCCTGGAATGAGAAAAGATGTTGAAAGAATGTGCGCACAGTGTTTGGAATGTAAACAAGCTAAATCTAAAGTGTTACCGCATGGTCTTTACACGCCATTACCTGTTCCTACTTCGCCTTGGATTGATATTTCCATGGATTTTGTGTTAGGTTTGCCTAGAACAAGATATGGTAAGGATAGTATATTTGTTGTGGTAGATAGGTTCTCCAAAATGGCTCATTTTATTCCTTGTTTAAAGACTAATGATGCCTCACATGTTGCTGATCTTTTTGTAAAAGAGGTTGTCAAATTTCATGGTATACCTAGAACTATTGTTAGTGATAGGGATGCTAAGTTTTTGAGCCACTTTTGGCGTGTGTTTTGGGGGAAGTTAGGTACTAAATTGTTGTTTTCTACTTCTTGTCACCCGCAAACTGATGGACAAACTGAAGTAGTTAATAGAACCTTAGGAAACATGTTGAGGGCTGTTTTGAAAGGTAAATTAACTTCATGGGAAGATCACTTACCTATGATTGAATTTGCTTACAATAGAACAATTCATTCTTCTACAGGTATATCTCCTTTTGAGGTTGTTTATGGTTTTAATCCCTTCACTCCCCTTGATTTATTACCATTACAAACTAATGATATTGCTAATCTTGATGGTAGGACAAAGGCTGAGATGATGAAAAAAATTCATGAACAAACAAGGCTTGCAATTGAGAAGAAAAATGAGCAAACTGCCTTGAGAAAGAATAAGGGACGAAAGCAAGTTATTTTTAAACCTGGAGATTTAGTTTGGGTTCACTTTAGAAAGGAGAGATTTCCTTCCAAAAGGAAGTCAAAGTTGCATCCTAGAGGAGATGGCCCATTTCAAGTCCTTGAAAGGATTGGAGACAATGCTTACAAGTTGGACCTTCCTGGTGAGTTCCAAGTAAGTGCCACATTTAATGTTGCTGACTTATCTTTGTTTGATGTAGGATCGAATTCGAGGACGAATTCTTTTCAAGAAGGGGGGAATGATAGCATCAAGAACAAGGAAATAGTTAAGGACAATGATAGAGATGATAGAGTTTTGGAAGCTCCAAGGCCATTTACAAGATCTCAAGCTAAAGAGTTGCAAGTTAAGGTTGCTAGACTTCAATGGCAAATAAAGAAGCTTTTAATTGTAGAGGAAGAGCTCAAGCCCAAAGGAGATGAATTGTCCAAGTTTTACAATTATTTGGTAGTCCAAATTGAAGTCCAAGAGGAGGAAGATTGGGTTACCAAATCAGCCCTTGAAGTCCACCAATAGGGCTCAAAATGACCTTAAAAGAGGTCCAAAAGGGAGTGTTTCAAAAGGAGCCCAATTGGAGTCCAAACCAATGGCCCAAACTAATAGTTTGAAGGCCCAAATCTGCCCCAAAAGGATTTGGCCGCCCCCCACTTAATTTTGATGGTTTTTGTTACCCCTTAGGAGCCACCTACCTAAGTTTGATGGCTATTGTGACCCCTAGCAGCCCCCTACCTAATTTAGATGACTTTTTAGCAACCCCCTACATTATTTTAAGTGCTTTTAACTCCTATAAATAAGGAGTTCTTCTCATTCATAAGACACAACATTTATTGATTAAGTATATCATACTTTGAGAGTTCTTTTGAACCTTTGTTACTTGTGCTTTGAGATTTATCTTTCAACCTTTACTAGTTCTTAGTTCAAGGTAGTAAGATTACTTCTCTTTTATGATATCTTTGATTCCTTTGTGGTATTCTTAGAAGGCGATTAATACTAGTTATTAATTGTTGTCTCAAGTTACTCGTAAAGTGGTCAAGATCCGAATCTATTGTTTTGATTTGCTTTTTAAGTAAAGGCGTTTGTTTTGTTCCATAAATCAAGACGTTGTTACTTTGATCTTGTCAAGGCTATAGAACTTACGTTCTTGGAAGTTCTTGGAATTCTTTCCTTGAATTCTTCCCATGTCCTTTATTTTCATCTCTTTAATTCTAGTTGTTTAATTCCTTGTTGTTATTGCTTCCGCATTTACTTCTCAAATTCTTACTCTAATTTGGATTCCCGACCTAGTTGTTATCAAAAAGTGAATAAAGTAAAAGGTGGAAGGGATTCAAAGAAAAACAAGGATGAAAGGCAAGGAGTAAATAGAGAAGGAGAAAAATAAATATCATGACCAAGAAAGAGTGACGTTACATCTCTCTAGTTCCTCCGAGGAAAAAGAAAATGACTCAAAGAGTCGATAAGTATGAGCCAAAAAGAGAAGATGGAGTGATTAGGGAAAGATGAACCCATTCTATTCCAAAAAGTCCTACCTTAGTCCAAAAGCCTTCATTACATCCCGAAAAAAGCCCTACATGATTTCAAGTTGAGTGAGCTTATATTAGTGGTGATTTACACGAGGGGCAAGCATATGGTACTTAGAGTCGTACTTGTGACATTCTTTTGAGAGAGATGAGCGAACTTTTCACAATCTTTGAATTGAGTGCTACATTCTAAAGCGGGATATGCTAACGGAGAGTAGAGGAGGAGGAGTTTGGGATCCAAAATGACCTACATGAAAGAACGAGCTTCCTTAATGAATAAAGTCAATTCTTGATACTCTAGTGTCACATTAGAACTATTGTACTTAAAAAGTCAAATAATTACTTTGTTGATAATTCATACGTGTTGTGGGTAATTATTGGTCCCAATTGATATGTAATTGATTCACCTTAGGCCAACTGAAATAGTTCTTATCCTGTGGAGGTGGGAATTACCTTATTTGCTTGAGGACAAGCAAAAGCTTAAGTTTGGGGAAGTTGAAAAGTAGGAATTTTGACTACTTATTTGCACTCTTTTACTTTCGTTTTAGCTCAAAATTGCTTTAAGATATTCCCGAAAACTAATGAAATATGCTTTCTTGCAGAAATGTTAGAATATGAGGTAAAGAGATGAAAATAAACTCAAGAAGGAGTAATTTTGGACAAGGACCAAAACAAGGCTAAAAGGGTAAAATGCGGACGACATAATATTGAGTGCGGCCGCAGAACATAAGGATGCCCCTGACAGAAGTTCTTTATAAAGTGCAGCCATAGAATATGAGGTTCATAGAGATGGAATGTTGGGCAATGAAGAAGTGCGGACAACACCACTATTGTGCAGCCGCATAATCAAGAGCGCAGCCGCACTAAAAAATGTGCGGTAGGCAGAAGCGCCCCATGCCAAAGCCCAAGATCAAGAAATTCGGATTGCACCATGATTGTGCAGCCGCAGAATCAAGAGTGCGGCCACATATGTCCAACCTTTCAAACCAAGTTTCAAAGTGCGGACCGCACACAGAATTGTGCGGCCGCATAACCTCCACATGGGCAATTTTATACGACAATTTTAGCTGGGTATAAATGGATCTTTTTGTCATTTTTAGGTTAAGTTTGGTGCACCTGAGAATAGAGAGTCATTTTTCTTTACTGTATTGGGTAACTTTGTAATAGTTTAATATTTTAACATTAGATTTTCTTTCCTTAATCATCTATTATGAATTTTATCGTAATTTCTTTTTAAATTACTTTATCTTCCATGAGTAGCTAAATTTCTAGCTAGGATTGTGTCTCAACCCTAGTGTGGGTACTTAATGAGTGTTTGATTTAGGGCTTGTTTATTATTGGATAATGATATTTAGCCTAGTTATTGCTTGAATTTGAGAATTAATGGTTGCAAACATTGATTCATGCCTAAATAAATTAGTTTCTACTTGAGAAAGAGAGACTAAGTCTAGGAAAACTTGGCTAACAAGGAATTGGGGTGAACTCAATAAATTTATAGCCCCAATTAAAGGTTTGATTCTAGAGATAGTAAGACCCGACTTGAGCATTTATCACTTGTTTTGTGCAATACCAATTTGGACTTCAGAAAGCCAAATTGGGCAAAATCACTCTAACTACCGAGAGGTATTGAGTGGGTACTTGCGTGTGATTGCTATATTACAACCCCAACCAAATAAACTTTTCCTAGAGCCTACAATCCGTTAGGTAACCACCTAGGTGGAAGTCAGGACCCTAGATCTTTTATAAACTTGAAAAACAACACTGCTAAAAACATTGTCTCTTAGCTTTTCAAATACAAGCATTAGCATACAAACTAGAAGTAGAAAAGAAACAACTGAATATGTGGAAGTGCAATCTTGGGCATGTCATACACTAGGTATATACTATTCCCATATAAAGCTCTTTGTGAATCGACCCCGACTCGCGTTGGGTATTTATAATTGCATCGACTGCCTCGCAATCCCAATTAGTGATGTGAGTTTTGGTGACATTAGTTTTTAGCGCTGTTGCCGGGGAGCTAAAGACGGATTTAGCTATATATTTGGTTTTGTGTGTGATTTGTCTTCTTTTCCTTCCGGTTACTAATCTTTTGGTGAAACAATTGTAGGTGATACAATGGCTGTCAACAACAATGATCCTCTTGGAAACGTGCCATTGGGGGATGACGGGGTTGATGATCAAGTTGATGAGGTTCCTCTTGAACCTCAAGGAAATAGACGAGGTCTCCCCCTTCAAGACAACGTTCCCGTTCCTACCCCACCTCCTCCAAGAGCGGCGGCACACCGGGTGTTGCCAAATGAAGGATACGTAAGTTCCATAGTCCCATCCCGCATTAGGGTGGAAAACTTTAAAATCACAAATCTCATGCTTAAACTGTTGGAACAACGGGAATTCTTCACCGGGGCTCCAAGTCAAAATGCATACAAGCACTTGAAAGGGTTTGTTGACACTTGTTGAGGGAGCAAACAAACTAACGTCTATGAGGATGCTTTGCAGTTGAGGTTATTCCCTTTCTCTCTTCAGGTAAAGGCCTTGGATTGGTTAGAGAGGTTGTCAAATCATTCTATTCATACATGGGATGAATTAGCTGAGAAATTCATTTCCAAGTTATTTTCTCCCGGGCATATGGCAACTCTTAGGGATGAGATTCTAGATTTCAAACAAGAACCCAATGAGCCTTTGCATGAGATATGGGGAAGGTACCGTACTATGGTGAAAGAGTGCCCAATGACATGATAGAGGCTATGATCCAGCAAACTTTCTATAGAGGGGTCAACACTATCAATGCGTGGTCAATCAACTTGCTGGTGAAAATTTCATGACAACGCCATATGTGGAAGCTTGTAAGATTCTTTATGGGATGGAGGATACTTCATCGGCATGATAAAGTAGCTCAAAGGTTCCTCAAGGCGATCCAAATGTGATTCACTTGCATAAACAATTACATGATCATGGGCAAGCAATTGCCGAGTTGACCACCACAATGAATAGACTAGCCAAAGCTCAACTCCAATAAGTGCAAGGTCCCAAGCAAGTAAATGCAATGGAAGGAGTGAGTATGAGGGTAAACAAGAGAAATAGAAAAGAAACAACTGAATATGTGAAAGTGCAATCTTGGATACGTCATACACTAGACTAGGTATATACCTAATCCCATATAAAGCTCTCTATGGAATCAACCCCGACTCTTGGGTATTTATAATTGCATCGACCGTCTCACAATCTCAATTAATGGTGTGAGTTTGGGTGACATCAACTCTCAAGTTAAAGCAACTAAACACATTCATCATATAATTCAACCACATAAGAAGTACATAATAAGAGTCAAAAGATGAGCCCACACATGAAAAGAAAGTCACATATATTCTCAAGGTATACAGTCACAAAAATTTAGGAAAAAGTACTCAATGCAAATTATCCTACTCTAAGTCTGATATAAAATATGTCAAAAAAATACAGATACTCAAAATTTTCCTATTCCACTTGTCAATTATTTAAAAAAAAATCTTTAGACTTTTGTACCTTAGAAAAACTATCTAGGAAGTTTATCATTGGAAAAATTTCAAAAGTTCTGAATATTCTACATAAAAAACCTATTATCACCCGGTTCAAAGAGTCGTCCCTTGAAAAAGAACCATGACCATAAGAAAAACGACATCTACCTAAAAAAATTCTTAATTTTTCATTTTTAAATTAAAATAGCACAAAAACAATTACTCAATTAACCTCTCCACCTTACACTTAAAATTATGCATTATTCCCAATGCATATTATAAATAACGAGATAGTAAAAGAAATTCTCTGATAGGCCAAATGCCGAAGCATTAGTAGTTTATGGGGAACTCAGACTTCTCCTAGACATGGTCCTTTGTGCGAGTACCCACACTTAGTTTCAATCATCTAGCTTGCTTTTGCATAGTTCTAATGTCTTTTCTTTCCATGCTCATACTCCTACAAAATTAAAAATAATACTACAAAAATAATCCAATAAAAAATAAAAATAAAACTAAAAATAAAAATATATGAAAGATGGGTTGCCTTCTAACAAGCACCTGATTTAACGTTGCAGCACGACATGAATAACTTTTTGACTTTCGAAATTATAATTGGATCCCAAGGTTTAATTCAAGATTGTGATTGTTCTCATGGGGCAGTGCAAATTGTTATGAGCCAAAAATACAATATTTTCTTATGCACTTTTTAGCTTTCAGCTGAGGAGTGCCACCTTGCCTAGACGACCTTGAAAATTTCAGAATATATGGCTCATCTACCTCTTTTCTTACCTTTTTGTAATTGTAATGATCCATTCTCATTTCACCATCCAAACACAGTATATAGAAGTATTTAGAATGACGTCCATTGCGATCAAATATATGAACTTCTAGACTTTTAATATTCTCAATACCAATCTTACTATAGTCAACTAAATTTGTACCCTCAATATATTTATCTGACTTTAGTATCACTTCTTCAATATCTACATCATCAAATTTTAGTTGGTTAGATTGTTGATGTTCTACTTTGACCTCCTCCATTAGAAACTTAATTCTACCTCTAATATTTTTGGCTACTATCCATAATATTAGCTTTTTGAGCACTAAAAGCTTCAACTAGTTGACTCACTTGATCATCAAAGCTACGAATTGTTGCCTTTTTCCTTTTGTATCTACAGACGTTTCTCATTATTTTATTCCACAAGAACTTTAACATACCCTTGATCTTCTTCAAGTTAGCTTTCCGAGGTTCTTTATTCCTATAATTTTACGAGAAAAGGCAGAACTATCATAATAGGGGGTTTAGGAAGGATAAAAAAATACAAGCACAACCATAAAAGTGAACATCTTGACTACCACACATATTTCACGCATAAGATTGAGTTGATACACATAACTCGCTCCATAAAATATTTTAATAATTTCACCACAAGTGGTTTCCTCCACAATATTCATAAGAAATATCAAAATTAGAATTGCCAACATTAAAACTCGCATAACTCCAAGATTTCATGTTTCTCAAATCAACAAGTATAAATAAAATAAAATAAAAGTTTAAACTTGAAATCTAGTAATATGTACAGCTACAACTATACCATTTGTTCTTCGGTAATGGTACCAAAATTTTATCACGCCCAACTCTAGCCCAAAAAATAATAAGCATCATAGCAAATATAATTCGATCTAAGAGTCCGGAGTCAAACCCAACAGAGAACAAAGGCTTAGCTACAGTTTTCTATGTTGCTAAGAAAACAAGTTCGAATAATTTCCTAGTCATAAAGATTGTGATCTGTAGTTAAAATTAGTTAACTAACAAATACTAAAAAGCAATAAAATTATCAACTAACGAGGATGAAATTGGAGAAAAGATTAAGGAGGCCTAGAGTTATGATTTTTCCAATTATCGGAATCCTTCCCATTACATCTCCTATAATTTCACCTAAGTATTATGTAGTGACCGTGAGAATTTTAGATGTCGTAATTCTCTCCCGAGAAAATACAATAATTTACTGGATATATTCTCCCGAATGACACTAGCTAACACTATCTTATCGTTTACTATGACCACGCCAATGCTTTGTTATTTCTAAACCCACCTTTAAATCAGCCTATTGATTCCTCACATGCGCTTGGAGTGATGTTGTTTAACAACCACCTAAATTTGTACCATTTTACAAGTAAATAGGCACAGTCAATTAAGAGCTCTTCAATTAACTAAAATAAGCATGTAGTTGAATACATAGAAAGATCCAAACACTCAATTATATCAAAACGTATCAAGAATTTATCCTACAAAAAGTTCCATCAAAATCCTAGATAATAGAATTAGCTACTCATAAAAAGTATGTGAAAATACAATACCAAAATTCATAACCAACAGTAAAAAATAGGAAGAAGGAAGAAACTTGTGATGAATCTTCTTCCTTGCTCCTAGTGTGTTCTTGTCTCCGAGGGTCTTGTATTTCTCCAAAGTAGTGTCTCCCCTACAAAGTTATGTAAAAATCTTGCTTAGAGCGTATTTTATGACCTAGGCAGGATGGAGGGCCGTCCAATGCAATCCAAAATCAGATAAGAAAACTGGAGGACACGTCAATTTTCATACACGCGGTCATAGACGAGTTCCCAGCTGTTTAATTTTTATTCTGCGAAGTTCTCTGTGCATAGCGGGAGCTTAGTGCACCGTACTGCCCAACCTTGAAGTGCTTCGTGCCATCGCCATACTTTACTGTTTTGCCACAATACTTCTTCTTTTACTCCATTTTCATTCAAACTTGTTCCTATGCATAAAAAACAAATAATGAACATATTTCAGTTCAAAAATGAAATAACCCCATGCAACTCACACGACAAAACAAGATGAAAACACGCACAAAAATATATACTTTTGGTCTTTTATCAGATCTCAAATTTAAAATTTAATGAAGATAAAAACAACTAAGTAATTTTTCATATTTGTCCAAATTTTGATGGACAAAATTATTGGTAGTTTGAATCATACCAAATCTTTCACGACCCAAATTTTCCTTCGTAAGATGTTGTGACGGCACCTAATCTCTAAGACTAGGTAAGCCTAACAATTGCGGAATAACGGAAATAATAACAGAAATAACGACTATACTTCAATAGATATATAATACTGAAAACTGTTGCTCGCCATGTACAAGTAAAACCAACAACTCCAAGTATACACAACTCCCGAACCCCGACAGTCACAAGCTACAAGCTCTAAGGAATTTACTAACTGTCTCTATACATCAGCATCTAAAAGAATAAGAAAAAAGACAACATAAGGATAGAGGGTGACTCCGAGGTATGTGGACGCTGGCAGATATAACTTGAAGTCTCCAAGTAGCAGCATACACACTCTACTAATATCAGGGCTGGTAGGAGGTACCTGGGGCTGCACACAAAATATGTGCAGAAGAGTAGTATGAGTATATCATAATGGTACCCATTAATGACCAAGACTAACCTCGGTAGAGTAGTGACTGTAGACATGTGATTTTTGACCCTCCCCAAGATTTTTCATATTTTAGCACGTAAATATTTAATTTAGGCCTAATATAGCTATTTCAACTAATTTTTACTCTTTTACTTTATTTTATTACAAGAAAAATGAAAATTACAAAAATTGTTCCATTAATGTTTTGTAGTCATTTTTAATCTTGAAAAATACCAAAAAAAAATAGTTTATTTTAACGGTCAGTCTTACTTTAATAGTTATTTTATTTAAGTAGGATTAATTAATAAATGAGATCGCATTTTTAATCTCGTTCGCATGGAAAGAATAAAACTTGGGCTCGAGCAATCCATTTTTAGGCCTAATTTTGGACCTAGCTCGTAATTCCCAAGCCCATAATTCCTAGGTCATACCCCTAACCTAATTCCTACCCCTATATAATAGTACCTAATGCACAAAATAATGGAGGGACGCCTAAAACCCATCTGATCTGCTGTTTTCTATCTTCAGCAAAACGGACACACAGCAATTAGCGTTTCCATAGATGGGACAAAACAAAAAACCCAAAAACATGAGCTAACCTAGAGATAGACTAACGCCTAAAGCAAAGAAAAGAAAAAAGATCGGCCACTTCTCTGGAAAAGATCGAAAAAAAAACAAAAATGAAGGACCCCATCTGACTCCTCATGAGAAACGGAAATCAGCAGCCATAAACACAAACGAAACCTAGCACTTTTCGTGAGGAATTTGGATCTGTTTGGCGCAACTAGAGTGAGTTGTAGCTTCAGTAGAATCCCGTTTCGGTCGATGTGAAGGTTTGTTTGCCGATTCGAGTTTTGTCTGCCAAGGTCTGGGTTCATCGTGGTCATGTCCGGGTCTTGTTTGCTTTGAGATTTCCCTGATATAAAACTCAAAAGCTCAGATTCAACACAAAGGTCCAATTCTTTTAACTCTTCGTCAATTTTATTCCATTTTTAAAAATAAAATAAAAACAACTTGTATGGATCATTCGGTGTATGATTCTATTGGATGTTTAATTATTTGATGAAGCTACTCATGACCTGTTTGAGTGATTTTGGTTAAGTGTTAAAATGAAATAAGATTCCTACACTATAGGTAAATATAGTGTAGTCAGTGAGCTTTTTGGTCCATTATTGATCTTAGCATTTGAGGTTTCTGCACAGTGATATTCTATTTCACCGTTATGTGGGGGGGCAAAATGTATAGTATTAATGATCTTCCCATTTCTTGCAAACCGTGTGGTCTCAAATTTTATACTAATGCTGTTGTTGCTTTGATCGAGAAATAACATAAAAGGGGAATCGGTGATAACGTGTATGGCTTTATTGTGTTGTCTTTGTTCTCGTTTAATTTGTCGAAGTTCACTTGGGAACGAGTAAGTCGGCCTCTTCCTCACAATAATTCCATAACTCATGGCCTTCACAATAATCTCAAAATTTAGGAAGAATAATGAATATTTGTAGCTTGCTTTAGGCGCGTTTTTATAATAAATTATCGTGGCCATGGGTACGGTTCCTGTGGCATGGTCACGATATGTAAATCCCAATTCGGGGGTGCATTTCATGTAGCCCGATCATAGCAACTTCGAATAATAAAACCCTTTGAAATAAATTGAGGTGTGTCATGTTGAATAAAATCTCCAAAACCAATGGCCCTCACTTAATTAATTTTTAACTCTTTTGAAATCGAGGTGTGCCATTTAGTTGAATTTTTCATGGCCCTCGCAAACCTGAAATTGCGTAGTTGCTTTAGGCACGCTATTTAAAAAGCTACTTTCCTAAACTCGGGTGTGCATTTATGTGACCCAAATCCAAATCTCAACAACGTTAGATGAAATGTGTCGTAGACCGCGGGTGCATTTATGTGACATGGTTCAAGACGTGTTTCATATGATGTTGAAATCTTCCCCAAAAATAATTAAATAAAAGTGGTTTAATAAGTTAAAATTGTACCATAGGTTAAAACATGTATTAAAATCAGTAAATAGGCCAAATAATAACAGTTGAGCGACCGTGCTAGAACCACGGAACTCGGGAGTGTCTAACACCTTTTTCCGGGTTCACAGAATTCCTTACCCGGATTTCTGTGTTCGCGGACCAATAATAGAGTCAAACTTCCTCGATTCGGGATTTTAAACCGGTGACTTGGAACACCATAAATTATCCCAAGTGGCGACTCTGATTTTCAAAATAATTAATTCCGTTTCGGTTATTGTCACTTTAATTGGAAAAACTCCCTTATACCCTCCCGGGGTGTAGGTAAAAAGGAAGTGTGACAGCTCTGGTGACTCTGCTGGGGAAAAGAACCCAGAACTTCTAGTTTAGGGTTCAGAATTCGAGCTTAGAGTAATTGTTATATTTGGCTTTATTTGTTGTCTGATTTTATTTACATGTTTGGGCCTAATGTGATGTTGCTTTTTACTGCTTTGATATTACCTGAGCTGTATATAAACTGCTACGAAACCCTTCTCTTCTCATCTTTGGGGATGTGCACGCTGGTGACTCCTCTTCTGTTAGTGTCATACCTTGAAATAAGAAAGAGACTCGGACAAGTTACAAATCCGGATGGCCTTTTGGTTCCCGATACGTAGCCCTCTCCTCGGCTCGAGTTGTCCGCTCGGGTACACAAGTATAGAACAATATACCCAGGTTTTTAGCTTAGAATAACTCAGCCTCATACCGGATCCCTGGTAGGAATATTTGTTTGTATCATGTGCATTTGACTTTGGGGACTCAACACAGGGGTTGAGTCCGTCTAGGATAGGTGCACCCAAATTAAAAGACCATTCTGATACATCTTACGTGCTACTTGCGTATCTGTCTATTTCGGCTTGCATGCTGACTGGCTTCTAGAATAGGGAAAGAAAATGAAAAAAAAAATAAAAATCGAAAAAAAAAAGAGAAAAGTAAAGAGAGTGAGAAGTAGGTATTTGAATTACCCTAAAATTCTGTTGAAATTTTTTTTAAAAAAAAGAAAAGTCATTTCAAAATAAGTCATATTTTCTTTTGTTCCGTCAAAACTGGGCGAACTACGCGGGTCTAATTCTCACCGGATGTGAGATACGTAGGCAAACCTCATCGGTTCCGGCCCATAATTTTCAAAAAATCCAAAAATATTTTCCTTTACTTCCTCTCTAGAAAACTCTTTTTTTTTAGACCTTAATTTTCAAAAAATTCAAAAATATTTTCCGTTACTTGCTTTAGAAAGCCTTTCTTTTAGACCCTAATTGTGTTTTAAAAAAATTACAAAAAAATATTTTCTTTTAATTTCTTCCAAAAATATTTTCATTCTTCTTTCAAAATTGAAAAGAAATTCAAAATTCAAAAATATTTTCTTTTTTAGAAGCATTTCTTTCATAAATTCAAAATAAAATTCCAAAAATATTTTCTTTCTTCTTTAGAAGTTTTTCTTTCAAAATTCCAAAAAAAAAATCAAAAAAAAAACTTTCTTCTTTAGAAGTCTTTCTTTGCAAAAATGCTGAAGAAAAATCAAAATTCAAAAATATTCCCTTTTTTTATAAGTCTTTCTTTCGAAAAATAAAATAAAATAAATTCAAAACAAAAAGTTAGCTTATTTACTTTATTCATGATCTTACCGAACTACGCAAGTTCTGATTCATGTTCCCACATGATAAGTAGGCAACCCACATCAGGTTCGATCAACTGTTTAAAAAAAATGAAAAAAAACAAAGGTGAAAAAATATTGATAATAATAAGGACGACCTGAGTCCATTCTAACACGTTTTGTTTTGAATTGTGAAGAAAGTTGAGGTGGTCGGTTTGTGGTAAGCGGCCAACACAAGATCCAAGGAAAAATGATAACTGACGTCGAAGCTGTTACAAGTGCTCAAGAGACTCAGAGGCAGAGGATTCAACAAGAGTCTACTGTGGTTGAGGAAAATAGAATATTGAAACAGCAAATGACCGAAATGTGTCAAGCATGGGCCAGTGGTCAAGGACAGCCTCGTCATGAGTCACAATTTGCTACACAACAAGAGCAGTACTACTCTCCTGAGTACCACTCGTACTCATTTGATCTTCCTGTAAACATTGAGAAGCCTGTCCGAAAGATGGTACAGGAAGAAATGACCCAAAGAGTGAAAAGCTTAGAACAACGGTTGAAAAACATGCAAGTGTTGGCAGGTCAAAAGAGTGGTGCCTTCAAAGATCTATGTATGTTCCCCAATGTCCACTTGCCGCCTCGTTTCAAGACTCCCAAATTTGAAAAATATGATGGACATGGAGATCCCATAGCCTACCTGAAAAGGTATTGCAATCAACTAAGAAGTGCAGGAAGAAATGAAGAATTGTTAATAGCTTATTTTGGGGAAAGCCTTACGGGAGTAGCCTCCGAATGGTTTATGGATAAAGACACATCTCGCTGGTATGTCTGGGATGACATGGCATAAACCTTTGTCAAACAGTTCCAATACAACATCGACATTGCCCCAGACCGTATTTTCCTTTCAAACCTGAAGAAGAAACCAAGTGAAAGTTTCAGGGAATATGCCATTAAATGGGGAGAGCAAGCAGCTCGAGTTAAGCCACCCATGGATGACCACGAGCTAATCACTGTCTTCCTTCAAGCGCAAGAGCTAGATTACTTTCAAAACATGATGTCCGCAGTTGGCAAATCCTTCTCGGAAGCAATCAAAATGGGAGAAATGGTAGAGAATGGTTTTAAGACAGGCAAAATTATAAGTCAAGCAGTTTTTAAAGCCGCAACTCAGGCTGTCCGGGTTGAATCTGATAATTTTAGCGACACAAATGAGAAGGTTGAAGAAATCATGATGACATCAGGGTCGAGAAGAGGTCCCAGGAGAACATCTCGAAGGTATGAGCAGCCTCCTCAAGTTTCCCATGACTCCCCTGAGCAGTATTATCTACTCAGAACCCTCAATACTCTATCGCTCCACCTCGGTATGTTGTCCAGCCACCAAAACACCCCAGAAGGCGAGCACGAGCATCACAAAATCTCCACTAGCTTCCACAAAATTTTCAGGTACCCTATAACCTACATCCAGGTCAGAGGTACAAAAGGGAACAAAAGTTGAAAGATAATTTTACACCAATAGGAGAGTCCTATGCAAGCTTGTTTGAGAAATTAAAGCATTATGACATGATTGCACCTATTCCTCCAAATCATGTGGACCCACGTGCAAGAAGCTTTGACCCTTCTAAAAGGTGTGAATACCATTCCAATGCCCATGGGCACAATGTTGAAAGCTGTCGGGATTTGAAAAAGGAGATAGACAGGATGATCCTGGAAAACCTGATTGTTATCCAAGACAGTGACACCCAGAATATCGTGCAGAATCCTTTACCTGCACATGATGATGCACACTTTGTGGGGATGATGCGTGGTGATAGGGAGTATGAGAATCCTCTCGGGAATTTGCTAACTGAAGTTAATGATTTTGAAATTGGAGAAGGCTCTGTCGATCCTGATGAGCGAATTTGTGGCTAAATATCAAGCTTAGCAATTGAAAAGTCATTCCCTCCTCACTAGGAAGGAATTTTGGTAGTTTGTTTTGATGTTTTTTCTATTATCTGGGTTATTTCAGAGTTGTGATCCAGATTTTATTTGTTTTATTGAGTCAAACCCTTCTATCCCTCTATTCTGTTTGTGTGAGTCCTGTCTTTCTGTTCTGTTGCTATTTTTCATTAGCCAGGTTATCTAGGGTTGTAACTCGAATTTTAGGTTGTTTGTCTTGTTGTTTAATCAATGAAATATAGTTTGTCCTTTTGTGTCATTCCATACTTAGTTCTTTTTCCGCTAGTCTTAATGGCATAACATGCATGCGGAATTTTTGGCCAGATCTTAGAAAATTGGTTTAAGTTTGAATTGGACAACTGAGGAAAAGGCATTTTTTTAGGATGAATAAAGAGTTGAAATACTTTGGAATTAAGGTCGAGCAAAATTCACCTTCAAATCATTGTGAAGATCGGGCTTGAGGATGTCTAATCAATTGAAGTTTGTTAGAAATTTCGACATTAAGGGACGGAAAGTATCTTGAGATCATGACACACCAAGATGACAGACATGTTCGTCAATGCTGTGATCGCGAAAGATACTATGTTTGGCATTCTTGAGGCTGGGAGGCCCTCTTTCTGCTATCAAACACTTTATATCCTTCGCTACCCCTTTTGAGCCTGTGTTATTTTATTTAACTACCTTCTTTTTTAATCAAGTTTAGAGTCAAAAAAAAAAGAGAAAGAAAAAAAATCCATGTCCCAAGAATACAAACTGGGGCAATTCTTAGAAAGTTCGAAAAAAAAAGAATTGTCGAAGGTCCATGCCCTCAAAAATAGAAGTTGGGGCAAACAAAAAAGAAAAGAAAAGAAAAAAAGATTAAAAAAAAAAGAAAAGAAAAAGAGAAACAGAAAGAAAGATGAAAAAAATAGTTAGGTTAGATGTTTGAACTACGTTCGACCTGATTTCTTAAAAAAGGATACGTAGGCAGCCTCACGGTTCGGTCCAACCAAATAAGAATTCAGAGAAGCAAAACAATTCCAAAAAAAAATCCCCAATAGCTGAAACTGGGGCAGAGATTTTTATTTCACTTGTAAAAGAGTCGGTTCCAAGAGTTGTAAGTCCATAACTCCTCATTTTGAGTCTACTTTGAGCCTTCATGCCGATCTTTTTGCCCGACCCTATCCAATAACCTTCCAAATAAAGACCTCCTGATACACCTTCAAGAATGCCAAGAGAAACATGCAATGAGCAACAACGATCACGCGACATAGAACACTGTCAGGATGCTCACACAAGAAAAGCGAAAGAAAAAGAAAAAAAAAAGGAAAATGAGAGAGTCTTATTAGTGAAAACCCTCACGGGCACAATAAGGCGACGGTAAGTAGAGATGAATAAATGAGAGAGGCTTGTTGGTGAAAATTCCTCGGGGCACCATTAGTCGAAAGTGAGTCGTGAAGCTGATGCAAAAGATTGGCACGGATACGCCCGACTTCAAAGATCATAAGAATGGTAAAATGGAAGATTTGGTCAGTTTGATAGATCGGCTGTTAAGTCCAAAAGGCATGTCATGATTATTAAGGCTAGTTATTGAAAAAAAAAAAGAAAAAAAAATTCTTCCTTCTGTCCTTCCGACAGGGGAATTTCTTGTTAATATTTGTTTCTTTGCGTCATTGTGTCCTTCACCCTGAGTCAGTCCTTCTCAAAACAAGCAAGAAAAGATTTCAAAATCTGCCACCAGATTTTCAGTTGTACAAAGCAAATTTGGCCTGCAAACTCAGTTGTTACTGTCAACATGCCTTGAGGATTCATACAAAGGCTCCCCCAAAAGACTCTTGTCAGCCTGCTTAGCGCAAACAAAGATAACTTGTGATTCTCTCTGACAGACAAATTGCTCAGATATCAGAAAAGATCATCTAAGAAAAGATCTTCAATTGGGATAATGCTGATTGAGCCAGAAATACAAATGGTACCGGGTGTGAAACAGTTAGAGTTGGTGCAGAACAAAAGTTTCTTGAGACTGACTCAAGATGATCGAGCAAAAGCCAAGCTGCTCAAGACTCAAGGCCACAAACCGACCACCATTTTCAAAACTGAAATTTTTTTCTTTGTATGAAATAGGAACATAGCAGTGAAGAGAAAGTGGTTCAAAAAAAAGAGGAAAAAAAGAAAAGAAGATAAGAGAAGAGCTGACAAAGGGAAGTTTCTCAAATCTTTGCCTTTATTTATCTTGCTATTGTGCATAAAATCTTGCCTTTGATTTTTATATTTTTCCTCCTAGGATAAAAAGTCCTAGTCTGATGGATTTTCGTCCCAATATAAATCCTAGTCTGATGAACTTTCTCGTAGGATCATAGTCTGATGAATTTTTCTCCTAAGATAGAAAACCTAGTCTGATGAATTTTCTCCTAGGATAGAAATCTTAGTCTGATGAATCTTTCTCCTAAGATACAAAAAAAGACCTAGTCTGATGAACTTTCTCTTAGGATCAAAATCTTAGTCTGATCAATTTTTTTCCTAAGATAGAAGACCTAGTCTGATGAACTTTCTCCTAGGATAAACGTCTTAGTCGGATGAATCTTTCTCCTAAGATACCAAAAACAAAACAAAAAAAAGAGAGAAAAGGACCTAGTCTGATGAATTTTCTCCTAGGATTAACGTCTTAGTCTGATGAATCTTTCTCCTAAGATAGAGAACCTAGTCTGGCGAATTTTCTCCTAGGATATTTTGAAAAAAAAGAAAGTCTGAATTTGAAAAAAAAAGGGTCATTTTTTTTAGTTTTCTTAAGATTATCAATGTTTAGTTTTCCTGAAATCAGGGGGGCCCGCCTGGAGAATAGGATCAGTTTTTACTTTAGTCAAGCTTAGTTTATAGTTTTCCTAGTCTATTCTTTAGTTTACACTCATCATTGCATCAATAGTACAAGTGATTTACAATTTTGCTAACAACTCACAAATCTTCCTAGCGCAAAATGGGGCAGAAAAAATTTCTTTTGTTTTGTCTGTTTTATTGTAATCAGGCGCCCACCTGGAGAACAAGGGAAGATAACTTAAGTTTCAATGGAAAGCAGTTTTGAAGGAAGATAACTCAAGTTTCAATGGAAAGCAGTTCAAGTCTCAAAGGAAAATAGTTCAAGTTAGAAGTAGCAGAAGCTCGCGGCAAGAAGACGAGTCAACAGACGAGATGATCAATGGAAGTAATCTTAGTCCAGAATTAAAAAAAAAATAAAAAAAAATAAATAATAAGAAAAGAAAAAGGGGAAAAAGGGAGTGAAGCCAAAATGCAGAAGCTGAAACAAGAGGCGGATTGCTCAAGACATGATTGAGGTCACAAGTACTGCATGTCCGGTCTTGATCCAAAAAGCTAAAGAAGAACGAACTAGCACCTGCAACTAGCAATCGTCAAGGTTCAAATCTAAAGTCTGCATGAAGAACCACTCAAGACTCAAGATCAAGCTTCAAAAGACTTATAGATAAGAATCTTGTAACTCGTAGTTGATAGGCTTAGCTAGTCTTTTTCATGTTTTGATTTTTGATGTAACATCAGGACCACGGACCAGAACCTTGACGGAACGACACCTCGACCAGCTCCTCACCTCGGCATACTCCATCATCTCACTCACTTCTGAATTACACGTGGCCTGATTCCTTTATAGCCAAGGATATGTAGGCAGCTCAGATACCAGGGCTCGGTCACATTCTCCTTCCTCTTCGTTTTTGATCTCCTTAAATAAGGGTTGGGTCAAAAAACATGTCTAGTCATTCTTTGTCTAAAAACTCTTCGCGTTTCCAGTCAAAGAGGGGCAGCTGTAGACATGTGATTTTTGACCCTCCCCAAGAGTTTTCATATTTTAGCACGTAAATATTTAATTTAGGCCTAATATAGTTATTTCAACTAATTTTTACACTTTTACTTTATTTTATTACAAGAAAAATGAAAATTACAAAAATTGTTCCATTAATCTTTTGTAGTCATTTTTAATCTTGAAAAATACAAAAAAAAAATAGTTTATTTTAGCGGTCAGTCTTACTTTAATAGTTATTTTATTTAAGTAGGATTAATTAATAAATGAGATCGCATTTTTAATCTCGTTCACAGGGAAAGAATGAAACTTGGGTTCGAGCAACCCATTTTTAAGCCTAATTTTGGACCTAGCCCATAATTCTCAAGCCCATAATTCCTAGGTCATACCCCTAACCTAATTCCTACCCCTATATAATAGGTCCTAATGCACAAAATAATGGAGGGACGCCTAAAACCATCTGATCCGCCGTTTCTATCTTCAGCAAAACGGACACACAACAATTAGCGTTTCCATAGATGGGACAAAACAAAAATCCCAAAAACATGAGCTAACCTAGAGATAGACTAACGCCTAAAGCAAAGAAAAGAAAAAAGATCGGCCACTTCTCCGGAAAAGATCGAAAAAAAAAACAAAAATGAAGGACCTCATCTGACTCCTCATGAGAAACGGAAATCAACAGCCATAAACACAAACGAAACCTAGCACTTTTCGTGAGGAATTTGGATCTGTTTGGCGCAACTAGAGTGAGCTGTAGCTTCAGTAGAATCCCGTTTCGGTCGATGTGAAGGTTTGTTTGCCGATTTGAGTTTTGTCTGCCAAGGTCTGGGTTCATCGTGGTCATGTCCGGGTCTTGTTTGCTTTGAGATTTCCATGATATAAAACTCAAAAGCTCAGATTCAACACAAAGGTCCAATTCTTTTAACTCTTCGTCAATTTTATTCCATTTTTAAAAATAAAATAAAAACAACTTGTATGGATCATTCGGTGTATGATTCTATTGGATGTTTAATTATTTGTTGAAGCTACTCATGACCTGTTTGAGTGATTTTGGTTAAGTGTTAAAATGAAATAAGATTCCTACACTATAGTTAAATATAGTGTAGTCAGTGAGCTTTTTGGTCCATTATTGATCTTAGCATTTGAGGTTTCTGCACAATGATATTCTATTTCACCGTTATGTGGGGCAAAATGTATAGTATTAATGATCTTTCCATTTCTTGCAAACCGTGTGGTCTCAAATTTTATACTAATGCTGTTGTTGCTTTGATCGAGAAATAACATAAAAGGGGAATCGGTGATAACGTGTATGGCTTTATTGTGTTGTCTTTGTTCTCGTTTAATTTGTCGAAGTTCACTTGGGAACGAGTAAGTCGGCCTCTTCCTCACAATAATTCCATAACTCATGGCCTTCACAATAATCTCAAAATTTAGGAAGAATAATGAACATTTGTAGCTTGCTTTAGGCGCGTTTTTATAATAAATTATCGTGGTCATGGGTACGGTTCCTGTGGCATGGTCACGATATGTAAATCCCAATTCGGGGGTGCATTTCATGTAGCCCGATCATAGCAACTTCGAATAATAAAACCCTTTGAAATAAATTGAGGTGTGTCATGTTGAATAAATATCCCAAGACCCATGGCCCTCACTTAATTAATTTTTAACTCTTTTAAAATCGAGGTGTGCCATTTAGTTGAATTTTCCATGGCCCTTGCAAACCTGAAAGTGCGTAGTTGCTTTAGGCACGCTATTTAAAAAGCTACTTTCCTAAATTTGGGTGTGCATTTATGTGACCCAAATCCAAATCTCAACAACGTTAGATGAAATGTGTTGTAGACCGTGGGTGCATTTATGTGACGTGGTTCAAGACGTGTTTTATATGACGTTGAAATCTTCCCCAAAAATAATTAAATAAAAGCGGTTTAATAAGTTAAAATTGTACCATAGGTTAAAACATGTATTAAAAATCAGTAAATAGGCCAAATAATAACAGTTGAGCGACTGTGCTAGAACCCCAGAACTCGGGAGTGCCTAACACCTTCTCCCGGGTTAACAGAATTCCTTACCCGGATTTCTGTGTTCGCGGACCAATAATAGAGTCAAACTTCCTCGATTCGGGATTTTAAACTGGTGACTTGGAATACCATAAATTATCCCAAGTGGCGACTCTGATTTTCAAAATAATTAATCCCATTTTGGTTATTGTCACTTTAATTGGAAAAACTCCCTTATACCCTCCCGGGGTGTAGGTAAAAGGAGGTGTGACAGTGATGAGGTCAGGTCAGGGCCCACTAGAATATAATAATTAAGGCAGAAGATATAGTAGTATAATGAAAAGACTGAGAATTTAACAATGAAAAATTACAGAAAGGTAACAACATAGCACATAGGGGTAAACAACAGGGGCGCTCCCAAGGTACCGCCTCATAGTCCCAAAAGTAAATACTCAATAGGGAAGCTCCCGAGGTGCCGCCTCGTAATCCCAAAGTAAATACATAACTCGTAATCGATGGAACAACGAATTCACATCAAGGAAATCCTACGGTTAAAGACTACATACAAATCAAGGAAACAGGAAATTAGTGGAATGACGAAATTAGTGGAATCACACCTTCCCCCAAATTTTCAACCCAAATCCTCAATTAAATGACGCAATTAACGATAAATTAGTGGAATATAATAAAAAAATGAGTCAAGAATCCTTACCCAAATATTTTCTTTGAAAATACCCTAAAATTTTGCCTCAATCTGAGCTCTCTAGATCCAACAATAGATAATGAAATCAAACCCTTGACTTAGGCCTTTTCTGCCCTAGCGATTTCGCATCTGCGGGCTCCCAGTCGCACATGCGGAATTTTCATCGCAAGTGCGGACTTGACTTAAGCCTCCTGGGTCCGCTTCTGTGATTAATAGGCCGCACCTGCGCGTGCGCGCCTGCGAACATTGTCCGCTTTTACGAACCTCCCTTCCAGCTCACTCTCCGCTTCTGTGGAACTACATGCGCATCTGCGGGCTCGTAGATGCAACATTTCCCTCGCACCTGCGATCCCTGGCCACCTCTTCAATCTCGATTCTGCCCTTGCCCTCTCGCTTCTGCGAGCTCGTACCTGCGGTCAAACTTGCGGAGTTGCGATTGTACTAGAACTGGTGCACTTCAGCCATTTTCTAAGTTCCAAAGTTTATCCGTTAACCAACCGAGGCCCCGGGGACCTCAACCAATTATGCCAACAAGTCCTAAAATATTATACGAACCTAGTGGAGCCTTCAAATCACATCAAATAATGCTAAAAATATGAATCGCACTCCAATTCAAGCTTAATGAACTTTTGGACTTCTAACTTCTACATCCGATGTCGAAACCTATCAAATCACTTCCGATTGACTGCGAATTTTGCATACAAGTCATATTTGACATTACAGACCTACTCCAACTTTCAGAATTGGAATCTGACTCGGATATAAAAAATTCACTCCCGATCAAACTTTCCAAAAATCCTCAAATTTCCAATTTTCGCCAAATAATGCTGAAATGACCTACGGACCTCCAAATCTACATTCAGACGCCCTCCTAAAACCAAAATCACCATACGGAGCTATTGAAACCGACGAAACTTCGTTCCGGAGTCGTCTTCACATAAGTCAAACTTCGGTCAACTCTTACAACTCAAACTTCACACTTAGGGACTATGTATCCTATTCCACTCCAAAACTTTCCCAAACCCGACACCAAGTACCCCGACAAATCAAGTAAGCATAAAATGAAGCAGAGGAGATAATAAATAGAAGATCATAGCTAATACTCTCAAAATAACTGATCGGATCGTTATAAAATCACATTTGTTAATTTGTTCCCAAAAAGAAAGATGAGATGGGAGCGCAAGAAAAAGGGGTGTAATGACGGTGGTGGGAGGTACCCAAAGTTGATAGAGTTACAACTTTTTGTGTCAAAAGCAAGTTGTAAAGTTCACATGGCAATCCCCAAAAACAGAATGTTATGAATTTTAGATCTGACTGAGACAGCAAAGGAAAGGTTCTCCAATCCTCTTTTTTGTTGCTCCCCCACTACTGCCTCTACTAATCATTAATTCTCTAAATTTTCTCTTATTTTGTCTTTCTCCTCTATCTTTTCATTAATGTTTTCCATTTCCCCCTTGTAATAAATTAATAAATGTTTATAAGGTTTTCATTGATAGAAGTATCTAAACTTGTAAGTTTTACAAATTAAAACTAGAGAATGAAACAAAAAAGTGATAGTGTTAATTAATTGTCATCTATTGAAATGTAAGAAAAATTTGTGTAGTTGATCCTCATTCCTCCCTTCTTTATTTCTAAGTTGAATGCAATTAATTGTGGAGAAGTGAAAAAAAAAACATATCCTCTTCAGAATCGTGTTCAAGAATCATGGTATTAAAGAATATACCTAACACCAAGTGCAAGGCACTACTCATCCGTTTCACTTTTGTCCTCATACATTCCTCAAATGATACACAAGGCACTACATTTAGCAAAATTAGCAACAAAATTAACTAAGGGAATTTACTCTTTCCCTTCATACAAAGCATACATTTAAAACAAGGCTCTACATTAAGCAAAAGCAGCAACAAAATTAACTAGAGGAATCATTTTAATCTCTCTCCAAGCTTAACTTAGAAAGAATAGCAAACTTAGAAAGGAGAAGCTTCATATGATCAACATGTATTTAAGTTATACGCTCTGTGTTCCATTGGTTCATTTTAGTTTCTTCCAATTTCCCCACAAAAAAGGACAATATATTTACGTATTTAAAAAAAAATACATTTAAACCTTTTTTATTGTATCCTTAATAATATGTTGTTATAGTAATAAAAAATGTCATAATATATTGTATTTGATACTACAAGTTTAAAGTGTACTTTTAATATTTATCAATAACTTTTATTTATTTATTAAATGCGAATAAGAGTGTGAAATAGACATGGAAGAAAGGTGTTTGGTTAGTGTAAGAATAAAGAAATATAGTAAACGCCCTTTTTCTTTAACTCAATTACTCCTACCTTCAATGGCACGCGTCTCGCCTTTAACTAACAATTTTCTCTTCACTTTTTCCGCCCGTATATATTGACCTCAAACTTAACACACATCCCTCCTATTTCTTGTCCATTTCACATACCCATAGAATTCTACTCAAAATGTCTACAGATCTAGAATTCCGGTTGGAAATCCAATTGCCGAAAATCAACGTAGTTACTACTTTATCTTCACAGAATTCAAGAGGAGAAGAAGAAATCAAAACCCCAAAATCTCCTCAGAATTTGATCCCCAAAATTCTGAGCTGTCCACCGGCGCCTAAGAAGCCCAAAAGAGTGATCTCGTGCAAGAGAAAATTAGTAGATGAGCTTCAGTTTTTCGAAGTTGCGGCAAGAGAAGAAGTTGACTCATTCTTCAGGTCTGTTGATCATGTCAAAAGGAGGTGTCTTCTGTAAATCAATGAATGTTACCCAGAAAAGAAAAATTCCACGATCTTCTAATTAGGAAAGAACACTTGATGTATGTAAGATTATACTCATATATATATATATATATATATATATATATATATATATATATATATATATATATATATATATATATATATATATATATATATATATATATATATATATTCTTTTTCCTTTTCAATATGTGAATTATTAAACACAGATGTTATTGTGTTGTCAAAGATCCAAGACAATTTGGATCTGAATTTTGAATTTAATTGTTGGTCTATACCTCAATGGAAAATCCATATCCAATTTATTTTTTAGTTTTCATCAGTTATATGACTATATTCTCAGTTTCGGAGAATTATCTGTACTACTATTTCATCTTTAATCAGTTAATGATAATCCCAAATTTTGACAATTATCAGTTTCCTTATTTTCTTTAAGTACTATCAAGGATTCTACAGACGAAAAGAAGAAAAAAAAACAGTATTTGTGGTAAGCCCTTGTTAATTAAAAGGTAGATATTGGTTGGTTAATTGCTTTTGTTAAAAGGAAGTTAGTTTGGAATCCTGTACTTTCTGTTGAAGCTCTATGGTAATTTTGGAATATTATTTTTTGCGTTTAAGCTAAGTTTCGCATAAGATGAGCTAGCTAATCTTGACCCACTATTCATTAAGCTGATGATAGAGAAAAAGTTGAGTGATTGACACGGCTTTGGTTTGATAAACTTTGATTTTTCCACTTTTCTTTAAATGAATCGACACATAATATAATAATAGAGAAACAGATTTGTTTTCATTGATGTGAACAAAACTAGACAATGTGCTGTGTCAAGCTATTCATTTTACTCAACGTGGATATCATTTGTCACTATTCCCATTTCCCCAAAATTTAAATATTCCCTCCGTCCAATTTGATGTGATGCATCTTGGTCGGATACAAAATTTAAGATTATTTTAAAAGAAAAAAGTTTATACTAGTTTAAAACAAGTTATGCGTATTTCTATAATATAAAACAAGTGAAATTCAGGTCTAGAAAATTTCTATGATATGTAAAGTTTAAAGTTTAAGATTAATTTTGAATATTTAAAAATATCATTCTTTTTTGGATAGATTATACAACAACAACCCAGTAAAATTCCACCAGTGTGGTCTAGGGAGGATAGAGTGTGCGCAGACCTTACTGTACAAGTGAAAATTAGACTCGCCATGTAGGTCTATTAAATGGCGACACGTGTCAGCAAAGTTTGAAGAAAAGTGAAGAATGACATGTAAAGATGATATGTGAAACACCCCCGGGATCGAACATACTCGTACCATGCCTGTTAGCCTCGGAACTGGTCATCATGAAATAGCCCAGATCAGCTGTGGGAGAATATCTCATAATTACAAATGAGGAAGGAATCAATTAATCCCGGATTATATGGGATTTACCATCATTACACCATCAGTTACAAATCAATTATTAATAAATGCAATAAATGATTGTAACTGTCACAACAATGCAATCAATTACAAGATTGACTCAACATGCACGAAATTGACTCAACAGGCACGGGATTGACTCATCAAGCACGGGATTGACTCATCAATTACGGAATTAACTCATCAGTTACGAAATTCCAGCATTTACAGAGCTGTTACAAGTCTTCCAAAAGTAATGGATGGATTGAGTAAATGCTCATAATGGACCCATAATTCACGAGACTAGTTACTTAGATTTAGCCTTATAAATAGACATACTTTTACCACCAGCTGGGCAATCTAAATTTCTTCTCTACAATTTTATACATTGTAATTCATAGAATCTTGCTCCCAAGTTAGTCATAGTTCGACCCTTCAAGCTCTGTTCGGCTCATTATCCTATCAAGGATCATTCAATAAGAATTCTTTCTTCTCTGCTTTATTTTTATTATATTATCTGTCATTGAATTTATTTCTCACTTCTCTATCACATTGTATTAACGAAATTTTATATCTTTCGGATTGAATCGGTTGTTTGTGGCCCGTCATATAAAATTATTGCTTTGACCTTGAAAACTATTTTTTGGGTTAAACAGTTTGGTTCCGTTACCGGGAACTCAAGCAAATTTGTTATTCATCCAAAGATAGTAACAATTTTTGTTAATATTCACTTGTTTTCAGTTTAAACCTTCATCATGGCCGAAATTTACCAATCAACACAGTTGAGGACAACCAAGTTGGAGATGGCGTACCATGCAAAATAAAAAAGGAAGAATAGTCATGATAATGATATGTAAGTAACAAGCAGAGAAAAATAGAGAATGTACATCGATATATTGGTACCGCAACTATCTATACCAGAACTGATTATAACGGATCTGTACGAAACAATTCCGGAACAGGAGGTTCAGTTACACCAGGTAATTTTAATTTGCAAAATTTAGTTCTAACCTTACAGAAACAGATCAAGGAACAGAACGAGCAGATAGAACACCTCCAGAAATTCCTATTTATCCTGCGAGAATGATATGCATAATTGTTGCAGCACCAGAATTTAAATAGAAGAAGACACGATAAGTCGAATCGATACTAATAAGTGTCCAATAACAGGTTCGAAAACCAAACCGAGGTGATTCCGGATATGATTGAAAGGGTCAGAAGAATAACGCCGGACCTTCCCGGAACTGAGGAGTAAAATTTACATTCGATATAATACAAAGCTTCGAATAGAGGAAGACACGTTCATTCAATTGAAAGTCAAAAATAGGTTCGGAGATCAAGCGGATGTGATTCTTGGGTGATTCGAATCTAAATGCAAAAATTTAAAAAACAGGTCCGAGCAAAGAGGTACGAGATTTTCTTCACGCGCTGGAAAATATCCGACTCTACCCGAACAGGCAAGGAATTACCTTGCTAAATTATAAAATTTCACAGGAGAAGATTAGGAAGAACATGGGTAAAACACCCACGAAATTGCTTACAAAGATACCACAACTAACAACTGAAAAAGAAGAGATAGCTGCGGGATGGAATAAACACGAGGAAGGAAGTTTCATTAATAACCTTGGACAATTATACAAATATTTTCAGAAGCAATCATTGAACCGAAGGCATCAGAAGCCACGAGGTCAAATGCTGAAGAACTAGAAATTATCATTGACTTCCCAAATAGGAAGGTTTACGTTGGTCGAGACTCAACGCCGAATTTAAAGGTAAGGTGATTAAACTTTTACATGCTAACAAAAATTGCTTTGCTTGCCTCCATGCTGACATAGCAGGTGTACCACCGGATAAAAAGTTTTATATGCTCAATATTGACCTGCGGTATAATCCGGCCAAGCAAAAGAAGAAACTAGAGTCAAATCATAAAAGATAAAGTTACAGATCTTCGAAAGATCGGTTTAGTCCGTAAAGTCGAATCATTCGAACTTGCTATCTAACAACAACACATCATTACTTTCAAAATTCCGAGGAGAAAGATGATTGCCGGTACACCAAATTGTCTCGGATGTCTCGGTAAATGCAATTTTAATTCAAGAAGATAAAGGTACACATTCTCCTATCTATTATAAAATGCTCTTAGATACGGAAACTACATATCTACATTTTGATAAGTTGGCATTAATTGTAGCTTCCCTAAATCTAAGGCCTTATTTTCAATGTCATTCAATTCCCGTAGTCACTATATTTTCATTACGCAATATTCTGTATAAACATGAACTGTCAAGAAGGCTAGCTAAATGAGTAGTCGAACTAAGTGAATATGATATTGTTTATCAGCCACGTACGACTATAAAATCACAAATTTAGCATATTTCATGATTAATTTTAGCTCGAACATATTACCCGAACATGTTATTTCTGGGATAATTCTCGGGATCTGGACCTTCTACACAATTAGGTCCACGAGTATTAAACTTCCCGAGTTAGGGGAAATGCTTAATGCCTATCAGAGAAATTAGTTAGATAATTCATAAAAGTTATTTTATTACTAACAACAAAGCCGAGTATGAAGCATATGCTACAGGGCTTAAATTAGCTTGGGGACTCAGAGCAAAAATATTGATTTAACGATTGATTAAATCCAAGAAAACTATGCAGCCCAATAAAATCGAGACGGATGTGTTAGTCTCAGATCTACTACTGATATCACTGACTTAGAAAGCAACTCCGGGCACTTATTGAGAAATATCGTTTCCGGATCAAACAGTCTCGGGATCGAGCCATCTCTTATTTAGGTGATTCCTGATCTATCATCAATTAGAATGCAAATGAGGTAAGCCTGACTAATTTAATTTGGAATTGGCATAATAAATTCATTTATTACTTGCAGAATGGGACTTTACCCAAAGATAAGCATGCTCTAGATAACTCTGAGTGCGTCTCATCCCATACTACCTGCCTTGTTGAAGGAGAATTATATTTGAGAATATTCAAGGCTCCAAAAGCTAAAATGCCACATAGACCAAACAAACAAAATATATGATGCGAGAAATTTATAAAGAAAACAGTGAAAATTACTTCGGTAATAAGGCTTCAAATCAAAAACTCATCAAAGTCAGTATGAATAGCTCAAATCAAGATATGACATGATCCTCGACAACATTTTGGAACCTCCGTAGTTCCCGGCCAAAGTACAAAATATTTGATAAAAAGAGCTTCGGTACCGTCCCTATGTTGGAACTGGACCATTTGAAAGCCCATCAATATCGAAACTAACTATCCTATTGGGGACTATTAGACCGCGAACTGTCAAATTTTGATTCCAGTGTTTGAGTTCTCATACCTCAAAACTCAAACACTAGAGAGATTACTTATACTTGAAGATTAGTCAATTTGACCTGACATTATTTACCAGCTCAACTCAGTTAGTTGTATTACTTATATCAAGCATAAACACTTCAAACAGTGTTGAATGAGTTCTTCAAAAATACATATACTACACGTACACAAAAAGGATCAAGAACTCCATGTCAGAGTCAAGAATCCCACGATAAAAAATGAGAGTGTTACATCTAAGTCAAGATAAATGTATGGAAGTAAGCCACCAGAATAAAGTTCACTTTGAACAAACACGCGATTTATATTCGGTCCAACAACGACCATTCAAGCTAAATATCTAAGCCTTTCTTAATGGCTAATAGTATTATGACTCGGATTGATTATCCCGTAAATCTCAAATATTATTTCGGACATGTGTCCCTCTCTACTTGGAAGTATGTTCATATACTCCAATTTAGATTCAAAATCCAATCAGATTAAATGTCTCTTCAGGACAAATCTACTAAGATATATATTTATTTGGGATCAATACTCCCTCAAACTCAATGTCTTACCGGGGTCAACACTCCCATAAATTTTAATGGGGTCAATACTCTTGTAAATCCTACCGGGATTAATATTCCCTCAGACTAAAAGTCTACTCGGATCAATCGATCCTATTTTACGCCTGAATGAAAAGGAGACATCCTCTTCATAGCGTTTAAAGGATATAAAAGAGCCCTCTTTTATATAAAAGTTAGACACCCAAAGGCGCAATATTAAGACACGCACATGTAACGATGCATCCAAATATATATTTTAAGACTAAAAGACTAAGTATGAGCACTCAAATAATTTTTTAAAGTGCCAAGAAAAATTAGTACTCGGATAAATTCTCTAAAATACCAAACGATAATATTAGACCCGAAAGATACGAGGAACACTGTATTAATCTCGGTCTAGGTTACAACCCTTTTGGTTAAAAAGGGGGGGTGGTTAAGCAGTCATCATCTAAATATATACCTCCGAGTCCCGTATATTTTTCCTTTTCAGGAAATGGACCACGTGGAAGGAATAATCAAATTCTCGAGATTTCATACTTCAAAACTCTAACACTTGGGGACTATATATATGGAAGGCAAAGAAGACTAGAAAAATCAAAATTCAAGTCAAGCCTAAGGTCTACCCAACAAATCGAAAGTTAAGAGCAAAGTCACGAGCCAAAAACACAAGCATGACTCGAAAACCTTTGAAAACATATTCGTAAATATAAACAAATGTTTCAAAAAAGGTTAAAGGCAAAATATTAGTTACGGATAACAATGCACATCTTTGTACTTACTCAAAAACTGTTGTAACTGAAAACAATTACGGATGAAAAAGCATTACCCTTGTATTCATTTGAAAACTGTTATCAATAAAAATAGTTATGAGTAAAAATTCATACCCTTATATTTAAAATTGTTGTAAGCAAAAATAGTTATCTCCTTGTACTAATTCAAAACAAAACTATTGCAAAAGAAAAACCAGTTACGAGTGCAAGCTTATATCGAATCTGTTAAAAGAAAAAACAATTGCAAAATGAGTTATAGACGATACACAAACACATGTGAAACGTTATGAAAGTTAAATGTAAAAACTTTCTTCAAAACATTGTTAAAGAAAAACATGTAAAAGTTCCTATCTCTCTTTTGTATATTTACACCATTATGAAGTTGAGACGTCTTCTTCATTAAGTGTCATTCATAAAAGGGCCCTCTTTTATAATTCGTGCTTATTCAAAAAAGTCACGGAGCATTGAAGCATTTTTAATGCAAAGTCCAAGGTGAAACAAAAATCCAAACATTAAAATAGGCAGAAAATAAAGCCGAAATATATATATCAAACTTTGCAAACATAAGGAAAAGATTTGTCTTCAAACCCCGAAACAAGACAGGGGTAAACCAACCGATTATTGACAAAAGGAACATAGGCGACAGAGTTATCATCTGAATATCTAAGTTCTGCACTCTTTTTTCCTTCGTCCGGTTTTTGTCCCTATTGGGTTTTTCTGGCAAGGTTTTTAATGAGGCAGAGGCAAGGATGAAAAGGATAAAATCTTCCACTTTCCGGTCACATCATAATGAGTAACCGGAAAGTGGGGGGACTATCTGTATTAGTAAAAATTAGACTCGCCATGTGGGTTTATTAAATGGCGACACGTGTCAGCAAAGTTTGAAGAAAAGTGAAGAATGACATGTAAAGATGATATGTGAAACACCCCCAGGACTGAACATACTCATACCGTGCATGTTAGCCTCGGAACTGATCATCATGAAATAGCCCGGATCAGGTGCTAGAATATCTCATAATTACAAATGAGGAAGGAATCAATTAATCCCGGATTATATGGGATTTACCATCATTACACCATTAGTTACAAATCAATTATTAATAAATGCAATAAATGATTGTAACTGTCATAACAATGCAATCAATTACAAGATTGATTCAACATGCACGAGATTGACTCAACAGGCACGGGATTGACTCAACAGGCACGAGATTGACTCATCAGTTACGGAATTAACTTATCAATTTTGGAATTAACTCATCAGTTACGGAATTCCAGCATTTACACGGCTGTTACAAGTCTTCCAAAAGTAATGGATGGATTGAGTAAATGCTCATAATGGACCCATAATTCAGGAGACTAGTTACTTAGATTTAGCCCTATAAATAGACATACTTTTACCACCAGCTGGGCAATCTAAATTTCTTCTCTACAATTTTATACATTGTAATTCATAGCATCTTGCTCCCAAGTTAGTCATAGTTCGACCCTTCAAGCTCTGTTCGGCTCATTATACTATCAATGATCATTCAATAAGAATTCTTTCTTCTCTCCTTTATTTTTATTATATTATCTGTCATCGAATTTATTTCTCACTTCTCTATCACGTTGTATTAACGAAATTTTATATCTTTCGGATTGAATCGGTTGCTTGTGGCCCGTCATATAAAATTATTGCTTTGACCTTGAAAACTATTTTTTGGGTTAAACAGTTTGGTTCCATTACCGGGAACTCAAGCAAATTTGCTATTCATCCAAAGATAGTAACAATTTTTGTTAATATTCGCTTGTTTTCAGTTTAAACCTTCATCATGGCCGAAATTTACCAATCAACACAGTTGAGGACAACCAAGTTGGAGATGGCGTACCACGCAAAATAAAAAAGGAAGAATAGCCATGATAATGATATATAAGTAACAAGCAGAGAAAAAATAGAGAATGTACATTGATATATTGGTACCGCAACTATCAATACCAGAACTGATTATAACGGATCTGTACGAAACAGTTCCGGAACAGGAGGTTCAGTTACACTAGGAATTCCTATCTATCCCGCGAGAATGATATGCATAACCGTTGCAGCACCAGAATTTAAATAGAAGAAGACACGGTAAGTCGAATCGACACTAATAAGTGTCAAATAACAGGTCCGAAAACCAAACCGAGGTGATTCCGGAAAGTTGGAATTTAGCCTATTTTACATAATTTCTCAACCCGAAACACTCTAGAAGCGATTTTTGAAGAACTCTTTCTTCTAAAATTCATTGGTAAGCAACTATAACTTTTTTAAATCAATTTCTCATTACTTTTTCATGAGTTTTTAACATCAAATATAGGAATTTCATGGTAGAAATTAGGGGGTTTTAGTAGAATTTAGGAATTTTGTAAAATTGAGATTTAGATCCCAAATTGAGACCGAATTTTAAAATAAATTATGTATTAGGGCTCGGGTTGAATGGATAATCGGATTTTGGTCCGAATCTCGAATTTCGACCACGTGGATTCGGGTTGAATTTTTATTGACTTTTGAGATTATGGCTAAGATTGAACCTTTATTGATTAGAGATGTTTACTTTAGCGCTATTTGACTCCATTAGATGATATTTGATTAGGTTTTGATCGTTTTGAGGAGTATTTCTATGAAAGATAGTATTGGATTGTGAAAATTATTCTAGAATGAGGTATGTGTCTTGCCTAGCTTTGTTGGAGAAATTTTTCCTACTAATTGATTATTGTTTGCTACATGCGGGGGTGAAGAATATACGAGGTGATGAGCATATATGCATGTGCCAGGGTTTCTATGCCCGGAAGGAAAAATTATATGCTTCTTTATGCCTTTACTCACACACACACACACACACACACACACACACACACACACACACACACACACACACACACACACACACACACACACACACACACACACACACACACACACACACACACACACACACATATATATATATATATATATATATATATATATATATATATATATATATATATATATATATATATATATATATATCTTAAAAAGGATTTAATGTGCTGTTTTGAGATCCATTGCATACCTAACTTGATCGTGGTATCATGAACCTATACCTATACTTGTTATTGTTACTCCTATAAAATCCAAAAAAAATAGATTTTTTCAATTATTTGCCATTTTTGTAGGATTTACTAATTTTTTGCATTTTTGTGCACGTTTAATTCTTATTAAAATCATGATAAATACCAAAATATCATGCATTGCATGTAGATTTTGTTTTTATACTTTTTAGGATTAATTAGTTAATTAACTATTGTATTAAAAATAAAAATCACAAAATAGCTCATTTTATATTTTTTACCTTTTAATGTTTAGATAGTGATCTTTCTCTTTTAATGTAGGATTAAGTAATTTTTATAATTATTATAATTAGGTAATTAGTTTAATTTTGCAAATTAGATTTATTTAGGATTTTTAATTAAAAAAAAGAAGAAAAAGGAAATAAGGAGTTAATTGAAAATGGGGTTTTAAATTCAGCAATTGGGCGATTTTAAAGCCAAAAAACCGTTCAAAATCTGACCCAGAACCTAGGCCCAAAACCCCTTACTTGGTCCGTCCCCCTGTCATCCAAAATGACCCCGTTTTGCAGCATTCAATCCCCACCCTCCATCATTCCTCATCAACGGTTTGCAACCCCACTCCCTTTTATTATTTAACTATCCGAATTAGAGCCCCCCCTCATTCAAACCCTTCATTCAGTCATCTCTCCTAAATCTAATTAGAAACCTAGACGCCCCCAACTTCCCAAACCCCACCGGCCGGCGGCGCCGTTCCAAACACCCACATCTTCTAACCAGACAACCACCATAACCTTCTCATCCTATATCTATCACCGATTTCTCCAAAATCTTTACCTATTTGCTCCAATTTCAGATCTAAGACTCTAAAAGAAAACCAAAACCCTAAATTGTCCTTTTTCTTTCGATTTTTATGGTTTCACAGGGTCGATTTGAGCCAAAGTTTATGCTAATCGATTGTTCTTGATAAGAACAATCGATTAGCGTTAGTTTTGGTTCATTTCAAGACCGCCGGATTCCGACCAAGTCAGCACTGACCGACCAAGCTTCGTCAAATATCATTGTTCGTTGATTTGCCTTATTTGTTCAAGCATTTCCGGCCAAATCAGTATATGTCCCTTTTCTCTTTTCCTTTTTGTTGTTGTTGTTTCTTTTTCTGTTTTCTTTTCTTCTTACTTCTATTCTTTTATCACTAGTTAGTTTGATTAGTTCAATTTTAAAATAGGTTACTTAAGTTAATTGCATGATTTGGGATTAATACTTTGGTTTGATTTTTTCTTTTTCTGTCCTAGCCGGATTCAATTAATGCGTTCAGTAGCATAAATTATCAAAGTAATTTGTTAAAGTGTTTAATTGATTAATAATTATTCCTGTTAGTGTGTTTTGTCCGGAATTGAAACTTGAGGCAGGTCTAAAGGAACATGGAAACTTAGGGTATTTAGAATCAGAAATTAAGTTGGCTATTAGTATTAAGCAGAACTTAAAAGGACTAATTGGGAAGCTGATAATAGAAGAACTTCTGATAAAATATCAGAAGCTTATAGAAGAGACTAAAGGTTTTCTTTAAAATCAGAATTTAGGTCAAAAAGGGACCAAAAGAGGAAATTTTCAGAAGTAAAAGGATTAAAAAGGTTGAGTAAATATCTGGATAGGACAGCTATCCTAACTGCTATACCAAGACTATCATAAGATGGTGTACTATCTCACCTTTTAGGAATTTAAGTCAGAATATTCCCTTTTGATGCCAGTTTTGTACACTTTATAAAAGGGAACAACATTCCTTCACTCAGACACATACATTCACCATCATTTTCTGCACAAAGGTTCTGAAAAACTCATCAAATTTTCAGAAACATAAAGAGCACAAAACATTTCAGCTACTGTTTCATTGAAAGCTGATCAATTTCCTTGCTGATTTCAACAAAAGTTAGAACAAATTTTCCTCTGAAACTTCTGGGTTCTTAAGTTGCAAGATGGCTTGAGTTTGAATGCTGTGACATTGTTGATTTTGGCTGCTTAGTATTCATTGGTTTTTTGCTCTGTCTTTGCTGCTTTTTCTCCTTGAAGATTCACAACCTTGTTCTTATTCCTTGTAACCAGGTATATCTTGAGTTTTGAACCATGAATAAAAGTTTGTTTTGAAGAGTGTCTTGCTGCCATGAAGCCTTGGAGTTCATATTTACACATTTTTGTTTCTTTTTGATGTTTTACCTTTAAGTCATTTGAATACTGCTTTTTTGGGCTTTTCTTATTAGCTTATGTGTAATTACATTAAAGTCTTGAAGTGAGGATTTATGAAATAACCAGGATATTCAGTGTTGATAGGTTGTGAACAACACCTCTTGCATATGCTGAGTTTAGGCCGAGTAGTCCAGTTTTAAAAGAAAAATGTTTACTTTCACTCTTTTGCTACCTCCATGTGATTCTGTCCAATATTTTTACTGATTGTTAATAGGTGAGCTTTCCATAAGTGTTGGATATGGTCAAAACTAGGCTATGACTGATGTTTGAGTATTCTTGGAGGAAGTGTTTCAGCATTACTACAAATGTGTAAAATAATTATATGCTCTTACTGCTTCATGTTGAAAGAAAGTTATAGATAGTGCAATTTAGAACTTATAATATACAAATAAGGTGTTCAAATTCTATAGTAAAGTTCATGAAAATAACTATCTTCTATTTTGAGTAAAGTATCTCTGTTCTTTGATGATTTATTCTTGAGTTATATCCCTGTACGACAAACTTTGTAATACTAAACACCCTCGTATATGTGGAAGCCTTGGACTTAGCAGGGCTAAAAGCCAATATTTCTTTCTTTAGGCTTGGTCTCACATTAGCCATCTTAGAGGTTCATTGTTAAAAAGGACTTTCTGGCTTATATGGTAGGCCATTTGTGTTGTCATTTTGGGCTTCAGTCTACGCCCACATCCTACTAATCTAGGACGAGCCCCGGTTTTTGTATAAGAGGAATTATATCGAATTGGTGGAAATGTTTTACATCATATAAAGATTTACATGTCCACTCAAAAAATGGGTTCTATATTTATTATCTTCAGAAGTCTACTTTCAATGGGGAAAAGCAATAGATCACCTAAAGCTTCGTTACATATCAATGGACAATGATACTAATATGGTCTTTTCTTTAAGTTTGTAACTTATTTTCTTCCTTTAATAGTATAAGTTTTCACACGTAGTCTCAATTTTAGGCATTCAAATACTCCTTAAATTCGTAGAAGCTTTAGGAGTGTGGTTTAATTTATCATCGTGATTGTATACACGTTCGCGTGACATGATTATGATCCTAATAACAAATTCGAGGTGTGTCATACACAAACAAAAATCCAAAAGCTATGGCCCTCACATTAGTATTAACTTAGATATTAAATAATCATAACACTCGTAGTTTTGCTTTAGGCTCGGCTTAGATTATTATTGTAATTATGTATACGTTCGCGTAACATAATTGCGAATTTAATTCTAAAAAGTAACTCGAGGGATGTGTTCGGCAACTTCAACCAAACTTTCTTAACAAATAAACAAAGCATTATTAATTGTGGACACGTTCGCGTGACATGATTTTTGACGCGCCAAAGGAAAAGAGTATACGTACGCGTAACTCAATTCTTTAAATACGAATAAATCAAGTGATTAAAAGCGGTTAAAACATAAATGCACATAAGTACTAAAAATGAGTAGTTAAAGAATTTAAGCCAAGTATAAATCACTAAGCGACCGTGCTAGAACCACGGAAATGCCTAACACCTTCTCTTGGGTTAACAGAATTCCTTATCAAGAATTTCTGGTTCGCAGACTTTTAAATAAAGTCGAAAACTTCTTTGATTTGGGATTTAAAATAAACCGGTGACTTGGGACATCAAATAAACTATTTCAAGTGGTGACTCTGATTAAATAAATAATCTCATTTCGACTTATGTCTCTTAAATTGGAAAAACTCCGTTATACCCTCGGGGTTTAAAAAGGAGGTGTGACAACTCTAGCGACTCTACTAGGGAAAAGAACCTAGAACTTTCAGTTCAGGGTTCAAGAATTCGAGCTTGTTAATGTGATTTTTATTTGGCTTTATTTATTGTTGATAATTCTGTATTTTTGTACCTAATGTGCTAATTGTCGTTTATTTGCCGCTTTGATATTACTTGAACTGTCTTAAACTGTCTCCTTACGCCTCCCTTCTGAGTCTTCTAAAACATAGTGCTCATGTTCGCGTGGCCCACTTTTCTATTAGAGTTATACCCAAATAGAACGGGGCTAGGCAAGAAATAAGGCCGGACAGACTTTCGTGCTCCCGGTACATTGCCCCCTCCTCGACTCGAGATTGTCCGCTCGGGTAAGCCAGGTCTAGAACACAACCCCAGGTTTAAACTTAGAATAACATATCCTCATGCCGGATCCCTAGTAGAAACGTTTATTTGCATCACATGCATTTGACCTTGGGGACTCAACACAGGGGTTGGGTCCGTCTAGGACAAGTATACCCAAAATAAAGACCATCCTGATGCATCCTACGTGCTATGTGAATATTTATTTATTTCGGCTTGCATGTTGACCGGTTAGGAAAAGGAAATAAAGAGAAAAATCAATAGTAAGGCAGGATAATTCACCCGGTTTTGAAAATCTCAGTATTTGAAAATGCCTCAAACTCATGTTTTTCAAAAAGAGTGAGTCAAATATCATGTTTTTTTCAATTATGTCAAAATTGACCGAACTACGCGGGTCTGATTCTCACCGGATGTGAGATACGTAGGCAACCCACATAAGGTTCGGCCTCATTTTTTACAAAAATAATCAAGTAAAGTGTAGTTTAGGGTTTTGGTCAAAAGAATAAGCCGACCCAGCTTCGGTTATAATTTAAGTCGTTCTTGCCAGGATAGCCTTAGATTATCTTTCAATTGTCGAAAGTCTATTTTTGTAAAGAACCGGCAAGTATGTCATTAAGGTATCTTTTTACATAAAATACTTTCCCCTCGGCCTCAAAATTTGTTTGGAATTGTGAAGGGGCCACGTTTACAAAAACGATCATTTTTTGCTAAAGTAGCATAAGGGGGGTCATTGTCCGTTGATTTTCTTTTAGAAATTGAAAACTTGTTTTGCAAAAAGAGTCCACCAGAGTCAACCCTAACCTTAACCCTCTACAGCTACAAAGGAATACTGTCTAGAACCAGTCACCAATGAATACTGTCCAGAACCCGTCATAATTGATCATAGAACAGGCTCAGCTTTAGTTTTGCATGTGGTGGAATGATTTAGATAAAGATGGCCAGAATTGGGTAAAAAAGCAGTTGGGTTCTCTTATAGACATCATGAACATCGAACCCCGGGAAGATCTAATCAAAGCTTTGGTAACCTTTTGGGATTCTGTCCACAACGTGTTCCGTTTCTCGAATTTCGAGCTCACCCCTACTCTGGAGGAAATGGCCGAATACATTGACTTTGGCCAGGACTTGAGAAAACAACAACTTATATTCCTGAGGGCTCCCTCTGTGCACAAGTTCTTTGATCTTCTGAATATAAGTAAGCAAATGAAGAAGGCCCATGTAAGCAACAGATATTGTTCTTTCTACTTCTTGTACTTCAGGTTTGGGCACTCAGATGGGTTTGAAACGCATGAAAAAGGATTAAACAATAAACAAGATAAAAGCACCTGACAGATTCATCGTTAGTTCGCTTTCATCGTTGTGTTTCTGGGAATCATGGTCTTCCCGAATGCAAAAAGGATAATAGATACTCGCATGGCCAGAATTTCACAAATCCTCACTACCAAGAAAGATCACACACTTGTTCCGTTAGTGCTGGTAGACATTTATCGAGCATTAACGTTGTGTAAATTCGGGGCTCAATTCTTTGAGGGTTGCAACATTCTTCTCCAAATGTGGTTAATCGAACCTCTCCGTCGTCACCCCAAGTTCATGAGTTATGGTTCGGACGGGAACAACTTCATCAAGAATTATGAGGAAAGGGTGGAAGACTACAAATCTCCAGAAGGGTTTGAGGCCTGGGTCGCCCATTTGAGAACTCTGAAAGCAAGTCAAATTGAATGGACCATAGGATGGCTCCCGGTAACGGAAGTCATATACAAGACAGCTTCAAAAGGCTACTTGATGATGATGGGCCTGAGGAGGTATCAGGTGGTACCCGAAGATGTAGATTTGAGTGCCCAAGTCATTGAGCTACACCCATAAGAAACACTACCTGAGGCTTTAGTCCAACGGGATTGGAATGGTTGCCGATATCTGAAAAGTGACACCCAGGTACCAGATCTTGTGAGAGGAGAAGTGGATCCAAATTATGCTGTGTGGTTTGAGAGAAGGTTTTGTGCAAATGATGAGCCAGAACCCGAGCCCAAGCCTGAAAGGCCCGCCAAAAGACCTCATGTTCAAGCTTTTGATGATAAAATCCGGGAAAGGTTGGCCTGGGAAGAGAAGGAGAAAAAATATCAAGCCACCATTCATGCTTTGCAGGAAGAATTGAGGAATGTCGTATTCAGTAATGATCTGCAGGCACAAGAAGCTGAAGGTGAAAGAAGAAGGTTGGCCCAAGAAAATGAAGCTCACCGGGCCAAAGTTCGAAAGATGAGAATAGCAGCTGAGAACCCAGGCAGAAGTAGAAAATATGAAAATCTCATCTACAACCTTACGCATAAAGTACGTGACTATGAGGATGATTTGAAAAAAACTGAGGCTGAGCTAGCGCAATCCCGAACAAAGTTGGCTAGAAATGCAGAAGAACGGGCAACCTTCATTCAACAGCTGAAGGAAAGATATGACAGAGGGGTCATGGGTTGGAAAAAAGAGCTTAATAGGCTTGGGGGTGAAATGTCTAAACATGCCAAGAGCTTCAAAGCTGAGAGAGAACATTGCTATGCTTTGATGGCACAGCTAGAGGAAGACCTACAGCATTTGCAAGACGTCCACCCAGGTTTTGGAGGCCAGATCTCAGCAGATTGGGTGGTTGTGGCAAGAAAAGTGCATCATCAAGGAAAGGGTTAGAAGAATCGCCGACTACATTGTGGAGTGCAACGAGTGCGAGGACATGACCAAGGCCATGTTCTTCGCCACAGTAATGATCTTTGTTCGCCAAATAATGGATGACCTCTATCGCCTCTAGGATGACATGGCACATAGGCCCGCGACAAGACCAGTTGGTATCCCTAGGGCAGGATTTGAGGCACTTATGTACTCCTGATTGTTTCTCTTTTCGAGTCTGTATTTTTATTCCTAGAGTTTGTTTCGAGTCTGTGTTAGTTTTTTCAATTCTCAAGTATGTAGGATCGAGTTTTTGTAATAGAGAAAAATTAAGAGTTTTGTTTTAATGAAAATTTAAAAAACCCAAAAAGTGTTTATTTATTTCGCATTTATTCCTTGAACTACGTGATGATATGTAGGCAATCCCCATCGGATCTGGTCATGTTTTTAAAAAACCCAAATAAAAGAGAAAATGACGAAAAGAGAAAACCAAAAGAAAAAAAAGAAAAGAGAGAAAGCAAGAAAAAGAGAGAAAAATAAGAGAGTGCAAAAGAGAGCAACAGAGAAGATCGGGGAGATAAACAACAGCCAGAATGAGACACGCAATCGTTGTAAAACATGTAGAAATATATTTAACTGTATAGGTATATCACACCCCCAATGTGCGATTCCCTATGTGTTAATTGCTTCGAACTAACCTGTTTGTTGTGTCTACTGTTGAGTATAGGTTCTGTTCTAAGGTGGTTGGTTTTGTGGTAACCTGGCTTCACACCCTTACTTTACAAGATACCAGAAAAGTGTAGAAATGTTATCAGAAGGTCATCCACCAACAATTCCGATCCCAGAGGATAGCCCGCTATGGGTTATCCCAACCTTAGAGTCAACGACTGCTGAAGAGAATAGGGCACTGCGCCTCCGCATGTTGGAAATGTGGGATGCTTGGTCCAACGGTAGAGAGCCGCCGAGTGCAATTCCTGGTTTCCTCGAGCTACTTTCTAGAGCAAGTGGAACTTCCAACATCCCAATAAGTTACTCGAACACCCCACTTGGATAACCCACTATAACAACCCATTTCACCGTAATTCCTTCTAAGGTTCGCCCCCAAGCATTGATTTCGGGAGTGGCTTCAAACATATTTACTGCACCGCCAACTTCGGCTACGGCACAGCTAACCTTGCCCAGGCCAAGCTTTGATCCATCGTCCTTTAACTTCTAAGTACCATCTTTTTTACCAGACACTGCCCATTTTACCATCCATCCTTACCCTCAACAACCCCAGTATGAGTTTACCGCGGAGCAAGAGAGAGCTACAAGGAATCCCGAGAAAGAGGAAATCACTCGGAAAATGAGAAGCATGGAATAAAGCCTTAAGAATATACAAGGTTTAAGTGGCCAAAAAAGCGTATCCTACGCTGATTTATGTATCTTCCCGCACGTTCATTTGCCCGTCGGTTTCAAAACCCCCAGGTTCGAAAAGTATGATGGGCACGGGGACCCCATAGCCCACCTCAAGAGGTATTGCAATCAATTGAGAGGGGCAGGCGAAAAAGAAGAGCTCCTCATGGCTTATTTCGAAGAGAGTCGAGTTGGCATTGCATCTGAGTGGTACATGGATCAAGACATGTCTCGCTGGCACATATGGGATGATTTGGCTCGAGATTTTGTCAGGCAATTCCAGTACAACATAGACATAGCTCCAGACAGAAATTCCCTGTATAATCTCAAAAAGAAGTCTTCGAAAAGTTTCTGAGAATATGTTGTTCAGTGGCGCGAACAAGCGGCCAGGGTGAAGCCCCCGATGGATGAGACCGAGATGGTCAGTGTTTTTCTACAAGCCCAAGAGGCTGACTACTTCCAGAATATGATGTCTGCAATGGGAAAGCCGTTTGCTGAGGCTATCAAAATTAGGGAGATGGTTGAAAATGGTTTGAAGACAGGCCGCATATTGAGCCAGTCTGCTATAAGAGCTACGTCCCAAGCAATCTAGAGCGGGTCAGGAGGTGTATCAAATAGAAAGAAGAAAGAAGAAGTGACGATGGTGTCTTTAAGCCTGAGAAACCCCCGTCAACCCCAAGGTTACTTCCCGCCAAACACCCCGCAACATTATTATCCTCACCAGGATGTGGCTTATGCCATGGCTCCTCAGCCTTATGCGGTGATGAATGCCCAGCCATACGATCGGCCAACACAACAGTTTAACCAAAATCGAGCTCCACTTCCTAGAAATAACCCTCCTCACCAAGCTCCATATAATCTCCGTCCCTTACAAAATAATTTTCCATACAATGCCCGTGCCCAGGAGCCACCCAATAGAACCAACTTCACGCCTATTGGTGAATCGTACTCTAGCCTTTTCCCTAAACTGGTCCAAATCGGTTTGTTGCAACCTGTACCCTAAACCAAGCAAAAACTAGAGTCGCCCTCCTACCGACACGGTGCTCGATGTGCTTACCATTCAGGAGTGGAAGGGCATGACACTGAAGACTGTTGGACTCTCAAAAGGGCAATCGAAAACCTAATAGAGCAAAAGAGAGTAGTGCTGAAAGATGAAGAGATCCCCAATGTGATCCACAACCTATTGCTGGCTCACAACAATGGGCCAGTTATTGGGATGATTTATGAAGATAAAGAGTTTGACCCAGCTCTAAAATCCATCATTGCCATTGCCGATGTTGAAAAGAAGCCAAAGGCAGCTATAAAGCAAGACAAGGGGAAGAAGAAGAATAACTCTACCCTTCAAAGTGTAGGAAAGATGGTGGAAACCAAAACAAGGGTAATACCCCCTAAAGTCGCCATTCTTTATGTTCCCCGGTGTCACAGAAAAGAACAATTGGCATTGAGTCTTCCTAAAAGGTTCGAGCTGAATAAAGGACCTAAGATGTATGTACCCAAAGGGACTTATGTGGTGTGGGGACCTGTAATTCTACCCAGGCTGAACGAGCCCGTAATCATTAGCCGCGCACCACAAAGGCCCATGAAAGACCCCACTGCAGTCCCCTGGAACTACAACAGAGCAATTGTGACGTACAAGGGGAAAGAAATCATAGGGGAAGTAAATGAAACCAACCCATTTGGGAAGAAGTGAGCAATGCCAAGAAGAAGCGTTTTTCGCTTAAAAAGCCAGTTAATGCCGAAGAAGTAGAGGAATTCTTCCGAAAAATGAATACTATAGACTATGAGGTAATTGACCAACTTCGGAAGTCTCCCTCTCAGGTCTTGCTCTTGTCTCTACTGGTAAGCTCGACTGAGCATCAGAAAATGTTGATAAAGACCCTCAATAAAGCATACATTTTGATTGAAACCACTGTTGAGCAACTGGAAAGGATGGCGGAACGATTCTTCGAAGTCAACCGGATTTCATTTAGCAGAAATGAGTTTCCCCCAGAAGGGGCTACCCACAACAAAGCTCTTCATCTGACAGTTAAGTGTGAAGGGTACTATGTAAAAAGAGTCATGATAGATGACGGATCTAGGGTTGACATATGCCCTCTCTCAACTTTGCAAAGAATGGAAATTGGGACTGAGAGAATCAGGCCTAACAATGTTTGCGTGCGTGCTTTCGATGGAATCCAGAGAGACACAATAGGAGAGATTGGTTTGATCTTGACTATCAGTCCTGTGGACTTCGAAGTGACATTTCAGGTCTTGGATATGGATACCTCCTATAATTTTCTCTTAGGAAGGCCTTAGATCCATGTTGTAGGGGCCGTACCTTCTACTCTCCACCAAATAGTGAAGTTTGAACACAAATATCAGGAAATTGTGGTTCATGGAGAAGATGAGCAATCAATTTACCAGGACCCGTCAGTCCCATGTCTCGAAGCTAGGGAAGGTAGCGAGCACATAGTCTATCAAGCTTTTGAGGTTGTGGTCGCAGATTAATGTGAGGAAAGAAGCCTATGTCCTCAACAATTTCTATCAAATGCGTCAATCATGGTCGGTACTGAAATGATCAAGCACGAGTATAAGCCCGGGAAGGGGCTCGGGGTATCTTTGCAAGGTATCACAGAACCTATCACTTTGGCTGCCAGTGAAAAGTTCTTCGGTGTGGGTTTTCACACTACAGAAGATGATGTGACATGGGCAAATGAACGAAAGAGCAATGGTTGGGTGTTGACTTAGCCGGTCCCGCATCTCTCCAAAACATTCGTCAAGCCAAAGTACATAGAAGAAGAAGAAGAAGATGAGGCCTTCACGGCCGAGGAAATTGAGGACATATGTGGAGCCATAAGGCAAATGTTATATGAAGCTCACATGGTCCAGCCAAGTGAAGGCTCGAGCACTGTTGAGGTGCAATTTATGGGGCCCAATGCCAAGCTACAAAATTAGAAGGCTACTTCATTTCCAGTCAGGCGGAAATCCCGGTAGTCCAGTCTTGCCACCTTTTTTGCATTCCGAGTTATTTCAGGGTGTAACTCGAATGTTTCTTTTAGTTTATTGTCTTTAAAATTCCAACGTAAACCCTCATATCTTCAAATTCAATGAAATGAAATCAGTATTTCGTCGTCTATGAATCTCTTTCTTTATTCTTTCTAATTTTTGTTACTTTTCTTATTTCTTCTTTTCAGTTCTAATAATGCGGACTTAAATAACATGACATGCTTGTGGACTTCATGCCTAGATCATAGCACACTATCTAATTGTGAAATAATGAATCAAGAACCAGATTATAATGAAGATGAGGCTTTTAGGGAAATAAACCGAGAACTAGAACAATTCGAGAATAAACCTAAGCCAAACTTAAATAATCAAGCCGATTAATTTGGGTAGTTCTGAAGAGGTCCAAGAAACCATGATAAGCATTCACGCGGATGAAAGAACTAGGGATGCATTGATCCAACTTTTGTTCAAATTCAAAGAAGTGTTTGTTTGGTCCTATGATGACATGCCAGGACTAAGTGTTGATTTAGTGGTACACAAATTGCCAACTTACCCCGATCATCCCCCTATCCAACAAAAATAGAGGAAGTTCAAAACTGACATCAGTGACAAGATCAAAGAAGAGGTCACCAAACAGTTAAATGCGGGGGTGATCCGAATGGTCCGATATACCACATGGTTGGCTAATATGGTTCTAGTGCCAAAGAAAGATGGGAAAACTCGAGTGTGTGTTGACTATCGGGATCTGAACAAAGCAAGTCCCAAAGACAATTTCCCTTTGCCAAACATCCACATCCTTGTTGACAATTGTGCCAAACATGAGATACAGTCTTTCGTGGATTGTTATGCTGGGTATTATCAGGTCTTGATGGATGAAGAAGATGCGGAAAAGACAGACTTCACCACACCCTGGGGCACCTATTGTTACAAGGTCATGCCTTTTGGTTTGAAGAACGCCGTGGCAACTTACATGAGAGCTGTGACTACCGCCTTTCATGACATGATGCACCAAGAAATCGAGGTGTATATGGACGATGTAATCATTAAATCAAGAACGCAGGATTACCATGTTCGGAACTTGAGAAAGCTCTTTGAGCATCTGCGTAAGTATGACTTGAAGTTAAATCCAACAAAATATGTATTTAGAGTACCGTATGGGAAACTCTTAGGATTCATAGTCAGTCGGAGGGGCATCAATCTAGATCCAACAAAGATAAAGTCTATTCGGGATTTGCCTCCTCCGAGAACCAAGAAAGAGGTTATGAGTCTGTTGGGAAGGTTCAATTACATCAGCCGGTTCATTGCTCAGTTGACTTCCACATGTGAGCCCATATTTAAGCTGTTAAAGAAAGATGCAACGATTAAATGGACAGATGATTGTCAAGAAGCCTTCGACAAAATCAAAGAATATCTGTCGAATCTGCCAGTCTTGGTCCCACCCGAACCTGGGAGGCCTTTGTTTTTATATTTGACAGTGTTGGAAAATTCCTTTGGGTGCGTTCTAGGTCAACATGATGTGATCGGGAAGAAATAACATGCAATATACTATTTGAGCAAGAAGTTCACTTGTTACGAAGCCAAATACACTTTGCTAGAAAGGACTTGTTGTGCCCTAACTTGGGTCGCTCAGAAGCTTAGGCATTACCTGTTGGCCTACACTACCTATCTTATCACCAGGTTGGATCCTTTGAAGTACATATTCCAAAAGCTGATGCCCACAGGGAGATTAGAAAAATGGCAAATCCTGCTCACCGAGTTTGACATAGTCTATGTCACATGTACGACAATGAAAGCTCATGCTTTAGCGGATCACTTGGCAGAAAATCCTGTTGATGATGAGTATCAGCCTTTGAGTACTTACTTTCCGGACGAGGAAGTAAATTCAGTTGAGGTAACTTCAAAAGACACCAATGCTTGGAAAATGTCCTTCGATGGAGCTGTGAACACAAAAGGTGTCGGGATTGGGGCAATCTTGATCTCACTCACTGGTCAGCACTATCCAGCCACAGCCTAACTTCAGACTCCATCTCTAGGAAGATTGTGTCCAGGATGTGGTAATCTAAGCCTTGCTTCTTCTAGTCGGCTCGTATTAGCCTATGCTTTATTACAGGTAGTCTCTATGAGTCTCTTCCTTTTTGCGTACGGCATCGCCACTCCCATTGGTTTTTCTACACCAACAACATTGCCGAGTTTGAGATTGCATTATGGGCATGAACATGGCAATCGACCAAGATGTGGAAGAATTGTTGATCATGGGAGATTCAGACTTGATTATCCGACAAGCTCAGGGTGAATGAGAAACTTAGGATGTCAAGCTTATTCCATACAAGCAACATGTGGAATATCTTAGCAAGCGGTTCAAGTTAGTCGAGTTCAGGTACATTCCTCAGTTTCACAATGAGTTGGCCGACGCACTCGCTACTTTGGCATCGATGTTGCCATATCCAGGCAATGTCCACATTGACCCATTAGAAATCCAAATCCGAGAAAGGCATGGTTATTGTAATACGGTTGAAGTGGAACCAAATGTTCAGCCATGGTATCATGATATCAAAAGATTTTTGAAAACAAGGGAATATCCCGGGCAAGCCAATGGAGACAAAAAGAGAACCATAAGAAGGCTTTCTAGTGGCTTTTCCTGAGCGGAGAGGTTTTGTACAAAAGGACTCCAGATCTGAACCTTTTGAGATACGTGGATGACCAAGAGGCCGGAATAATCATAAATGAAGTGCATGCATGAGTGTGTGGTTCCCATATGAATGGATACATCCTCGCAAAGAAAATCCTTCGAGCAGGCTATTACTGGATGAATATAGAGAAAGATTGCTTCAGTTTTGTCCGAAAGTGTCATCAGTGTCAGGTACACGGTGACCTGATTCATGCACCACCTTTAGAGCTGCATCCTATGTTAGTACTTTGGCCATTCGTTGCTTGGGGTATGGATATCATTGGGCCAATCGAGCCAAAATATTCAAATGGGCATAGATTCATATTGGTCACCATCGACTACTTTACAAAATGGGTTGAAGCAGTCACTCTCAAAGCCGTCACTAAGAAAGCAGTGGTAGACTTTGTGCACGCCAACATCATATGTCATTTTGGTATTCCTAAAATTATCATTACAAAAATGCTGCAAGTTTGAAAAGTCAATTGATAAGGGAGATATGTGAACAATTTAAGATCACGCATCGGAATTCTACCCCTTATTGACCCAAAGCTAATGGTGCCGTCGAAGCAGCAAACAAGAACATCAAGAAGATTCTTAGGAAGATGATCCAAAGTTCTAGACAATGGCATGAAAAGTTGTTGTTTGCATTGTTGGAATATCACACAAGTGTGCGCACATCAGTTGGAGCAACACCCTATCTATTGGTCAATGGAACTGAAGCTGTAATACCCGCAGAAGTTGAAATTCCCTCTCTCCGAATCATCGTTGAAGCCGAGATTGAGGATAGTGAGTGGGTTAAGACCCGTCTAGAATAGCTAACCCTAACTGATAAAAAGCGGATGGCTACAATTTGCCATGGGCAGTTGTATCAACAAAGAACGGCCCGTGCCTACAACAAGAAAGTGCGGCCTAGAAACTTTGAAGTGGGGCAACTCGTTTTGAGGCGTATTCTCCCGCATCACAAGGAAGCAAAAAGAAAGTTCGCCCCAAACTGGAAAGGTCCATACATTATAAGAAAATTATTGTCGAAAGGGGCATTGTACTTGTGAGACATTGAAGGAAATGACCCTGAAACAGCTGTAAATGTAGACGCGGTCAAAAGATATTACGTTTAACCCTTTTACGGTACTAATATTATCTGATCGGGATGACGAAGGCTTTCATTCTCACTACCCCAAAAACTTCAACGTTTTTGTTAACCTTTTGAGCCGATTACCTTCCTTTGATAACCCTCTTTGGAACCTGAAAATGTTTGTAAATGAAAAAAACAAAAATCAAAAATAAAGTTTCCCTAAACTACATTTGAATTGATTCCAAAAGGATACATAGGCAGCCTGTATCTGGGGTTCAGTCACACCAAAACAAAAATCCACATTCCCCCAAAGCTGAAACTGTGGCAAAATTTATAATGGTTCGGCGATGGGCGCCCGACAAGTTCCAAAGTTGTAGTTCAATCCAAACTTTTTTTTACCTAAAACCCTGTTCAAAGCCCTTTGAATCGATCAGTAAAGAAGTTCACAATGGGGGCTGTTGGATCCGATACAATCAAATGAGAGAAATAAAATGAGAGAGTCTTATTGGTGAAAACCTACACGGGCTCCGTAAGGCGGCGGTGTGCAGAGAAATTGAAAATGAGAGAGAGTCTTGTTAGTGAAAACTTGCAAAGAGCACTATAAGGCGACGATGAGAAGAGAAATGAGAGAGGTCTGTTGGCGAAAACCCGCAAAGGGCGCCATTGATCGAAAAGAAGGAGTTCCTTACAACCATCAACATTGATAGAGTCCTGGCAAGGTTTCTCAGTTTTAAGATATGAGTTATGATGGGTTTATGAGAGATTGGATGGTTACACAAATCGGGTATCCAGTCCAAGAAGCATGTCATGTCTATTGAAGTCTGCATGCACTCTAAATAAGTCCTTCTTTCTTTCCCTGAAAGGGAAACTTATTGATAAATTCATTATCTCGTCCTTTGTTTACTTTTCTTTGAATCCCTTTGGTTTAATCCTTCTCCGAAACTAATACAAAGAAAAGATGGCAATATCGATTTTACAGGGTTCTGCTTATCAAAAGCCAAATTCAAGGAAAAACACCTAGCCTCAGCAGGTGCATCAAGTCGATCTCGACTGGCCATGATGGCCGATGCTTCATAGTCAAAATTATTGAAAAGCAAAGAAATCTAAAGTCAAGTTCCCATAAAGGCAAAATAAGATGAAAATGCCCAAGCCCCACACAGGTGAACCATCATGCGAAATTTTGAAAAGTCAAGATTCTTGGGTTTAGACAAAAGATCAATCTCCAGAAAGCCAGCGAGTAATAGAGGTTTTCATCGAAAGAGTTGGGCCGAGATCAAAACAATCAAGGCCATAAAACCAACCACCGTTTCAAACTAACAATTGTTCTTTGTTTAAAAACATGAAACATGTGCAATCCAAAGCAACCTTGCAAGAAGTAGGTGTAACCAAAAGAAACTGCGCAAGGGCTAGAAACAGCTTTGCAACAATAATCAATCCAAAAGGGAAGTCTCCTCCGTATTCTTTCATGCATTTTTACTCATTATCACTTAAAAAAAAATAATTCAAAATCATGGTAGCCTAGGGTCCCCAATCTCTAGTTACGTTTTTCCAACATAGGGTCTCCACTCCCTAGTTGATTTTATTTTAGGCATAGGGTCTCCACTCCCTAGTCTGCTTTTCCAACATAGGGTCTCCACTCCCTAGTTGAAGTTATTTTAGACATAGGGTCTCCACTCCCTAGTTGATTTTATTTTAGACATAGGGTCTCCACTCCCTAGTCGCTTTTCCAATATAGGGTCTCCACTCCCTAGTTGATTTTATTTTAGGCATAGGGTCTCCACTCCCTAGTCTGCTTTTCCAACATGGGGTCTCTACTCCCTAGTTGATTTTATTTTAGACATAGGGTCTCCCTAGTCGCTTTTCCAACATAGGGTCTTCACTCCTTAGTTGAAGTTATTTTTAGACATAGGGTCTCCACTCCCTAGTCTGCTTTTCCAACATAGGGTCTCCACTCCCTAGTTGATTTTATTTTAGGCATAGGGTTTCCACTCCCTAGTTTGCTTTTCTAACATAGGGTCTCCACTCCCTAGTTGATTTTATTTTAGACATAGGTTCTCCACTCCCTAGTCTGCTATTTCAACATAGGGTTTCCACTCCCTAGTTGATTTTATTTTAGGCATAGGGTCTCCAATCCCTAGTATGCTTTTCCAACATATGGTTTCCACTCCCTAGTTGAATTTATTTTATACATAGGGTCTCCACTCCCTAGTTGAATTTATTTTTGACATAGGGTCTCCACTCCCTGGTGTCTTTTCCAACATAGGGTCTCCACTCCCTAGTTGAATTTATTTTAGACACAGGGTCTCCACTCCTTAGTCACTTTTCCAACATAGGGTCTCCACTCCCTAGTTGAATTTATTTTAGGCATAGGGACTCCATTCCCTAGTTTACTTTTCCAACATAGGATATCCACTCCCTAGTTGAATTTATTTTAGACATAGGATCTCCACTCCCTAGTCACTTTTCCAACATAGGGTATCCACTCCCTTCAGTGGGCTGGACATCTATTCACTTTTGCAAATAGTGGTTCACTTTAACTGGGTAAAAGAGGATAAAGACGGAATTTATCCTATTTTACATAATTTCTCAACCGGAAACACTGTAGAAGCAATTTTTGAAGAACTCTTTCTTCTAAAATTCATTGGTAAGCAACTCTAATTTTTTTTAAATCAATTTCTCATTACTTTTTCATGAGTTTTTAACATCAAATATAGGAATTTCATGGTAGAAATTAGGGGGTTTTAGTAGAATTTAGGGATTTTGTAAAATTGAGATCGAATTTTAAAATAAATTATGTATTAGGGCTCGGGTTGAATGGGTAATCGAATTTCGGTCCGAATCTCGAATTTCGACCACGTGGATTTGGGTTGAATTTTTATTGACTTTTGAGATTATGGCTAAGATTGAACCTTTTTTGATTGGAGATGTTTACTTTAGCATTATTTGACTCATTAGATGATATTTGATTATGTTTTGATCGTTTTGAGGAGTATTTCTATGAAAGATAGTATTGGATTGTGAAAATTATTATAGTATTGGATTGTGAAAATTATTATAGAATGAGGTATGTGTCTTGCCTAGCTTTATTGGAGAAATTTTTCCTACTAATTGATTATTGTTTGCTGCATGCGGGGGTGATGAATATACGAGGTGACAGGCATATATGCATGTGCCAGGATTTCTATGCCCGGGAGGAAAAATTATATGCTTCTTTATGCCTTTATTGAAGATGATCCCTTAACCTACGTCATTTAATTCGATGAATAATAAATTCAATCAACTATGTTAGAAATCATGCTAACACACACACACACACACACACACACACACATATATATATATATATATATATATACACATACATACATATATATATATGGGGGAAAGGTTATGGCGTTATATATGCACCACCACCTGATCAGCTATGAGCATGTGATTTTTTCCCTATATGAATTACTCCTATAAAATCTAAGAAAATAGATTGTTTCAATTATTTTCCATTTTTGTAGGATTTTCGTAGGATTATATTAATTGTTTGCATTTTTGTGCACGTTTAATTCTTATTAAAATCATGAAAAATACCAAAATATCATGCATTGCATTTAGATTTTATTTTTATACGTTTTTGGATTAGTTAATTAATTGTTGTATTAATAATAAAAATCACAAAAAATAGCTCATTTTACATTTTTTACCTTTTAATGTTTAGATTAGTGATCTTTCTATTTTAATGTAGGATTAAGTAATTTTTATAATTATTATAATTAGGTAATTAGTTTAATTTTGCAATTTAGATTAATTTAGGATTTTTAACTAAAAAAAGACGAAAAAGGAAATAAGGAGTTAATTGAAAATGGGATTTTAAATTTAGCAATTGGGCTATTTTAAAGCAAAAAACCCGTCCAAAATCAGGCCCAAAACCCCTTACCTGGTCCGTTCCCCTGTCATCCAAAACGACCCCGTTTTGCAGCGTTCAATCCCCACCCTCCATCATTCATCATCCAACGGCTTGCAACCTCACTCCCTTTTATTATTTAACTATCCAAATTAGAGCCCTCATTCAAATCCCTCATTCAGTCATCTCCCCTAAAACCAATTAGAAACCTTAGCCGCCCCCAAATTCCCAAACTCCATCGGCCGCCGGCGCTGTTCCAAACACCCCCATCTTCTAACCAGACAACCACTATAACCTCCTCATCCTATACCTATCATCGATTTCTCTAAAATCTTTACCCATTTGCTTCAATTTCAGATCTAAGACTTTGAAAGAAAATTAAAACCCTAAATTGTCATTTTCCTTTCGATTTTTATGGTTTCACAAGCTCGATTTGAGCCAAAGTTTATGCTAATCGATTGTTCTTGACAAGAAAAATCGATTAGCGCTAGTTTTGGTTCATTTCAAGACCGCCAAATTCCCGACCAAGTCAGCACTGACCGACCAAGCTTCGTCAAATATCATCGTTCGTTGATTTGCCTTGTTTGTTCAAGCATTTCCGGCCAAATCAATATAAGTCCCTTTTCTCTTTTACTTTTTGTTGTTGTTTCTTTTTCTGTTTTCTTTTCTTCTTCTTTCTGTTCTTTTATCACTAGTTAGTTTGACTAGTTCAATTTTAAAATATTTTACTTAAGTTAATTGTATGATTTGGAATTAATACTTTGGTTTGATTTTTTCTTTTTTGTCCTGGCCGGATTCAATTATTGTGTTCAATAGCATGAATTATCAAAGTAATTTGTTAAAGTTTTTAATTGATTAATATTTGCTCCTGTCAGTGTGTTTTGTCCGGAAGTAAAACTTGAGGGGGCTCTAAAGGAACATGGAAACTTAGGGTATTTAGAATCAGAAATTAAGTTGGCTATTGGTATTAAGCAGAACTTAAAGGGAGTAATTGGGAAGCTGATAATAGAAGAACTTCAGATAAAATATCAGAAGCTTCTAGAAGGGACTAAAGGTTTTCTTTAAAATTAGAATTTAGGTCAAAATAGGGACCAAAAGAGGAAATTTTCAGAAGTAAAAGGATTAAAAAAGTGTCACGATCCTGATTTCCCACCCTCGGGAGTCGTGATGGTGCCTACTAATAGGAGCTAAGCAAGCCAACTTAAATTACTTTCCATTTAACGCGCATTTATTTTCCGTCATTATCAACATGTAATAAAAGGCAACATAATTAAAATTTCATGCGGAAGTCTCAACTTATATAAAAACTGAATAGAATTGCGGAAAGTTTAACAAAATCCTCTACCCAAGATTGGTGTCACAATGCTCACAAACTTCTAAGATTACTAAATACAATCGTCTGAAAGAAAATTTTAAACTGTTTGTTTCGGTACAAAAGATAACAAACTGAATAAAGAGAGAGAGACTCCGGGCATGCGGACGTCAGCAAGGCTACCTCGGTGTCTCTAGACTGAAGGCCTGCTCCTGATCTACTGTTGTTGTCCAAAGGCTGCTCCAATTCCGTGATCTGTGCAAAAGAGCACAGAGTGTAGCATCAGCACAACCAACCCCATGTGCTGGTAAGTGTCTGGCCTAACCCCGGCGAAGTAGTGACGAGGCTAGACCCAGACTCTAGATAAACCTGTGCATATATATATACAAGTACAATGGAAAATAGTGGAAAGTAAACAATTAAAGCTGGGAGGGGGAGCATGCGTACGCGGATAGCAGATAAAACAGAATATTAGAAATAATAAGGGAAAACTACATTTTCTCACTTCTACCGTAGAATAAGGGAAAAACAACCACTTTCACTTGTCTCAGTTTTCTCTTGTTGCAGACGTGCAATCCGATCCCATTTCATCATATCTTGTGGTAGGTGTACCACCCACTCCCATTTCATCACATCTCGTGGTAGGCGTACCACCCGCTCCCATTTTATTTTATCTTGTGGTAGGCGTACCACCCGCTCCCATTTCATTTCATAATTTGTGGTAGGCGTACCACCCGCTCCCATTTCAGTTCAACACAATATCACAGGATAATCCCGACAAGGGAGCAAGATAACATAATAAGTTTTCCGGCAAGGGAACAAGATATCAAATCAACTATCCCAGCAAGGGAGATCCAACTATAACCAATTTACTCAATTTCTACTTAACACAATTAATACAAATGCTCAATCATAACATTTACTTGCTCAGTTTCAAAGATCTTCAACCAAGTTCTCATAAGCATTACATAAGAATACAACAATTTAGCAATTTAGGATTCACGGTCATGCTCGACCCCCAACGTATAGATACTCGTCACCATGCCTATACGTCGGACACAACACAAAGCAAGTAGTAAGTAAGACTCAACTCCTAATCCCTCAAGCTAGAGTTAGACCGAACACTTACCTCGAATGCTCCAAACTCAACTCTAGCCTCTAGTATAGCTTTACCCGTCGAATTCGGCTCCAACTCAGTAAAATCTATGAAATATTGACTTTACAATATTAATAATAGCTAAACAAACTAAACCCAATGCCTAAATATGAATTTCTAAGCTTTCCTCCCAAAATTCCAAAAATCGACCCCGGGTCCGCTTGGTCAAAACACGAGGTTCGAACCAATTCCATGTTACCCATTCCCCCACGAGCCCGTATATACAATCTGTTTTCAAATTCGACCCTAAAACGAGGTCTAAATCAAAGAAAATCGAAAAGCCCTAACTCTACCCTTTTCCCCCAATTTCAACCCCAGATTACATGGTTTAGGTTTAGAAACTCATTAATTAATGAAGGAAAATGAAGGAAATGAGTGGGAATTTACTTACCCAAGAAGCTTTGGTGAAGAAGTGCTCAAAAATTCGCTCAAGAGCTGTGGAGAAGAAGAAATCGTGTGAAATATGGACTAAATCTCGTCATTGTTCTGTTTTGTGTATTTAAAATAACTGGGCAAAAATTCCCTATGCGATCGCGAAGAAAGTAATGCGATCGCATAGGGTAAGGGAAGCTGGTCATTGCGATCGCGGAAGGGCTGATGCGAACGCATAGAAGAAAAGGTTGTGCATTCCAGGTTTGGACTTAATGAAACGCGAACAAGGATTAAAGGTTGCGTTCGCATTGAAGGATCTGGCTAAGCTATGCGATCGCGGATGAATCTATGCGATCGCATAGAACAAATATGGGGCACCTTAAGGATTACTCTATGCGATCGCAATGCTACCTATGTGATCGCATAGAACTAGATACCAGAACACCATAACTGAAACTTCTACAACTTTTCTAAGGCCAAAACCACTCCGAAACACTTTCGAAATACTGAAACTTCTACAACTTTTCTAAGGCCAAAACCACTCCGAAACACTTTCGAAACACTCCCGAGCCCTCGGGGCTCCTAACCAAACACACACACTAACTCAAAAACATCCTACGAACTTAACCATGCGATTAAATTACCAAAATAACATCATAAACGAGGAATCAAACCTCAAAATAATCACCTTTTCATCAAACATTCATAAACTTTTCAAGCTTAGAGTTTTAGGTCCGAAACACGTCAAATGACGTCCGATTTCAACCAAATTTCACAGAAAGCGCTTAAACCACATATAAGACCTATACCGGGCGTCGGAACCAAAATACGGGTCTGATACCAATGCTTTCTAATTCATTTTCATTTCAAATTTCCAAATATATTTCAGAAAAACAATTTCTTTTAAAAATTTGTTTCTCGGGCTCGGGACCTCGGATTTCGATTCCGGGCATACGCCCGAGTCCCATATTTTTTTACGGACCCTCCGGGACCGTCAAATCACAGGTCCGGGTCCATTTACCCAAAATGTTGACCAAAGTCAACTTTAACCATTTTAAAGCCACAATTTATCAAATTTCACATAATTTAACACATAAGCTTTTTCGGCCACACGCCCAGACTGTGCACGCAAATCAAGGCCAGTAAAGGTAAGGTTTTCAAGGACTCGAAAGCAGGGAAAAAGGGAGAAAACCGGTGATGACCCTTTGGGTCGTCACATTCTCCACCTCTAAAACAACCATTCGTCCTCAAACGAACATAAGAAGGAAGTACCTGAGTCGGGGAAAAGGTGAGGATAACGGTCCCGCATATCGAACTCGGACTCCCAGGTCGATGCCTCAGGAGGCTGACCTCTCCACTGAACATGAACCGAAGGAAAACTCTTCGACCTCAACTGGCGAACCTGCCGGTCTAGAATAGCTACCGACTCCTCCTCATAAGATAAGTCCTTATCCAACTGGACAGTGCTGAAATCTAACACGTGGGATGGATCGCCGTGATATTTCCGAAGCATGGACACATGAAATACTGGATGTACGGCTGATAAGCTCGGTGGCAATGCAAGTCTATAAGCCATCTCTCCCACTCGATTAAGAATCTCAAATGGACCAATGAACCTAGGGATAAGCTTGCCCTTCTTCCCAAATCTCATCACGCCCTTCATAGGTGACACTCGGAGAAATACCCGTTCACCAACCATGAAAGACACATCTCGAACCTTTCGATCTGCATGGCTCTTTTGCCTGGACTGAGCTGTACGAAGTCTATCCTAGATGATCCTGACCTTGTCCAAAGCCTCCTGAACCAAATCTGTACCCAACAACCGAGCCTCTCATGGCTCAAACCATCCAACCGGAGATCGACATCGCCTACCATACAAAGCCTCATAAGGAGCCATCTGGATACTCGACTGGTAGCTGTTGTTGTAGGAAAACTCTGCTAAAGGAAAGAACTAATCCCACGAAGCTCCAAAGTCAATGACACAAGCTCGGAGCATATCCTCAAATATCTGAATAGTCCGCTCGGACTGCCCGTCCGTCTGAGGATGAAATGTTGTACTCAACTCAACCTAGGTGCCTAAATCTCGCTGGACTGCTTTCCAGAAATGCGAGGTAAACTACGTACCTCGGTCCGAGATGATAGATACCGGCACACCATGAAGGTGAACAATCTCCCGGATGTAGATCTCAGCTAACCTCTCGGATGAATAGGAGACTGCCATAGGAATGAAATGCGTTGACTTGGTCAGCCTATCAACAATGACCCAAACAGCGTTGAACTTCCTCCGAGTTTGCGGGAGCCCAACAACGAAGTCCATATTGATCCGCTCCCACTTCCACTCGGGAAGCTTAATCCTCTGAAATAAACCACCAGGCCTCTGATGCTCATACTTAACCTGCTGACAATTCAAACATCGAGCCACATGTACAACTATATCTTTCTTCATTCTACGCCACCAATAGTGCTGCCTCAGATCCTGATACATCTTCGCGGCGCCCGGGTGAATAGAGTACCGGGAACTATGGGCCTCCGCTAAGATCAACTCTCGAATCCCATCAACATTGGGCACACAAACTTTCCCCTGCAATCTTAAAACACCATCATCATCTAAGGTCACCTTCTTGGCACCTCCATGCTGCACCGTGTCTCTCAGAACACACAAATGGGGATCATCAAACTGCCGATCGCGGATACACTCCAACAATGAAGAACGAGCGACCGTGCAAGCTAACACTTGGCTAGGCTCAGAAATATCCAACCTCACAAATTGATTGGCCAAAGCCTGAACATCCAAACAAGTGGTCTCTCACCGACCGGAATATAAGCAAGACTGCCCATACTGGCTGACTTCCTACTCAAGGCATCGACCACCACATTGGCCTTTCCCGGGTGATATAGGATAGTGATGTCATAATCTTTCAACAACTCCAGCCACCTCCTCTGCCTCAAATTCAACTCCTTTTGCTTGAAAAAATACTGAAGACTCTTATGATTCGTGAACACCTCACACGCCACGCCATACAGATAGTGCCTCCAAATCTTCAATGCGTGAACAATGACTGCCAACTCCAAATCATGCACTGGATAGTTCCTCTCATGAACCTTCAACTGCCTCGAAGCATAGGCAATGACCTTTTTATCCTGCATCAACACTGCACCATGTCCAATACGAGATGCATCACAATAGACTGTATAAGGCCTTGAACCTATGGGCAAAACCAATACCGGTGCCGTAGTCAGAGCTGTCTTAAGCTTCTGAAAGCTCACCTCACACTCGTTTGACCATCTGAACTGGGCACCCTTATGGGTCAACCTGGTCATCGAGGCTGCAATAGACGAGAACCCCTCCACGAATCGACGGTAGTAGCCTGCTAACCCCAAGAAACTCCAAATCTCCGTGGTTGATGCTGGTCTAGGCCAGCCCTTGACTGCCTCAATCTTCTTTGGATCAACCTAAATGCCCTATGCTGATACAACATGACCCAGAAATGCAACTGAGCTCAACCAGAACTCGCACTTCGAGAACTTAACATATAACTGACTATCCCTCAAGGTTTGAAGAACCACTCTAAGATGCTGCTCGTGCTCCTCCCGGCTACGGGAATATATCAAAATATCATCAATGAAGACTATCACGAACGAGTCCAAATAAGGCCTGAACACTCGGTTCATCAAATCCATAAAGGCTGCTGGGGCATTGGTCAACCCAAATGATATAACCAAGAACTCATAATGCCCGTACTGAGTGCGGAATGCTGTCTTAGGGACATCGGATGCCCTAATCCTCAACTGATGGTAGCCAGATCTCAAGTCAATCTTTGAAAATACCTTGTCACCCTGAAGCTGATCGAACAAATCATCAATCCTCGGCAGTGGATACTTATTCTTAATTGTAACCTTGTTCAATTGCCGGTAATCAATGCACATTCTCATCGAGCCATACTTTTTCTTTACAAACAGAACCGACGCACCCCAAGGCGACACACTGGGTCTAATGAAACCCTTCCCAAGCAAGTCTTGTAACTGCTCCTTCAACGCTTTCAACTCTGGCGGGGCCATGCGATATGGTGGAATAGAAATGGGCTGAGTGCCCGGAGCCAGATCAATACAAAAGTCGATATCCCTATCGGGCAGCATACCCGGCAGGTCTGAAGGGAAAACCTCGGGGAACTCTCGAACAATAGGTACAGAATCAATAGAAGGGACCTCTGCGCTGGAATCGCGAACATATGCCAGATAAGCTAAACACCCCTTCTCAACCATACGTCGAGCCTTCACATATGAAATAACACTGCGAGTGGCATGACCTAGGGTCCGTCTCCACTCTAGTCGGGGCAAATCTAGTAAAGCCAAGGTCACGGTCTTGGCATGGCCATCCAAGATAGCATGATATGGGGACAACCAATCCATCCCTAAGATAACGTCGAAATCCACCATATATAAGAGCAACAAATCAACACGGGTCTTAAGACCCCTAAACACCACAACACAGGAACGATGAACCCAATTAACCACTATAGAATCACCCACCAGTGTAGATACATATACATGAATACTCAAGGCCTCACTAGGCATAACCAAGTAGGGTATAAAATAAGACGACACATATGAATACGTAGATCCAGGGTCAAATAGCACTGAAGCATCTCTATCGCAGACCAGAATAGTACCTATAATGACGACATCTGATGACTCAGTCTCTGGCCTGGCTGGAAAAGCATAACACCGGGACCGGGCCCCACCTCCCTGAACTGTCTCTCTAGGACGACCGGTTGTTGGCTGGCCCCCACCTCTGGTGGCCTGAGCTCCACCTCTATGACCTCTACCTCAACCTCTAACGCCCCTGTCACCACCTCTAGCTGGCTGGGCAGGTTGTGAAACCTCCGGTGCCTGAATCATAGTATGAGAATTCTGGTGCTAAGAGCTGCTCAAAGCTCGAGGGCAATACCTGGCAATGTGCCTCGTGTCTCCACATGTGAAACAAGCCCTCGACTGTTGGGGATGACGGCCTTGAAAACTCTGGAGCGGTGATGCACTGATAGGTGCTGATGGTTAACTGTAAGGCTGCTAGTCTGAATAATGCGGCTGAGAACCACGACCACCCGAAGTACCATGAGAGACCTGTAGGGCTGACTGAAAGGGCCTAGGAGGATGGCCACTACCATACGAATCTCTACCTCCAGACGAGGTACCACTGAATCTGCCTGAATGACGGGGCCTCTTATCCGACCCATGACTACCTCCCTATAACAGAACCATCTCAACTCTGTGGGCCACATTGGCCGCCTCTTGAAATGTAATCTCACTCCCGGCTCCCATAGCCATCTGGAGACGGATCGGCTGAATCAAACCGTCGATAAACCTCCGCACCTTCTCTCTCTCGGTGGGGAGTATGACAATAGCATGGCGAGCTAGATCAATGAATCGGGTCTCGTACTGAGTGGCTGTCATAGAGCCCTGCTGGAGGCGCTCGAACTGCCTGCGAAGAGCCTCCCTCTGAGTGACTGGGAGAAACTTCTCCAAAAATAACTCTGCAAACTGGTCCCAAGTCAAAGACGACGACCCTACTGGTCTGGCTAAGCAATAGTCCCTCCACCAAGTCTTGGTGGGTCCAGATAAACGAAAGGTGGCAAAATCGACCCCATTGGTCTCCACAACACCCATGTTCCGAAGAACCTCGTGGCAGCTATATAAGAAATCCTGGGGATCCTCTAAAGAAGCACCGCTGAATGTGGTAGTGAATAGCTTGGTGAATCGATCCAATCTCCACAGAGCATCAGCGGACCTAGCCTCACCATCGCCGGTCTAAGCTGCTGTACCCGGTTGAACTGCCACTGCTGGCTGAACCACCGGAACCTGAACCTGGGGAGCTACCTGCTCCGGAGTACGTGTAGCGGGAGTCTGAACCCCTCCTCCAGCCTGAGAAGTGGCTGGTGCTACTGGAATCAAACCCGCTCGAGAGACGCTCTCTATGAAGCCTACCAATAAAACCAAAGCGTCCTGAAGCACTGGAGTGGCTATGAAACCCTCTGGGACCTGAGTTGAGCCCACCGGAGCTGCTGGAACTGGAACCTCCTCATCATAATCAACATGAGGCTCCACCTATGGAACTGCTGCTCGGGGCTGAGCTTTGCCCCTGCCTCGGCCTCTGGCACGACCTCAGCCTCGCCCTCTGCCCCTAATAGGAGCCACTGTTGGGGGCTCGGGCTGCTGCGCGGTTGATAAGGAAGCACGTGTCCTCGCCTTCTACGAAAGAACGGAGTAGAAATTCAATCGGTATTGGGGAAATAGAACCGCACGACAAGAAAGAACAGATGTGAAGTTTTCCAAACTCTATAGCCTCTGGGGACTAAATACAGATGTCTCCGTACCGATCCCTCAGACTCTACTAAGGTTGTCCGTGAGTTGTGAGACCTATGTAACCCAGTGCTCTGATACGAACTTGTCACGACCCGGATTTTCCACCCTCGGGAGTCGTGATGGCACCTACTAATAGGATCTAGGCAAGCCAACTTAAATTACTTTCCATTTAACGCGTATTTCTTTTCTGTCATTATTAACATGTAATAAAGGCAACATAATTAAAATTTCATGCGGAAGGCTCAACTTATATAAAAACTGAATAGAATTGCGGAAAGTTTATCAAAATCCTCTACCCAATATTGGTGTCATAATGCTCACGAACTTCTAAGATTACTAAATACAATTGTCTGAAAGAAAATTTTAAACTGTTTGTTTCGGTACAAAAGAAAACAAAACTAATAAAGAGAGAGAGACTCCGGGCCTACGGACGTTAGCAAGGCTACCTCGGTGTCTCTGGACTGAAGACCTGCTCCCGATCTACTGCTGCTGACCAAAGGATGCTCCAACTCCATTATCTGTGCAAAAGAGCACAAAGTGTAGCATCAGCACAACCGACCCCATGTGCTGGTAAGTGTCTGGCCTAACCCCGGCGAAGTAGTGACGAGGCTAGACCCAGACTCTAGATAAACCTGTGCATATATATATACAAGTACAATGGAAAATAGTGGAAAGTAAACAATTAAAGCTGGGAGGGGGAGCATGCGTACGCGGATAGCAGATAAAACAGAATATTAGAAATAATAAGGGAAAACTACATTTTCTCACTTCTACCGTAGAATAAGGGAAAAACAACCACTTTCACTTGTCTCAGTTTTCTCTTGTTGCAGACGTGCAATCCGATCCCATTTCATCATATCTTGTGGTAGGCGTATCACCCGCTCCCATTTCATCATATCTTGTGGTAGGCGTACCACCCGCTCCCATTTCATTTTATCTTGTGGTAGGCGTACCACCCGCTGCCATTTTATTTTATCTTATGGTAGGCGTACCACCCACTCCCATTTCATTCCAACACAATATCACAGGATAATCCCGACAAGGAAGCAAGATAACATAATAAGTTTCCCGGCAAGGGAACAAGAAACAAAATCAACTATCCCGGCAAGGGAGATCCAGCTATAACCAATTTACTCAATTTCTACTTAACACAATTAATACAAATGCTCAATCATAACATTTACTTGCTCAGTTTCAAAGATCTTCAACCAAGTTCTCATAAGCATTACTTAAGAATACAACAATTTAGCAATTTAGGACTCACGGTCAAGCTCGACCCCCAATGTATAGATACTCGTCACCATGCCTATACGTCGGACACGACACAAAGCAAGTAGTAAGTAAGACTCAACTCCTAATCCCTCAAGATAGAGTTAGACCTAACAGTTACCTCGAATGATCCAAACTCAACTCAAGCCTCTAGTATAGCTTTACCCCTCGAATTCGACTCCAACTCAGTCAAATCTATGAAATATTGACTTTACAATATTAATAATATCTAAACAAACTAAACCCAATGCCTAAATATGAATTTCTAAGCTTTCCTCCAAAAATTCCAAAAACTGACCTCGGGCCCGCTTTGTCAAAATAAAGAGGTTCGAACCAATTACATGTTACCCTTTCCCCCACGAGCCCGAATATACAATCTATTTTAAAATTCGACCCCAAAACGAGGTCTAAATCAAAGAAAATTGAAAAGCCCTAATTCTACCCTTTCCCCCCAATTTCAACCCTAGATTACATGGTTTAGGTTTAGAAACTCATTAATTAATGAAGGAAGATGAAGGAAATGAGTGGGAATTTACTTACCCAAGAAGCTTTGGTGAAGAAGTGCTCAAAAATTCGCTCAAGAGCTGTGGAGAAGAAGAACGCGTGTGAAATATGGACTAAATCTCGTCACTGTTCTGTTTTGGGTATTTAAAATCACTGGGCAAAAATGCCCTATGCGATCGCGAAGAAGGTAATGCGATCGCATAGGGTAAGGGGAAGCTGGTCATTGCGATTACGGAAGGTCTGATGCGAACGCATAGAAGAAAAGGCTGTGCATTCCAGGTTTGGACTTAATGAAACGCGGACGCGGATTAAAGGTTGCGTTCGCATTGAAGGATCTGGCTAAGCTATGTGATCACGGATGAATCTATGCGATCGCATAGAACAAATATGGGGCACCTGAAGGATTACTCTATGCGATCGCAATGCTACCTATGCGATCGCATAGAACTAGATACCAGAACACCAGAACTGAAACTTCTGCAACTTTTCTAAGGCCAAAACCACTCCGAAACACTTCCGAAACACTCCCGAGCCCTCGGGGCTCCTAACCAAACACACACACACACTAACTCAAAAACATCCTACGTACTTAACCATGCGATTGAATCACAAAAATAACATCATAAACGAGGAATCAAACCTCAAAATCATCACTTTTTCATCAAACATTCATAAACTTTCAAACTTAGAGTTTTAGGTCCGAAATACGTCAAATGACGTCCGATTTCAACCAAATTTCACAGAAAGCACTTAAACCACATATAAGACCTAAATCGGGTGCCGTAACCAAAATACGGGCCCGATACCAATGCTTTCTAATTCATTTTCATTTCAAATTTCCAAATAAATTTTAGAAAAATAATTTCTTTTAAAAATTCATTTCTCGGGCTCGGGACCTCGGATTTCGATTTCGGGCATATGCCCGAGTCCCATATTTTTCTACGGACCCTCTGGGACCGTCAAATTACGGGTCCGGGTCCGTTTACCCAAAATGTTGACCAAAGTCAACTTTAACCATTTTAAAGCCACAATTTATCAAATTTCACATAATTTAACACATAAACTTTTCCGGCCACGCACCCGGACTACGCACATAAATCGAGACAACTAAAGGTGAGGTTTTCAAGGCCTCGGAAGCACGAATAAAGAGAGAAACCCGGTGATGACCCTTTGGGTCGTCACAAAATATTGAGTAAATATCTGGATAGGATAGCTGTCCTAACAGCTGTACCAAGACTGTCAAAAGATGTTGTACTATCTGACCTTTTAGGAATTTAGGTCAGAATATTCCCTTTTAATGCCATTTTTGTACACTTTATAAAAGGGAACAACATTCCTTCACTCAGACACACACATTCACCATCATTTTCTGCACAAAGGTTCTGAAAAACACATCAAATTTTCAGAAACCTAAAGAGCACAAAAATTTCAGCTATTATTTCATTGAAAGCTGATCGATTTCCTTGCTGATTTCGACAAAAGTTAGAACAAATTTTCCTCTGAAATTTCTGGGTTCTTAAGTTGCAAGATGGCTTGAGTTTGAATGTTGTGACATTGCTAGTTTTGGATGCTTAGTTTTCATTAGTTTTTTGCTCTATCTTTGCTGCTTTTTCTCCTTGAAGATTCACAACCTTGTTCGTATTCCTTGTAACCAGGTATATCTTGATCTTTGAATCATGAATAAAAGTTTGTTTTGAAGAGTGTCTTGCTGCCATGAAGCCTTAGAGTTCATATTTACACATTTTTGTTTCTTTTCGATGTTTTACCTTTAAGTCATTTGAATACTGCCTTTTTGGCTTTTCTTATTAGCTTATGTGTAATTACATTAAAGTCTTGAAGTGAGGATTCATGAAATAAATAGAATATTCAGTGTTGATAGGTTGTGAACAACACCTCTTACATATGCCGAGTTTAGGCTGAGTAGTCCAGTTTTAAAAGAAAAATATTTACTTTCAGTCTTTTGCTACCTCCATATGATTCTGTCCAATATTTTTACTGATTGTTAATAGGTGAGCTTTTCATGAATGTTGGGTATGGTCAAAACTAGGCTATAACTGATGTTTGAGTATTCTTGGATGAAGTGTTTCAGCATTACTACAAATGTGTAAAATGATTATATGCTCTTACTGCTTCATGTTGAAAGAAAGATAGATAGAGGAGGATGCAACGTATATATACCGGGTTCAATTGAACCCAGTACTTTCAGTGTCGAGTATAAATTTATGTGTAAAAATTCATTGAAATTATAACAAATAGTAGATATGAACCCATAATTTTAAATATGCAATGGGTTCAATGCTAAAAACCTTAAAGTTTGAACCCATAAAATTCAATTCCTGGATCCTCCTCTCAAGATTGATAGTGCAATTTAGAACTGATAATATACAAATAAGGTGTTCAAATTCTATAGTAAAGTTCATGTAAATAACTATCTTCTATTTCGAATAAAATATCTCTGTTCTTTGATAATTTATTCTTGAGTTATATCCCTGTACGACAAACTTTGTAATACTAAACTCCCTCGTGTATGTGGAAGCCTTGGACTTAGTAGGGCTAAAAACCAATATTTCTTTGTTTAGGCTTGGTCTCACGTTAGCCATCTTAGAGGTTCGTTGTTAAAAAGGACTTTCTGGCTATACGGTAGGCCATTTGTGCTGTCATTTTGGGCTTCAGTCTACGCCCACATCCTACTAATCTAGGACGAGCCCAGTTTTTTGTATAAGAGGAATTATATCAAATTGGTGGAAATATTTTACATCATATAAAGATTTACATATCCACTCAAAAAATGGGTTCTATATTTATTATCTTCAGAAGTCTACTTTCAATGGGGAAAAGCAGTAGATCACCTAAAGCTTCGTTACATATCAATGGACAGTGATACTAATATGGTCATTTCTTTAAGTTTGTAACTTTTTTTCTTTATTAGTATAAGTTTTCACACGTAGTCTTAATTTTAGGCATTCAAATACTCCTTAAATTCGTAGAAGCTTTAGGAGTGTGGTTTAATTTATCATCGTGATTGTGTACACATTCGCGTGACATGATTATGATCCTAATAACAAATTCGAGGTGTTCCATACACAAAACAAAATCCATAAGCTATGGCCCTCACATTAGTATTAACTTAGATATTAAATAATCATAACACTCCAAGTTTTGCTTTAGGCTCGGCTTAGACTATTATCGTGATTATGTATACGTTCGTGTAACATAATTGCGAATTTAATTCTAAAAAGTAACTCTAGGGATGTGTTCGCGCAACTTCAACCAAATTTTCTTATTAAATAAACAAAGCATTATTAATTGTGGACACGTTCGCGTGACATAATTTTTGACGTGCCAAAGGAAAAGAGTATACGTACACGTAACTCAATCTTTAAATACAAATAAATCAAGTGATTAAAAACGTTAAAAGATAAGTGCACATAGGTCCTTAAAATGAGTAGTTAAACAATTTAAGCCAAGTATAAATTACTAAGCGACCGTGCTAGAACCACGGAACCTGGGAATGCCTAACACCTTCTCCCGGGTTAACATAATTCCTTATCTAGAATTTCTGGTTCGCAGACTTTTAAATAAAGTCGAAAACTTCCTCGATTTGGGATTTAAAATTAACCGGTGACTTGGGACACTAAATAAATTATTCAAAGTGGCGACTCCAATTAAATAAATAAATAATTCCATTTCGACTTATGTTACTTAAATTGAAAAAACTCTCTTATACCCTTGGGTTGTAAAAAGTAGGTGTGACAATCACAAACCTATATCTATACATGTTATTGTCATGTTACTTGAGCTTCTTTATTTGTAATAAGATAAGGTGATTGGGGCCTTCGGGATATATTGGCACGATGGATATTTCCGTGCAGTTGATATGATATTGGCACGATGAGTATTTTCGTGCAGTTTGGAATGAGATTGGTTTATTGGTTATTACTATGCGAAAAAGAAGAAAGATGGATTTCTATTATGATTACTCATTCGTTAAGCACGTACATGCCTTTACTTTGTTTCTATTAATGTTTGCTATTTTATATGATACCTTCCGTTTGAGTTTGTTTGGTAATTACTTATGCATTTTTCTTTTGGCCCGTTACTGTTATAGTTATGTCTTTACCTTGTTTGTTGCTATTACACCTACGTATTTACCTGATTTACTTCTACTACATGTCCTCTTTGAATTAATGTTGTTACTTGTTATTAGCCCATACCTGTTTTATGCCTCTAACTGTCACGTGATTTACTTGTTAAATGCATTAACATGCTACATGTCTTCACTCACTATATGCTTTCGCTGACTACATGTCTTCACTTACTATATGTTTTTACTTACCATAAGCTTTCACTTATTTAATACCTTTACTTGCTATATGATTCTACTTGCTACATGATTTCATATATTGAATGCCTTCATTTGATCTCTGTTCCTACTTGACAAACATCTTTACTCGTTTCATGTACTATTCTCTTTTGCTTATTCGGACTGGTGACTTTTAGATTGGTTGTGTGTTATGCTTTGTGGAAGCCTTGCCATTTTACACGGTAGGCTAGATTTTGATATTGTACTGCTCTCTTACTCTGTTTGAGTTGTATTACATAGTTGAATACCGCGTGTTCGTTTTCTTAGTATTATGTTGTGAACTTTTTCTGCATTTAGTTTTGTTGCAGTTTTATATGATATTATTAATATTGGGATCCGGTTGCATGCTGTAACTATTTATTGATATTGGGATTGGGTTGCACGCTGCAACAGAGTTTATTGATATTGGGATTGGATTGCACGCCACAACAATATTTATTGATGCTGGAATTGGGTTGCACACCGCAACGGTATTTATTGGTGATGTTGGGTTATGATCCTTGTGTGTATTTCATGATTATTGTTACCTTTGTAGAAATAGTTATGAGGTTATGTGTTGTTTTCCATGCCTTTTAACTTGCTCCGTAGCTCTTCAGTTGATACTCCTTCCATTATTCACATACTCTTGCCTAGTTTTTCCTGCTTATTATCTGCACATGTACATATTAAATGAGTATCTTTTACTTAAAATTTTATCACTACTTCACCGAGGTTAGTCAAGATACTTATTGAATACATGGGGTCGGTTGTACTCGTACTACACTTTTGCACCTTGCGTGCAGATCTTGGAGCTAAGTAGCCGAGGAAGATGAAGCCTTGAATTGAAGACGTACTCACATTCCAAATTCAAGCTACCTCTTGTTCATGGTAGTTTTGGATTTCATCAATGTTTATATAAATTTTAAACATATATTGTATTTATTTTTCATACTATTTTCGTAAATCTAAATCATAGTGACTCATGACTTGTACTACTAGTCCTTGGGGTATTTGTATTGAATTGGGTTATGGTTTCTATTATATACATTGTTGATTTCTCAGTTTTGTTGTAATAAATGTTATTTGTCTTACCTAGCTGGTTGGGTTATGTGTCATCACGACTAGGTGAATTTTGAGTAATGACAGTAAATTTGGACCTTTATCCATTTTGTGTAACACGTTTATTTACCGTCAGAATTAGGAAGGGAGAAAAAGAAGAAAGATAGTGAAAATTAAACCCACACTTATTTTTCATAGATCTTTTTCACATATTCGATGTATGTGGCAAATTAAAATAGTCAACATAGATAATCAAGCAAGTTGCAACTCTTCTAGGAATGAAGGGCATAGTGATTCATTTCGGTGGCAGTGAATTTTTATTATATGCAATCTTTTAATGTTAGAATGGAGATAAACGAGGAAGAATCCATGAATTTCCTTGGAAGAAAACCCTAGATCGAGTGTTCTAGAGAGAGCTAAAAGACAGAGATGAAATCTGTGTATATTCAATAATATCTCATTTACAATTTAACCCTTATTTGTCTATTTATACTAAACAATAAAAAAATGGCTATCTATTTGTAAGCACGTGATTTTTGCCCTATATGAGAATTACTCCCAAAAAATTTAAAATAAAATAATTTTCCTTGGTGTGCAATTTTGAGAATTTTTGTGACATTTTTGGATAATTATTTGTATTTGTCTGTGCATATTTAATAGATAGCCATTCTTACCTAGCTGGTTGGGTTATGTGTCATCACGACTAGGTGAATTTTGAGTAATGACAGTAAATTTGGACCTTTATCCATTTTGTGTAACACGTTTATTTACCGTCAGAATTATGAAGGGAGAAAAAGAAGAAAGATAGTGAAAATTAAACCCACACTTATTTTTCATAGATCTTTTTCACGTATTCGATGTATGTGGCAAATTAAAATAGTCAACATAGATAAACAAGCAAGTTGCAACTCTTCTAGGAATGAAGGGCATAATGATTCGTTTCGGTGGCAGTGAATTTTTATTATATGCAATCTTTTAATGTTAGAATGGAGATAAACGAGGAAGAATCCATGAATTTCCTTGGAAGAAAACCCTAGATCTAGTGTTCTAGAGAGAGCTAAAAGACAGAGATGAAATCTGTGTATATTCAATAATATCTCATTTACAACTTAACCCTTATTTGTCTATTTATACTAAACAATAAAAAAATGGCTATCTATTATATTTGTGGCAATTGATACAATAACATTAAAAAACTATAAATCTATCAAGTGTTTGGGCCTGGGTCTATTTCATCTTTAGAGACGTTTGGGCTTGTATGAGTTGGGCATGTTATTATAACACCCCCCTCAAGCTGGAGGGTGAAAACACTCCCAGATTGGATAAGAGAACCTAATGTTGAATGCCTGTTAGTGGTTTGGTAAAAATATCTACCAGTTGAGACTCAGTAGAAATATAGTACATAGATATGAGGTCACTAGCAAGTTTTTCCCGGACAAAATGATAGTCAAGCTCAATATGCTTGGTCCTCTCATGAGAAACATGGTTTTTGGCAATGCTAATGGCTGACTTGTTATCATAGTACAAAGGAATTGGAGCAGAAATAGAAAGTTCTAAATCTGCCAACAGCCTAACAAGCCAAGTAAGCTCATCAACAGTTTTTCTAAGAGCCCTGTATTTTGCCTCTACATAAGACAATGACATTGTAGGTTGTTTATTAGACTTTCAAGTAATAGGACTACCCCCAAGAGTGACATAATAACCAGTCATAGACTTCATAGAAGAAGGACACCCTATCAGTCAGAGTCTGAATAAGCAATGACTGAAAAATCCTGATTGTTGTTAAGTAGAAATCCTCTAGTCGGATCCATAACCAAGTATCTCAAAACATGTAGGCCTGCTTGCATATGAGAAGTTCGAGGCGCATTAAGGGACTGACTAAGGTGCTGAATAGAGAAAGAGATATCAGGCCTTGTGTGTTGAAGAAAGTTCAGCTTTCCTATTAGCCTTCTATTAGGGGAAGCATCAGCCAATGGATCACCAGAAGTGGGAGTGAGCTTGATAGACATGTCCAATGGTATAACAACAGGAGAAACAGAGTCACAACGAAACTCAGCAAGGAGCTCCTTGAGATACTTTGTTGTTTAATCAGCAATCCTTGGAGCAGATGAGAAACCTCAAGTCCCAAAAAATAGTGAACAGAACCTAAATCTTTGATTTTGATCTAGTTATCTAAAAATGATTTGATAGATTCCAACTCAGAGGTATCATTTCCAACCAACAATATGTCATCCACATAAATAGCAATAAAAACAGTTGAATAGGGAGTGGTTTTAGAGAATAATGAGTAATCATTAAGGATGGAAGAATATCCCATTGAAGTGAGAGCATTATACAATTTAGCAAACCACTGTCTTGATGCCTGTTTGAGACCATACAATGACTTCTTGAGTTTGCATGCCAAAGAAGGACCAGAAGAAGAAGAATAGACAGTGAGTCCAAGAGGAACTTTCATGTACACCTCCTCAGAGAGATCCCCATGCAAAAATGCATTGTTTACATCAAGCTGGTATATATGCCAAGAAAATTTGGCAGCCAAAGCAAGTTGACATTTAATAGTAGTGAACTTGACCACTGGTGAGAATGTTTCAAAATAATCAACACCAGCCTGTTGAGTATCCCCCTAATGACCAACCTAGCTTTGTATCTCTCAATGCTACCATTAGATTTTTGATTAATTTTATACACCCATTTGCAAGGAATGACCTTCTTGTCAGGTGGTAGGGGAACAATATCCCAAGTTTGATTAGACTCCAAGGTCTGGAATTCATTCAACATTGCCTCTTGCCAGGAAGGATTAGAGGCAACTTGATGATAGAAAGAAGGTTTAAGTAAAGTGGTAGGTGAGGTAGACTGAGAGGAATATGAAGAAATGACAGAAGTAGTGGGAGGTACAACATAGAAAATATAGTCCTTAAGGTGTGTAGGAGTTATTTATAGACCTAGAGGATCTTATCAAAGGAAGAGAAGATGAAGGAGCAGAAAGAGGAATTTGTGTGTTGTGTGTAATATTAGGTGAAGGAACAGAACTAGGTTTAGGAGAAGAAACAGAAGGATGAAAGGATGAAGAAGGAGCAGTAGCATGATCAGAAGTAGGAAAAGGTGAAGAAGAGGTAGGAGCGAGATCAGAAGGGTGAAATGGTGAAGAGGTAGGAGCAGGAACAGTATTAGGAGTGACGTGTTCAAAAAATGAGAAAGTTGAAGAAGAAAAAAACCAGAAGGTGTAGAAGTAGATGGGAAGATATGCTCAACAAAAGTAACATCCCTGGAATAGAATAATGATTTAATTCCTAAATTCAGCAACTTGTAACCCTTTTTATTAAAATCATAACCTAAAAATACAGATGGAATAAATTTAGATTGTAGTTTATCCCTGGAAGGATGGGGAACAACTGCATATGCTAGGCATCCAAATGATCTTAGGTGATCATAGTTAGGAAAGTGATCAAGTAATACTTCATATGGTGTTTTGTTAGAAAGAACAGTGGAAGGAAATCTGTTGATGAGGTAAGTTGCAGTAAGGACACACTCCCCAATATTTGGTAGGCAGTTTGGATTCAAAAAGAAAAGCCCTAGCAGTCTCTAACAAATGTTTATGCTTCCTCTCTACTATTCCATTTTGTTGAGGACTGTGTGGGCAAGAAGTTTGGTATGAAATGCCAAGAGAAGTGATATATGAAGCACGTGAATGAATAGATCATAATTCAAATACATTATCAATTCTGATAGTTTCAATAGAAGCCTGAAATTGTGTAGACACCATGGCAATAAAGGATTTGATGATGGAAAATGCATTGCCTTACATGAGAGAAGATGTGTCCAGGTAACCCTACTGTAGTCATCTACAATGGTTAGAAAATTTCTGAACCCATTGTATGTATCAGTGTGGTAAGGCTCCCATAGGTCAATGTGTACAAGTTGAAAAGGTCTGTTAGAGTGTGAGGCGCTTTCAGAGAATGGTAGCCTTTGTTGTCTAGCCATTGGACATATAGTACATGTGAAAGATTGTCTAAAAGAAAATTTTCTAGATGAGGAATAGAACCCATTTTTACAAAAGGCATATGTCCCATTTTTTGATGCCAAAGTATATCATTTTTATTAATAGAACCAGAATTACAAGCAACTGTAACAATATTACAACTATCAACTACAGAATCATGAATAGAAAAAACAGGAATTGAATCAGACTTAGGAAAAGAAGAAATTTCACAGGCATTTGCTTGAGAAGGATCAGCTGTAGCAATACCATAAGATGACAATCTCATAATGTATACTTCATGCTTAACCTCATCAATTTCTAATGGCCTCTTCAGAGTAGGGCCATGTAACCAACATGCAATATTAGTAAGGAGTGCATAACATTTGAGTTGAGAAAGAAGTTGGTGTATAGAAATTAAGTTGTAATGAAAGGAAGGTACCAATGGTACATTAGTTAGAATGATACTAGAGGATAAGAAAAGACATCCAAAATAAGTAACATTTACTTTATATCCATTTGGTGAAGTAACAAGGGAAGGAGATATTAAAGGTTGTATATCATGAAGTAAGTATTTATGAGGTGTCATATGATTGGTTGCACCTGAATCTAGGATCCAAGAGCTAAAATTGTTATGGCTAGCATGACATAGAAGATAACCATATAACCTACTAACAGGATTGTCATGCCAACCTATAAAATTTGCATATATTGGAGAGTCTTGGGATGTAGACTGCTGATTTGGAGAAGACATCTGCATCTGGTGAAATAGAGACATAAGATGAACATACTGTTCCTTGGAAAACCCATGTGGAATGTCTTCAATTTGAGATGGATCAGACTTGGGTGAAGTCTAATCTGTTAAATCAATCTGGACACAGGCAACAGATCTTTTCCCCTTATTGAATTTGAAATCTTGTGGGAATCCATGTATCTTGTAGCACTTGCCTACAGTATGACCAGGCTTTTTGCAATACTTGCAAGATAGTGTGGTTTTCATAGGTTCAAAGTTCACCCTCTGAGTAAAATTTCTGGTGGTATTTGGTTGATTAGGACCAGAATTGGAATTGGAGTATGCTATGAAAGAAGTGGAATCAGAAGAAAAAAGATAGGAACCAGAATTAATTTCCCTTTGCTTCTCATCTCCGATCAGAATGGAATATGCCTTCTCCACACTTGGCACAAGACTCATCATTAAAATGTTACTCTTAACAATGGAGTAAATTTTATTTAACCCTGATAGGAACTGAATGAGTTTCGGTGCCTCACTGAATTCATGCATGGCACCACATGTACAAGGCCTTCCTAAAGAGATTGTATATATTTCATCCCAGTATCCCTTGAGTTTAGTATAATAGGTGGCAATATCATATGATCCTTGGGATATAGAAGAAATGAATTGTTGAAGGCTATAATATTGGGAAATGTTGGCAACACCATATCAAGATTATTCCAGGCTTCTCTAGTAGTTTTATAATAGAGGATTATTTTGGCTATGTCCTTAGAGAGTGAATTCATTATCCATGCTTTAACCATATCATTTCATCGTTGCCAATGAGGATATAAGGGATAATAAGTTGTAAGTTGAATTATAGATCCATCAATTAATTGGACCTTGTTCTTTGTAGAAAGAGAAATGAGCATCCCTTCCTTCCAATCGCCAAACCCTATGCCAGCAAAGGGCACATATACTAACACGGTTCCTGGAGTGTCAGAAGGGTGAAGATAAAGAGGATGAAAGGGATCAAGGACTGATGTTGTTGAAACACCAGAATGCTCAGCTGAATCATTATTCAGAGTCATGATTTCTATAATTTAATATCTAAACTAATCAACTAGAAAAACTCAAAGAGATAGGTTTAGAAGAATGTTACCGCATGCGAAGATTGATGATGACAAAAAATCCTAGTTTCCAAGTTGATCTTTATGAGGTAATTTGTTGTGAAATTGATTAGTGAGGATGACTCAGAATCTCCATAGGAATCGTCGAATGAGAGATTTGAATGAAAAACCCAGTCGAAGACTCCGAATCGAAAAAAATGAAAAACCCTTTGAAATCGTCGGAACTAGAGAACTCGAAAATTTCCGATAATCTCTCCGATGAACACTCAGATTAGAGCAATAATCATCAGGATTCGCTTTGATACCATGTTAGAATGAAGATAAATGAGGAAGAATCCATGAACTTACTTGGAAGAAAACCCTAGATCGAGTGTTCTAGAAAGAGCTAAAAGACAGAGATGAAATCTGTGTATATTCAATAATATCTCATGTACAACTTAACCCTTATTTGTCTATCTATATAAAACAATAAAAAAATGGCTATCTATTATATTTGTGGCTATTGATACAATAACATTACAAAACTATAAATCTATCAAGTATTTGGGCCTGGGTCTATTTCATCTTCAGAGACGTTTGTGCATGAATGAGTTGGGCCTGTTATTCTAACATTTAACGGATGACATGGATGATTTTTTGACAAATTACCGGATAAATTTGGACTTTTTTCCTTTTTCTAAAAAAAAATCTATTACACTAGGGGATTAGGGAAGGGCAAGAGAGAAAGAATACACTGAGAATTTAACTCACGCTTATTGTTTGTTGGTATTATTAGATTATTAGGGGTAAACAGGCAGGTCGAGTCGGATATGGACGGATCGAAAATGGCTAATCCGAAAACGAATAAATAATCCAACCCAACCCATATTTAATACGGATAAAAATGGGTTAACCGGCGGATAATATGGATATCTATATAATCCATGACTTTTTGATTAATCACTTTTGAGAGAATTCTTAGTCTTCCAAACTTCGAGGATTTACAAGTATAAAAGTTAAACTCATTAGTCATCCATTAGTTATCCATTTTCTAAGTGGATAATAAGGTTCTTATTTATATTTGACATGTTTCTAAAAAGTTGATTATTCAATATTTTTTAATGGATAATATGGATGAATAACTGCTTTCTTTTGACCATTTGCCACCTCCTACTAGATTATAAGCCTTGATGGTGACTTTTAACTTTCTTCTTCTGACGTTTTTTTTTTTGGATTAAATTTTTATAAATTGGTTGTTGTGATGAGAATGAACATCTTAGGATATAAGCTAGTCAAAGAGGTGTTTGACGACATTAACTTTTTGATAGTAACCGAAACAGGGATGGCAAGTGGTGCGGTGCGGTGCGGTTGCAGGGGAAATTCGCATAAACTCGCGAACATTTTAATCCACCCTACCCTGTCCCGCATAGTATTTTCATCCACGTTCACCCACCCCGCACACATATCCGCGTCCACCCGCCCGCCTCGCACGACATAAGTATTTTCTTTTTTTCCCATTTTGTTTGCTTATTTCTTTTTTTATAGTTTGACTGAAATTTTTAATTTAATCAACCAAAAAAATTGAAAGTCTTTTTGTTGCTTATCTACTGAATTCTACAATTCCCATAAAAAAAATATTTGTTGCTCATTGTGCAAAAATCAAATGACCCCTTATGTATTAATTTAATATTCATTGTGAAATAGTATTTACATTCCTATAATACTATTTCTAATACTCCTTAATGACTTGTGTATAACCCAATAATAAAACTAATTTGTTTGAGTGATTGTTTTGACTCTGAAGGAAGTTCAACAGAAAAATAACATAAAAGGTTAACTTTGATAAAACAAAAAATATTAAGCA